>NC_138242.1:28173045-28526028 GCF_964197995.2 Scardinius erythrophthalmus | reverse complement strand
TAATATGCACCAGGAAAATATTTAACCACCAACCCGCAGTTTTCATATTTCCATAATTGCTTGTCTCACTTGATGAAATGTGTAGAATATTCCAGTGATGAGATCTCTCAGTGTACAGTTGGAGGAGTAGGCTGTAAAAACCTACGATTGTGATTCAGGTGACAACAGGACTTAATTGTCTCTCAGCCGAAGCGACAGGAAACCACAAACACAAACACAATGCAGACACAGTCACACACCTTACGTTTTCATTTTCCATGGTATAACGGATTTCTTTTCAAACAGTGCCCTACTAAGGGGTCTTCAAGCATGTGTAGTTTGTTTGTGTGGAGGTTTAAAGAAGTTAACGCTCCAGTTGAAAGTGGAAATTCAAGAGAAAACTTATGAGGAAATTAAATGTGTGTGTGTGTGTGATGCACTGCCACTGCAAAGTTATTTAATAAATAGTATAATAAATAAAATAATTAGTTGATTACAGTTGTTATTCATCTAAAAAAAAATAATTATCGGAAATGTAGTGGTTTAATGATATTCTAGCCTTGAATGTCTGTCTTTCCACGTTAACTGATTCATTGCATTGCATGCTTGTGGATGTAATGTTAGCTGACTAAGATGACCTCTGAATTTAGTTCTCAAGCCATTTCCATTCACTTTTGCTAGTGGAAAAAGGATTTAGGGTGACTGGACATAGTTTATGGACAGCTTTGCAACTGGCATAATTCCTTAGAAAATTCCACAGCCTGAGGAACGCATCTCCCACTCACTTCTTGCTCGTTGATAGATTTATTATTATCTATTTTTAACGCACAGCATATTAGCTGATAAATCACATATCAGTATGTGCATTTAACAACTTGTTAATTTCCTTTTCCATTACTGTTTTTAGCACTGTTTACCCCCTGAAAAAAGCCAGTGTTCCTTGTGTTTTTGTTTTGCATGGGATTGCATGGAGTAAACATAGCCTGTTTCTCTCGCTGCTTAAAATTTTTCGCTAAAATTTCCATTACACATCGTTCAGAAGTTCTTCTCTGAAGTCTTGGCTGTGCTCGCCATGATTTCAGCTGAGTCAATTGTGTTCATGTGTCCAGTCGAGGGGGCCAAGTTTTCCTCAAACAGTCAGCATGGGAATATATCCCGTCAGAGAGCTGGATTTTGTTTCATTTCCTCAGAACTGACTGAAATGAAAAAGTTGAGACCGCGCCAGTGTGAGTTTTCACAGCATAACCCAAAATATCCTGCTGCTGTTATTAATTTACTGGGCCTGTATCATATCTGTGTTGTTTTGCAAAACTTGATGACTTTGAGAAGCAAACGGTCTTTCAGATGCTGGTCATTTAATGAAATGTAAAGCTTACTTATATGCTAATTGTTCATGCTGTATAGTACTTAACTGTATTTATATATAGTTCTATAGTTATAGTTATATATAACTGTAAAAATATATAGTTTTAGCACTTAAATTGTAACATGGATAAATAAACCGTCCATGAACAGATGTACAGTTTCATGCATACATTTGTTTGACCCAAGCTGACAGGCCAGGTGTCCTGACGCTGAGGATTCTGGGAGTTCGAGAGGAATGTGGCATGCAGGCCGCAGTGTGTGACAGGCTGCCGGAGGGGGAAAGGTGTGTGGCTCTTTTCAACAAAGCCACGGCCGCCCAGCTACAACCTGTGCCCGGAGACATCGTCCACATCTACCCTCCATGGTCGGTTCTGTTCCTTAACATTTCGCCATAACATATCAGAAATAGCATTCGTTTATTATCTCTGACAATGATAGTCGATACTGTTATTTTTTTTTTGTTCAAACAATCTTTGGCAATTTATGGATTATTGACATAATACACTAGATTTGGTCGTTTAAATACATATATGTATTTTTAAATTTTGTGTATTATCAGTAGTGCTTGCTCAAGCATTTGAACAAACTTTAACTATAATTATCAAACTTGTACTACGGACATGTATGATGATTCAGATTGTGTGGATTGTTGAAGAAAGGTGCACTATTTACTCTTGTGATTTGGACTTTTAATTTTCAACCAGAAATCTATAAAATTGGCACAAAATACACTTTCAACTCCTAGTAATCACACAGAACACATTTTTTCTTCTTTATTTAATACTTTGATTATAATCAATATAGTTGTATTAAACATATTTCTATTCAAGTCAAGTCACCTTTATTTATATAGCACTTTATGCAATATTGTTTCAAAGCAGCTTTACAGTGATAACATGAAAATGACTCAATGATGCAAACAAAGTAAATTTTTCAGTTCGGCTCTAAAAGAAAACAGTGTCATTGTTCAGCTTAAGTCAGTTCAGTGTTTATTCAGTTCCATTGTGAAGATCATCAATTATTAAATGAGTTAATTTCATCTATAAACAGTGATGTCATCATCCAGCTCAGTTCTCATCCAATAGTGTCAGTGCAGTCAGATCAATAATATTGCTGTCCCAGTGTCCCAACTATTGGCGACAGTATTCTTAGATATTTTTCTAATGCAAACAACCTGGTTGTTTACATTTTATTTATTTATTTTCTTAATATTTCATATAGTTAAATTTTTTTAAGCTTCATTTCTAATTAATTTTCTGCTTTGTTTTGCCAGCTGGATTTTTTTTTTATTTTATTTTTTTGTCAAGATTACTTGTATTACGTAGCATTGATGCACATTTCCCTATTTCTTCTGTGATAATTAGTGATGAATCACTGTTAAGCCGCAGGTTGGCAGGAACGGTCTTGCCGTGTGCAGCCGTGTGTTTTGCACAGAGCTGATAAGACGAGAGGCCTGTGGGGCTGAAGGTGACAGAGACAGACGAGCCAGTCTCCATCTGTGTGGGAGGACCACAGATCCCCGGATCAGGACTCGCCGGAAGCCAGGGTCCCGCCCCTTTCACTCTCTCCCCCGTATCGCCCCCATGTAGCGTAGCTCCCACGTCATTCCTCAGCTCCAGGGAATGGCCTGCATACCTCTTCCTGGCAGCTCTGAGCTCATTTCCAGCAAGCTGGGAAAAAACATTGCTGGATCCTTTTTCTTCCCTTGCCTTTTTCTTTCTCTGGGTTTTTTTTTTTTTTTGTGAGGAGCGTTAGGCTGCGGATCACAATAACTGTGACAGAGGCCAGAGAGCTGAATAGAAAACACATGCAGCACAGTGTGCTGCTGGCACAGTTTCTCCTCTTGTCTCATTTGCTCTCTTTTTTTTTCTCTCCCTCTGCGGAGTGTTTGCTTTAAGGGCAGGCTTAGTTGACCCTGGAAAGTCCAAGAGTTCATTTTACCCTGGAAAGTCCACCAGATTGACTCCAATTTGGCCCCCATAGTTTGCAGAAAATGGGCGGCAGATGATAACACTTTACTTATCGTCAAATATATTTAAAAACCTGTGGGTAGTTGAGTAATGTAGACATGGAGTTTTTATTTTATTTTATGTAAAATCGCATGAATGCAAGAATTTTTTTTTTTTAACTCTAAAGAGATGTTTAGTCACTTTTTTTTTTTTTTTTAGCTTTTTTCAGTTCAATGAAATACCTGTGCAAGTGTGACACAGTGTTGGGCAAAATTCCAAAAGTAAGAATTGACTTCCATTCATTTCATCAGTTGGAATTTTAATTGATTTGTCCACACCCCTCAGGAAGTTGAATTGGAATTAAATAATTCAGAGTAATCCAAAAGGCAATGGCATTAATTTCCATTAAAATGTTATATAATATCAAATATTATAATATATTTTATAATATAATGTTTTTTTTATATTTTAAATATATTTATTTATTTATAATATATATTTCATATTGTATAATATATAATATTATTTAAAAATAGCTAATGGTGACACAACTTAATTTCGAACAAGTTTGTTTTGACAAACCTTTTTAATTTAAAATTACTGTTAACACCGGGTCACACCAAAAACAATAACTATAAAGATTAATATATTAGTGTCCATGTCAATGCACGATAATGTTCTGTTTATTATAAGTGCATGCTGCAGTTTTGTCATCTACCACTTTAAATGCTCAAACACTTAAAAAGCTTATCGAGAATTAAATCACAGATGAACCTTGAACGTTTTGTGCTTTTAGAATTCCCATCAATTTGATCATAGTTTAGATTATTTTCTGTCTTATGGTGGTATAAGTGGTTCTCAACTGGTTTTGCTTCAGGACTCTGATTTTACATTTGATATCAAGATTCATCGTACGAAAGTAAACAAGAATGTCCTTAAAATCAAATGTCCTTTCTAACCTGTCCAAGTGACAGAGGAATTTGCACCAAAATGCTGTAATCTTGATTGGATGCATAGCTGTTAACAATGACAACAAAAGATATGTGAAGCATTTTCTTCTCCAAATTGATAACCCCATTGTTATTTTAAAAATGCTTATTTGGCTCCCCTAACTCTGCATATATAGTTAGTCTCAGTTTATATTTTGCATTTACCACCATTTGAGAACTACCATCTTAGATTTGACATACATTAAAGTCAAAAATTGAAAATCCAAAGCAGTTGGGTTAATTATGTACAGCCTGTATTGGTGTATTTCTGATGACCAATTCCATCGCACACAAGAACACACACACACACACACACGCACACACACACACACACACGTTGTTCCCAGCTCATTCATGGTTCAGCTATGAAGGAAATACCTGTCATCACTAGGTTGTGATTACACCTGTGCCGCACCCTCAACTGTTTGTGTCAGCTCTGACGTCAGCACACTCTTAAGTCTGTACATAACTTCCTTCTCCAAACCACCGGAAATCATTCATACGTATGTCCCGATCGCCACGAGACACTATTTGCAGTGAGATTAACAAATCTCTCTTAAGACTTTGTTTCCTGTGCAACTGATCTCTAAGACTTTGTATTTTTATTTGTATATAATTTATGAGAAAGGATATTTCTTCATTTTTTTGTAAGAAATTACATTTATGTTGTTCCGGGAGTACTTATTTTTTATTTTATTTTTTTATTTATTGAAATTGTTCATAATATTATATATTAAATGATAAACTATGATTTTATAATGAATATTTATGTACATTTTAGAATAATAAAGTCATTGTTTGTCTGTGTACATATATTACAGAAGTTAGTTGAGAGCTGTAATATATTTATTTATTTATTTATTCATCAGTTCTTTCTGGTTCTCGAATCTGATTGGCTGAGAGGCTTATTCTCCCTGTATCAGCACTGGAACCGTTTCACTCTTTGGCATCACTCCGCTTGGCGTGGCAGACGAGCAAATACACAATATTTCAAAATCACATAAAATGTTGCTTATAAATTATATCATTACAATTATTTGATTCATTATTATTTTTTGCACATTGTAAAAATTAGATTTAATGAAAATCCGATTTTTTTTTTTTTTTTTTTTTTTTAACCTGTCAGTCTTGGATTGTCAAAGACTGGAATTTTCTTTCCTATTCTTCCTAGGCTGACAGCATGTTGAAAAAGCGCCTGTTTGCATTAGGGTGGAGACACCCCCCCCCCCCTCTCCTGTGTAAACTTGTCTTTGCTGGCTGCCCTGGAGCTGTTGGCTGAAGTTCATGAGGTTCAGTGAGATTACTTGCCTCTGCTGGCACCTGTTCAATTCTCTCTCAGGGCAGGATGATTTAAATGCTGACGTACATACTACGTCTCATGACATGAGCTCTGCAGGCCCCGGCTTGTAGTGGAGTGGAGGTCTCCGCTTATTGAAGACACGTTTGTTTGGAACAGATCTGTGACAAATTACCATACATCCAGTGCAAGGATTGATCAGGCTGTTTGTAACCTACTTATGAGGCCCTGCGAATGGTACATTGACAGCGAGTATTATGTATGTGCTTACCAACTTGTAGATGTTTTCACAAAAGTGTGTATATCATTTGCAGGCTTTTGTCCCCATGTGCTTCTAATCAATAACTAGATGTAAAACCCTTTCCTGTGTACATGTTCCGTTCCAGTGACTCCTGCCTAGAAGTGTAGATCTTTCCATAATAACGAAACTGATCATAGGTCTTTGTTGGGATGCATGATTAATCAAAATGAAACAGAATGAAACAGCACTTTAATGTGCTTTTGTGAACACAACATGTACCAACCATCTTCCCATACTTTTAATGAGAAGTACTTTTTAAAGAGAAGCTTAAAAGAAAACTGCTTCCTGCAGTTTTCCGTCAAATTAAAACTTGAAGAAATTAAGACAGCCCTTAATATTAGTGTTGTAATTTTATGATTGTAATGTAAAAAAATATATTATTTTTCTTAAATGATTGATTTACCCAGGATCGGACTGTGTTTCTCGAAAGCCCGTTCACACCAAGGATGATAACTATAATGGTAACAATAAAGATATAGTTCTAAATGTAAAAGAATAGCAGTCAGTCCACACCACAACTATAACAAGAATGTCATATCATTGGAATCACTTTCAGAATGATTTTTTTTTCCAGCTGATGAGCAATAAAAGCATTGACAACCAATCAGAATCCACATGACTTTAAAGAGCTCAAACATTTAAAGCGGCAGAGGACACAACAGCGGCAGCGCGCTTAGAATAAACAATGACATTGTCTACGGGTGTGGTCGCTAATATAGTTAGTTATTGTTATAGTTATCTTTATAGGTTTCATTCTTGGTGTGAACAGGCCTTAAGCCTAAGTAGATCATAGAACCAATGGTCTCCAATATCAGCTTCGCTCATGATGCACAGCCTAGGTAACTTTTAACCATATGCGTAAAGTCTGGCCCACTTTGCAGCTCATTTTTATCCATTTGAAAAGACAAGATGAATAGTGCTTCAGAACAAGCCGTGTTTAGATGCCACTCTCTTTAAAGAAGAATCATAGCAAAGGGCCAAAGTCACCTCTTTCTTTTAGCACACAACATCTTGGTCTCTTACTAAGGCACACCAAAGAGCACAGCGTGTTTCGCGGTTGATCTGTTAGATGCCAAGTACAAAGAACTTATGTCGACTTAAAATCAGCGCTTTCAGACTGCCTGTGAAATGGAAAACAGCATCTTTGTTGATCAGTCAGTCGCTCTTTATCACCAACAGTCGTTTTCCACCCAGGGAGGGAAGGGCTTGAGTTTTTGTGTGTACTAGAGAATATTTTGAGACTCTTTTGTATGTGTGTGTGAAGTGTGGAGGTGGTTTTGCTCAGTGAGTCCGCTGTCAATCAATGTTGTTCAGTTTTGTGAAAATGTTGTAAAGCGTCAAGCTGTATAAAGGAAGGTGGGATGTGTTCGTACTGTAAGTAATTTTCCAAAAACAACATATTAAAACCAGCAGAACTCCATTTTTGTCTCCCTCCAGGCAGAATCTGGTTGTGGAAGGGGAACGCTATCCCATAATTCTCAACACCCACTTCAGTCAGAAAATCTGCGTGAAGATTAAGCAGGATAACGCAGGCGGGCCGAGAGATGCGGTCGCCGTGGAGAAATGCAGACCTCCGCCGTTAACCAGGAGCCTGTGGCGGGCAGGGACAAGCCAAGTGTCAACAGAGAAATCCATTCCCTGTAAACAGGTTCGTCAGCTGTTCCCTCTCATGTGATCACGGGAAGAAAACAGAAATTCCCAGAAAAGGGACCGTCTAGATTTCAAATTCAGTGTGAAAGTACTGGCGGGCTGTTGGAATGGAGACAGCTGCCATTTCCTGTGTGACACTGTGCGCAAATGATTAATGAGTGGTGTTTTTATGCATGAATATTTGCTTAAGTGCGAAAATAAAACCAAATTTTCCTACATGACATGTAACAAATTCATGATGCAACGTCTACGACTCAAAATAACCAAAGAGCAGTGTTGTCTATACAAAGTTTATGTTGGTTGTAAACACACCACAGGTTTAAAAGTATAATGTAACTATTGGTCAGTGGGATCCAATGTTGTTTTGTTCCCAACATTCTTTAAAATATATTTTAAATATGATCATTTTTGGGTGGAGAATCAATTTAAATTTGCATTATCATATTGTCATCAACACTTAAACTACTATTCAAAATGTCAGTAAGATATTTTAATGTTTTTGTCAAAAATCGCTAATGCTTACCAAGGCTGCATTTATTTGACAAAAGCACAGTAAAAACTGTAATTGTTAAATGTTTTCATATTTAAAACATAATTTAATCCCAGTCTTTCATCACATGATCTTTCAGAAATCATTCTAATATGATGATTTGCTTTTTATCAGAACAAGGCACATTGAAAGTATTCAGTGACATAAACACTATTAAAGGCTTTGCTTTTTCAAATTTTTCACCTACAGATTCCCATAAGAACAGCATTTTGTAACATTATAAATGTCTTTACTGTCATTGTTAATCAATTTAATACATCCTTGCTGAATAATAGTATTCATTTATTTTAAAAAACTCTTAATGAACTTTTTTTACAGTTAAATTCCACTAGTTATTGTTGTGATGTTGTGGTTAAGGTTTAGGGTTGGTAACCAAAAGGGTGCTGTTTTGATCTGTAAGTTTGGTGTGGTCCTTCAAAGGCCATCAGCGTTGAGAGCAAGACACTTGACCCCAGAGTGTTCATGTTTGCAGTGATTTGCAGTGACAAAGAGACCGGAAGTCTTTTATTTTCAATGAGAGATGCTGGTTTGAGGTGACATGGGTGTCATTGTCCATATTACGTGAAAGTCGTGAAATTTTGACTGGTGTGGTTTGAAAAAAAATTTTATTGATTTTTTTTTTTACTTTTCCAATTTTCCATCCTCAGGTCTGCGAGTTGAACAGAAGTGAAATTCGGATGTCTCTACTGGACGCAGTGGAGGATTGTGGGTCGTCGGGCTCTCAGAGCGGTCCTGTTGAGGTGGTCGTTCAGAGGGTCTACTGCATCCCCATCACCCAGTCCCTTCACAGAGCTTCTCTCCAGCACAGAGCAATGAGCAAACCAGCAGAACCAGTGGCACCGCAGCACATCGGCAGGTACTGGACCTCTGGGTTTCAGTTGCTCTCGGTTTTGGATAGGGAAAATGTAAAAAGTCCTGTACAATGTTGCAACTTGCAAATTTTTATAAACAAACTCTCATTTTGGTCAAAGACCTTCTAAAATGCTTGAAGAAATTGATGTTTTTTAATAAATATACTTAAAGAACAAAATATATAGTACTGTTCAAAAAGTTTGGGGTTGGTAAGATTTTTTTATATTTCTGAAAGAAGTCTCTCATGCTCACCAAGGCTGCATTTATTTGATCAATTGTATATTTTTTTAAATGTAATTTATCTCTGTGATCAAAGCTGAATTTTCAGCATCATTACTCCAGTCTTCAGTGTCACATGATCCTTCAGAAATCATTCTAACTTGCCGCTCAAGAAACATTTCTGATTATTATCAATGTTGAAGACAGTTGTGCTGCTCAATATTTTTGTGGAAACAACAATGTTGATACATTTTATGCATTCTTGCTGAACAAAAGTGTTAATATTTTTATCTTACTGACCCCAAATTTTTGAATGATGGTGTATATATGCATACAGATAAATAATGTGCATGACATTTTACTGTAAAAGATTTATTCAAACAGCAAAAAGAGAATTGACAAATATTTTTTCATTCTCTTCCTTTTTTTCTTTTACACTTCTGTTTTGCTATTGTTAAAAGCAATAACAAACTATTGGGTTTTAAGCACAGTTTGGAGCCGTTAGCAGCACAGAGGCTTGAGATCTATGTAAGTAAATACGACGTGCAGTTTATCAGCAACTCTCCTTCCCCAGTAACCAGCCAAACCAGTTTAGCAAACCAGTTACATCTCAAAACATTTACTTCTAATAAAATGTATTTGAATTGATTGGGAATGTGCTTGGGGACATGATAAAATACATTAATTGATATTACTGGTTCAAATCACACAGCATGAATATCAGTAGATCTAGTATGCGTTTATCAGATGATCTGTACGTGTATAGTAGTCTTATGAGATATCGCTTGAATGCAATACGTCGACAGATTGTGTGTTTGTTCTGTGTGGATGTGCACTCAGTGTTCCAGTGTGGTATAATTAGGCCATTGTCTGTTCTAAACTCCAATGCTGAAGCTCCAAGAGGTCAATCTCCTCATGGAGTGATAAATGGTGAGAGAGCACAACTTTGCTCCATATTCTGTCAATGACTAACCAAACAACCCCTCCCAGTACATAGAGTACTCTCTCGCTCTCGCTCTCTCTCTCTCTCTCCCTCTCTCTCCCTCTCTCTCTAGTCTCACACAGTTATTTGCACCACATGGTAAAGCTCTACAAACATCTCTAATTAAGCCCAGCAATGTCTGTGATCCATAACCAGATATAGAAAAAAAGGAAAATAAAGGACAGAAAGTGAGAATTTGCCTTGCAAGGAAAAAAACTACAGCTGAAGAAAACCTGTTTGCCTGTGCAAACTCATCGCCATGAGTGGTTGCTAGGGTGTTGCTATGTAGTTGCTATAGAGTGCAACAGTGCCCGCCCACTTTTTCAGCGGCGCTGGTTCCGAAAGTATTTTTTCCTTTAATTTTTCCCATAGTGATTTTTAAAAATTCTTCGTTCAAAAGTTATAAGCCATGAACCAATTACAAACTTTTGAAGCAAAAAAGTTTTTGAAAATCAGACAAAAGGACAAAGGTACAAGATGGTGTACTTAACGGCTTTAGCAAGGGAAAGAACTACAATCCCATGAAGCATTGCGAACAGCATAATATATACAAACATTTAAGTATTTTAAGAGTGTGGAGAGATCGACTTGTTTACATCATTCGCAGTGCTTCATGGGAGTGTGCGGAGCTAAAGTGCTATTTTGACTGTACAGCATCATGGGTAATGTAGTTTTTCCACCAGGAATTGCACTGTTAAACACAATTATTTTAAAAATAAGATGAAATAATGTGGGCTAACGGCTTCAGCAAAAGCAAATACCATGGATTAACAACCTTGCTCACAGTAGGTCTGTCTTTAAAGGTTTATAAGTTATCGATCAAAATCAGTGTCGTTATGGAGAAAATCAATGGAGTTTTTACTTCCGGAAGCCGACTTTTGCACTCTATAGTCTTCTGAGGTGTTTTGTAGCACGTTGCTGTAAATTTACTAAAGCTGCATGTCTGTTAAACCTTTACAAGTACGATCACAGCTGAACAATCACATCTGCGTCTTCGCTGCCGCTGAGCCAGAGAGAGCAGTTGTCATGTATGAAATGGCCACTTTTCAACCACACAGTATCATTGTTTCTGTGATACAATAATTCAAATTACAGGTACAATAATTAATATCACAGAAGTTCTTATCATTACATTGTTACACCAGTAGGTGGCAACAAGTGACAAGTAAAACATTTATTTGTCATTGAATCATTCATTCAAGAGATTCTTTCAAAAACACTCATCCATCCCGTAATGAAACAAGTGAAGTATTCATGAGTGAGTCATTGAATCATTCATTCAATCTTTTTTTATATGTAATTCATCAAGAAAAAAAAGAAGTGATTTCTCAATGTATTAGGTGTTGCTAAGGTGTTCTGAGTGTCTTTTTGCTGGTTCCCTTAGTTGATAAGCTGTTTTTAAGTATGTTGCTATGCAGTTGCTAAGGTGTTCAGAGTGGTTTTAGCACATTGATGTGCAGTTGCTTAGGTTGTATGAATTTTTTGCATGTTGCAATGGAGTTCTAGTGTTCTGAGTTTTTTGTAGCATGTTGTCATACAGTTGTAAAGAGCATGCGCCTTGCTCACGCTCTGATCTCTGCCCCGCTCCGAGACACATTGATTTGTTGTCAAAAATGCACGTGGTGCTGTGTTGATGAAGGGTGATTGGAAAAAAAGAGTCATTTGACTGTCGGTAACTAGATCCCCGTCAGACGCTGCTGCTGCATGCCGTAAACACTGAAACACAGGAAGACGAGACACTGTGCTCTGGAGTGTGTGTTGACGGGGAAATCCTGACTGGACCAAACCTGGTGTTAGTGAGGCCACTGACAAAGATGAAGCAAACACATACACACACACTTAATGCACAGAATTTTAAGCAGACCCCAGCACATGATAGCTGCCATTCGCAACCTCACATGCTCCTAAATCCTCTTCCTTTGGACAGGCCTCATGATCTCAGAGAATAAAAGGGGGGTGTTTACATTCCTAGACCAATATTGTATTTTTTTTAATGTGCAAATGTTTCAGAACCATTTTTTTTAATAAGTATAATGAATAATCATTAAACAGAAAAAAATATAAATTTATTATTGTTGTTGTTGCTAAATAACAATAAATATTTTCTATAAATATTATTAATATTCATATAATTAATATGTTGACATTATTTATTATTATTATTTATAATAATAATTATTAGTATTATTATAAAGATATGTTTTTACTGTTTGTAGTCTAATGTTTTTTTTATAATTATTATTTATTAGCAAGTTGCAAGTCTTGCTCTTAGAAAATGAAGATATAGTTTCCCTTTTCACTTTTTGAAGAAAATACTGCTTTTCCTAAATTGTTTAATAGTAAAAATATTATTATTTGTCATTTATTGTTACTATGTATTATTTATAATAATTAATATAATAATATTAGAGGTATATGTTTTTTTCTGTTTGTAGCCTAATCATGTGTATTCATTGTAGTGTCAAAAAGCATTAAAATATTTATTTTATGTTGATAAATTGTTTCGCAATCTGAATGGTTGCAAGATTAGTTTCATCTCTGTTTTGGTTTCTGTCTTACTGTTAAGCTTAAAATGCTACTCAAATTAATAGCTATGATGTAATGAGTGATGAGTAATTTGTTATCAATACATAAAGCAAGTTACTTTCAACACTATTGGGAATATACAGTGTTATGCATGACACTCTTTACAGCATCAGTTGATTATGCCATCCATAACCGGCAGCCATATCACCCTGTAGCCCAAGACTGGTGCCCACTGACGCTAAGGATGGGAGACTCCTGGGAAAACCTGGTTACTGCTGGAAGAGGTGTTAGTGAGGCCAGTAGGGGGTGCTTACCCTGTGGTCTGTGTGGGTCCTAACGCCCCCATATAGCGATGGGGACATTATACTGTAACAAGCACCTTCCTTCAGATAAGACATTAAGGGCCCTATCTTACACACGGCGCAACGCAAGTGTTTTTTGCTAGTTTCAGCCCGACGCAGTTATCATTTTCACGTCCTGCACCCATTTGTGCACCCGTGTGTGCTGGTCTGAAAACGAGGTGTGTTCTGGCGCATTGTCGCGTTGCTATTTTGAGGTTACAGAAATAGATTGCAATATTTTTTTTTTGTGTTATTTAACGAGAGCGTTAGTAAGGTGCGCCTATAGGCGGGTCCACAACGCGCGCACACTCACTCTTCATTTTAATTTCATTTAAGTTTTAGTAATTGTACTATTTGCTTTTATCATTTTTATTTTCTTTTAGTTTTTTTTTTATTTTATTTTCAGTTTTAGTTTTAGTTCAACCTTCAATTTATTTCAGTTAGTTGGCAAGGCAACTTTTCAAATTTTCGTTTAAGTTTTTTTATTTTTTATTTTTTTATCTAATATTTAGATTTCATTTTATTTCAGCTTTATTTCAATTAACAAACAATATTTTTAGTTTTAGTTAACAGCACCAGCAAAATGGACATATTGTTCCTTATTTTTAAGCTGTCCTGGCTCTGTTTATAATTTCACTAACACAGGTTTAAAATAAGATTATAAGCATATGTTTGAAACTCATTTTCCCTGTTTATAGCCTCCACCATGCAGCGTAGATGTTGACAATATCTGTTTTTTTCACGTGTGGTGTGCTTCAACAAGGCCACCCATTTCATTACAACTGTTAGTTTGCAGTTACGTTGCAGTTTCTCTCTCTCTCTCTCTCTCTCTCTCTCTCTCTCTCTCTCTCTCTCTCTCTCTCTCTCTCTCTCTCTCTCTCTCTCTCTCTCTCTCTCTCTCTCTCTCTCTCTCTCTCTCTCTCTCTCTCTCTCTCTCTCTCTCTCTCTCTCTCTCTCTCTCTCTCTCTCAACTTTTTTTTGTATACATTTTCTTTCTCCTCCTCCTCCTCGTTTTTGTGGCCAGTTTCCAGACAATAATTAGCATTTAACTTTTGGTCCAAGAAGATATGTTGTTCCAGTAAAAACTCAGAGCAGTATAAACAGGCTGAAGAAGTTCTCTTTGCTCAGACAGGAGGGGTTGGATGTTTTCAAGAAGAAGTGGAACACAATGTGCTTTACGTGTCAAATTACAGACCTGTTTATCAAAAGCTCTGCTCCCATTGGCCGGCACCGTGTCGGAAGGAATCCCGCCCACTGTGCTTTAACCAATCAGCTGCCAGAGAAGTTTGTGTGCATGTGTGAAGGAAATGGAGGGGTAGTGGGGTACCTACATCGAGTAGGCTTGTGTGTGTGTGTGTGTGTGTGTGTGTGTGTGTGTGTGTGTGTGTGTGTGTGTGTGTGTGTGTGTGTGTGTGTGTGTGTGTGTGTGTGTGTGTGTGTGTTTGTGCGCCGCTTGTGTGAGTGTTTGGACAAGCTCAATGGATCCCAGTTCCTGGAAGCGCCTCCAAGTTGCTGCGAATTCCTGTGAACACTCACAATAACAGATTCCTGAAAGTAGCTAGTGACTGCCTCTGACCAATGACAGAAACCCGGTGGGGACATCGGCCCTCTGTCCTACTCTGTTAGAGGAAGCGCCTCAAATGGAAAGGGAATAAAGAAGGGGGTTGTTCATATCAACCTGGCCATATACCACAAAGTGCTACTGCCCAGTCACCCCTCCTGTTCTTTGGTTTTATAGACACACGGGTCTAAACAAGCCTCAGTGCTCACAACCACACTTACTTAACCCCGTGTTCTTTAGCAGTGCTACAACAGGGTAACCACAGTTCAGGATGATTCCCGAATCCCAATATGCCAGTCATGGTTCATCAAAGGTCATCTCACATCGCACCAACATCATTAGCTTTAACAGTCAAATTATTTGCGTTATACAGTCTTTTAATCTATTTTGAAAGCAGATTTACTTTTGGACATTTATTAGTGAAACATGAAACAACATTGTTTTATCTTGATCTGGCCCGAGTTGGACACAACGTCTTGTAAAGGACAAAGCGCTTTTTTGAGAGTTTTTCTTGGACAGCATAAGTATTAAATGATTGTCATAAAAGTGAAACTGACCCAATCCGAGAAGAAATTCGAACCCGACTGAATTCAAATAAAAAGAGGCTTGAGAGAATCTTGTTTTCTGTCGGTTCTGCGTGTGAATCGACACATAACTCAACTTCAGTGTTGCCTTTTGTAATGTTATACAGCAAAGTTTGAGATAAATAGACAGAAATAGATGAGAAAATAGGCAGAAAAGACCAATCACAGTTCAATATGCAGATATTGTAATTATAACAGTTAGATTTCAAATAGATTTATGATTTTCATGGTTAATTTTTATTTCACATTGTATATAAACTAGATCGATTTAAATCTGTTCACACCAAAACCGATAACTATTAGTGTCCACACCAGCAGACAGTAGCGCTGCAGTTTTGTCCTCTGCCGCTTTAAATGCTGGATTCTGATTGGCTGTCAATGTTTTTTATCGTTTATCAGCTGTAAAAATTCGTTCTGAAAGTGATTCCAACGATATTGTTTCTATGTGCCATTACTGTAATAGCTGTGCTGTGAACTGACTTTGCTTTTCTTTAATATCTAGAACGATTTTTAGAACTATATCGTTATCGTTATCATCCTTGGTGTGAACAGGCCTTTAGTGTTGGTTGTGCGATCTTTTGGTTTCCCAAATACATGAATACTTCCAAACAATTTTTTTTTTCTTGTCTTACCCTGATTCACTATGGTAAGCCTATTGTAAGTGTTTATATTTTAGACGTGGCGGGATATTGCATACATGCGTCACTCACCCGTGAGTGTCTCATCATATACGTGGAGGTGGCGTTTTTTATTACTCGGTATTTATTGAACAGATAAATTGCCATATGTAGCTTTCTAACAGAGGATCATAGTGTCATATTCATCCGCACAGTTACACAGAGCCGAAGCACAACCAAAACAATGTTCTTACGCAAAATACACGCAGTTTTGTTTTTAACCACTAGAGGGCCAAAAGTTACATTGTGTACCTTTTTAAACTATTGAAATATTAACCTAAAATCTCAGGGAGTACTTGGAGTAAATATTTTAGGTCATGGTTTCCGCTGACAAAAAGTTTGTGAACCCTTGTGCTAAACTGAACACTGTTTGTTAACGGTCTGCACATTAAGTGGTTTCAGCTGAATTAGTTGCAGAAAATGTGAAGAAGAAAAATAGTAAATGTAGATTATTTTGAGGAGCTGCCTTGCAAGCAGTTTTTCAACTAAACACGTCTTCAACTAAATCAGTGTGAAGAATGTACGAATCAACTGTGTTTATTTTTGTATTCCACTATAGTTATCTCTACTGTGCAATCAAATCACTGTCTAGCATGTGAAAATATATTTAAATCCCAGCCTGTTTGTTTAGTCCCGTGGTTTACTGGCTCCAAAAAAGTCGCCAGTCTCTGTGAAGTGACTATCTGTAGAGACTATTAATACCTGCAAAAATATAATTTTGAGTATAGAAACACCGCCATGTGACCGCTACGAGTCAGGCCATAGATCAAGTTATTAGTTAGTCCCTGTCTGGTGCCAAAGTCAACATTTAATCTGTAGACGATATCTGTATCTATGTGAGTGTTTGTTGTTGGGATGAAGCTTCAGAGACTCTCATTTGCAGGTCTTAATTTTGTGCAGTTTACTTATGAGTGTAGTTTGTCATTAAGAGTTTGTCCAAATAAACTCAAATGCCTGCTGGAAACTTCAGTCTTTCTCAACCACTGTCTTTCTTGCCATTTTGATTTCAGTTTAGCATACTTTATTATTGGCATAACAAAAAGACTAAACATTTGCATTGCAAAATCGAGGAGAAATTGTTCAAAAGAAGTAAAATAACAGCAGTGCAATTAAAGTAAACAAGCAATAAAAAAAAAAACTCAAACAGAATAGCAGCAAAGCAAAGCAAATGAGTCAGGAATAATTGACTTCTGGCTGTTAAATGATTGTTGTCCTCTTTTTGTGTGTCAGGTTGTGTGCTCTCGTTCAGGACAGTTACGGGATGTTCGGTGAGGTTCTTCTGCAGTGTGTGTCCACTGAGTCAGAGATCCAGCTGAACTCTGAGCATCTGGAGGGTTGTGTGTGCCTCCTCCAGGCCCTGAGGGTCGTCCAGCGTCTCACACGTGACAAGTGAGTCCGTGATGAAGTCACATGACACTAAAAACATCCTGCTGATCTGAAAAACATCATTTTCATTTAATAAGTATTAATTGAAATCTGTCCAGAATAACACACCCAAGTTAATTTCCTCTTCCTTAAAACTACCCTTTTTTCTTTTCTTCTTTTCTTTGGAGCCACAGCTTAGCAGTTAGTATGCATCTAGATATTAGGGAATGGATAGACTACTGAAGAAGTAGCCAGCAATAAAACCAGCAATAAATAAAAAAATATTTTGTATTTCTGACAATATTCTTTATTCATAACTTTATATTATATAAAGCAATATTGATTTATTATATATATATATATATTATTTACATAAAAATGTTAATGTTTTATTTATATAAAAACAAATACATATAGATATAATTTTGTGGCCAGTATGTATACAGTATATATAATGAATAAATTATTCATATACACCCACAATATAATATAATATAAAATCATTATATTATTTATTGTATGTATAATATATATTTTCACAGTATTAAATTAATTTCATATAATAGTAATTAAAAAATTAGAGTAATAAATTAAAAAGCAAATATGGACAGTAATTAATTAATTATGCATATATATATATATATATATAATTTATTAATATATATTTTGCGCATAAATATTTCAAATGTATGTATCATTAATTATATAAATATTTATATAAATAAATATTCAATTGTATAATACAAGTTTATGAATAAAGGAATATTCATTTATAGAATAATAACATGTTTTTTTAGAATATTAATAAAACTATTAAAAAGTAAAAAATGTTTTTATAAATAAATATTCAATTGTTTAAATCAAGCTTCTGAATAAAGCAATATTTATTTATAGAATAGTAATATGCATTTTTAGAATATAAATAAAACTGTTAAAAAGTATACCAAATATGGTCAGAAATAAAATTATTTATTTTTTGCTATTTTGTCTATTTCTTTAGTATTTCTAACAGTTTCTACCTTCTTCGTATTTTGTCTCACCTACACCCTGTTTTCTGGACTATTTGTAAATAATTAGTGAGCTTTACTGCACTCCATTGAACTGAAAGTTAATATGAGCTACTGTTTCCACCCTCGCTGGCTCAGATTAGCAGCTCACAGTGTCAGAGTGTCTGCCACACAAAAGCATTTCTGGCATCTCGCTACATGTGTCCGCTAACTCAAGATGGTCTGCGTGGTCACTCCTTTAACATCCATGTTGTTTAAGTTAAAGATGGCATGTGATGGGAATTCTGGTGACGTGTTTCCACGGATCTGAACATGAGCCATGTACACGAATGCTCAAGATGCTTTTCTACATGCACAGCTTATGTGGGATCAACGGCCTCATGGTGTATATATGGCTATATGGTGAATAGAGATTTATGGAAATTCTACAATCATTTACTTGCCCTAATGCATTTCAGAACTCCAAAACAGTTTGCTTTTTTTCCCATGGAACCCAAAAAGAGAAGCATAGCAAAAATTCATGCTGCTTTTTTCCATAAAATGAATGTGAATGGGTACTGAGACTGCCAAGCTCCAAAAAGACACTAAACACACTAAACATGGCTTCTAAAGCCATATGATAGCATTTTGTGAAGAAAAGTATGCATTCTAAGTCATTATTTACTAATTATATTCCCTTCCGCCCCTGTACCTGGCATATTCTATTTAAAACAATCAAATCCAGAGTAAAAAGGAAGATTTTCAGTGGATAATATCTTAACTTATGGTCTTTTCCTCACATAAAGCTAGCAAACAGCTTTAGAACCTTTGGAGTTTAGTACATATGTCACATATCAACTACTTTCTTGGTAATTTTATCATTTTTTTAGTCTCTATCCACTTTCATTATATGGAAAAGAGCAGCCTGGATCTCCTGTTGTCTTCCATAGAAGAAACTTCTTTGGAACCAATGCTAGTATTATTTATATACTATTATAATTGATTTTTAGTCATTTTGTTTTGTACTTTTGTCATATTTATTAGGTTTTTATATATATCATTATTTAGGTTTAATTTATTTTCTATTACAGGTTTTAGTTCTAGCTTTCATTTATTTCCAATCAGTAATTTTAGTGCTTCAACTTATTTCTAATACTTTTGTATTGTTTACAGTTTTCTTTTAATATTTATATTTTATTTCAGCATTATTTTAGTTCAAAATAGTTTTTGTTTTAGTTAACGGTAATAACCCTGTTTGGAATGACATTAGAGTGAGTAAATGATGGCAGAATTGTATTTATTTATTTATTTTTGGTGAACAACAAATAAATCATTTTGTACATGTTTGGATCTGTTTAACATGTCTCTGCATAACACATTCTGACAGTCATCTTGCTCATTTTCTCTTTGTTTCATCTTGTCTGTTTACTTCTGAATGCTGTTTCAAGAAAATCTAAATTCTCAGGTTAGAAAGGTGAGTGTTTTTAGAGTTAATGCTCAAGACTCGGGAGTTAAGGAACACTGCAAGACATTAAAATGTATATCTTAATTTCAGTCTGCTTCTCTGTTGAGCGTTTCGGCCGTGTTTCTCGCCCCGCTGGACTGGATAGGGCAGTTGAGCGGGTCACAGGAAGAGGAGAGCTAGACTGTGATTGAGGCAGCTGTGGAACTGGTTGTGGATGATCAGATCATACAGCACTGAGGCACACACATGGTTCAAAAACGTTTTTTTTTAAGCTCCACTATGTATGGGAGCTTTTAAGAATCAAGAATCGTTACGCTGAACTGAAGAACCTGTAATGAAACATCAAGAACTTCTGATTCAGCGACTCGAGAACCCTACAGCAAGGAGGATCTTATTGCTAAAATGAACCTGACCCTTCATTTGAACACATTTTAGCCAAATTTTAAAAAGTAAATTGTCAACTACATGTTAACTAACTCTCAGTAGAGTATTAGTAGACTGCAGAAGATTGTTAGTTTAGGATTCAGGTTAGTAGAATAAGTTGACATGTAGTTGCAAAGTTACTAATAGTTAGTAGAATGTCTAAAGTGGACCATTGAAATATTGTTACCCAGTTTTATTCTTAACTAAATTTCTAGAACCTTTGAAGCTCACATGAGCTAAAGCATAGCTAAATGAGCATTGTACCTACCAGTGTTATTTTAGTACTGTTTAAATACTATTATAGTTTTTATTAATATATTGAGTTAGGTTTTATTTTTTATTTATTTTTACGTTTTCAATTTAGTTAAATTTTTAAGTTGTGCTTTTGTCATTTATATTTTGACAAATTTAAAAAAAAAAATGTTTTGCTTTATAATAGATCGAACTTATTTCAGTTATTTGCCAAGGCAATATTTCTAATTTGAATTTCCGTTTAGTTTTTCCATCTAATGTTAATACTTTATTTCAGCGTAATTCCAATGAACAAAAATGTTTTTATAATTTAGTTAACGATAATAACCCTGTTACCTACTCATGCCATATCCATTATAATTGTGGGATTGTGGTAGTGTTTATCTGCCAATCTTTTAAGTCGAACACAGACGAAGCTGATCTCTCTGTATGTCAGTCTGTCTGAAATGTTATTTTAGACGCATAAACTCGTAATTGCAGTGTTAACATAACAGTTAGCCTACCAAATATTAAATGATCACCAATTTTAATATAAATAATTTAATTCTGGAATGTTTTAATGACAGACTGTTTACCTCTGTGGTGTATGTGTGCGTGTGCGTGTGCGTGTGTGTGTGTGTGTGTGTGTGTGTGTGTGTGTGTGTGTGTGTGTGTGTGTGTGTGTGTGTGTGTGTGTGTGTGTGTGTGTGAACAAGCCTCAGCCTGCTAGTGTAACTGATCTCGTTCTTGTCAGCAGACACTGTTCATCTGCAATAGAAGCTCAACTTGGCAGCACGTCAGTCTAACCGAAGCTAATGAGTCGGACATTGTAAACACTCCACCTTTAGCTTCCCTGTTTCTGGAAGGATCCGTGAATATGAACATTCAGAGATTGAAACTTTGTCTTCCCCCCCACCCCCCTCCTCTGTTCTTCTCTTTGCAGATGTTCTTTGCTCTTCAGTATGATTGACAGTTTGTGGCCTCCTCCGGTTGATCCAAAATCTCATGACGATCTGCCACAGTCTCCCAGCGTAGGTCTTCAGATCACATCATAAATCACAGCCGTGTTTACTTCATATTTATCGTACATACCTCCTGCTTCTGGAAGATTCCACTTGGGTAGTGGCTCATCATGTCAAAACAACCATCACGCTGGATACTTAACCAAAGTACATATAAATAAATCTTCATAGCGCAAAGATACAAAATTACTTGTTAGCGGTGGTTGCTTAGACAAACATTACTGCAGTTTCTCTTACTAACAGTACTAACAACTCTGTCATTATCGTTTGTGCTACGGACGGGAATGATAAATCATGCAGCTGTTACTTTTATACGTCAGATTTTCACCTAGCTGGTGATAACATGGGCAACAAATCCCATAGAGTTTTACTCTGACCTAGAGATCAGAATATTATGAATGTTAACTGCATCTTCAAATTTCCCCTAGAAGATCTGGTTGTTTTGTACATATTGTGTTGCTCATGACAGATAAATAGGCCTAAAACCGTTTCTTTTCTACCTTGGGTTTAAAAAAGCAGCACTTTAAGCATATTTAAACGGACTGTTTTATACTATTCGTAGTATTTTATATCTTGAAAGACACTTCTTTTGAACTTTCACTGTTAGTGATGCTTGCTTGCACTGTTTTTATTCCAGAGCGGGGTTATGCAAATGTGGGCAGGCATATGTTAATGAGCTTATAGAGATTTCTTCATGAGCGTCTTTTTCTGTTTATTTTCTTTAAATAAATCTGATAATTTCTATAATAAAATCTGAGTTGAAGGTAACTATGTTGAGTGAAACAAGGAAATGACACCTCTGAACTCTCTACTTTGATTTTTAAATAATCAGGGCATTTTGTGCATTCCAGGATCGAGTCCCACCACCCAGTTTCTGCTATAAGCTGAGCATCCAGCAGGGTCACATGGTTCCGTTATCAAGACAGGCTGAATCTCCACTGTACCGACCACCTGTGCTTCAGACGCTAAGAGAGATCCTTCAGGTACAGCACTCAGAATTATGTCATCCTTACTAATGGATTGGCAGAAACGTCTTTTATCTATGGTGTGCACTACACAATGAAATTTAAAAAGCAAACATTAGTTCACAACACAACATAATGAATCCACAACACAACGGAAAATGTATAACACAACGAAATAAAGCCGCAACACGACGGAAATGCTCCCGACCACTAGAGGGCTTTCAGAGCCCGAAACAAAGTTCGTTTTCCTTGTCATTGTTCTATAGTCAGCAGTCTTAATATATATCAGTACCACAATTAGTTTTAATTTATTGATTTATTCGGGACAGTGCACATTAATGAACAATCTCACACTTCTGTACAGACTGTAAATGAGCCAGATTATAGCATAAATGCTCATTTTCACCTGTAGTCCCGAGGCAATAGTATGTAGCTAACCATTGTATATCGACATTTATTAATTCAAAATCACCTACGTGCATTATAGCTGCATATTTATATTCTAGTCTAGAATGCTTTGACGCGCTGCCACGGCGCATGATCCCTAAGGGAACGTCTGCCAATTTCACCAAGTGGTTAAAACGTATAATTTGTATAAATTAAAATTATTTCTTTTCAGAGGGAGCATTACTGACAGAGTGGGATAGAGTCCAAAAACAAAATCAAGACTCTGTAAAAGGGCATAATATGGCCTCTTCAAAGAATTTCCATTTCCAGACATGAGATTTTCTTTAAAAACGGTTGAAGATTTTTTGTCAATAAATATGTTTTTCTATAATGCTCAGCACTAAAATATTTAATTGGCTGGAAATTAGTCTTTGTGAGTGCAGTCTTTATAAATGAATGATAATAAAACAAGTCTTTATCCAGTAATGTTAAATAAAAATGTTTCAATTGGAATTGGTCAAAAGGTGTGGAAGAGTGTAATTTTATATACAGGGTAATTTTATACAATATTATAGTTTTTATTAATATTTTGAATGAGCTTTTATTTTTATATTTTCAGTTTTCACTTTCATTTTAGTTTAGGTCTTTAGTCATTTTTAAGCTATTTTTCTATATAGCTTTATTTTTATTTCAGTTTTAATAATTTTAGCACTTCAACTTTTCTAATTTTCATTTTTCATCTAGTATTTAAATTCTATATCAGCTTTAAATTTTTATAATAGATTTAGTTTTGTTTTTAGTCAACAACAAGAAGATTTGTGTGCAAACCATGAAATAATGTTCTTTTAATCTAAGTTGATTTACTGATGACTTGTTCTGTTTTTTTTTTTTTTTAGGATGAATCGTTGAGATTTCGTTGCAGCTTTCGGGCCACTGTGGTCCATAAACATATATTGGTAATGTTTTCTTAAACTATTTTTAGCAATAAATGCATAAGTCAGATAATCATTTTCATCATAGCCATATCTTTATGGAGCACCTTGGCATGCCTGGTTATGCCTTAGCTTTGCCTTTGGATTGTCTTTTCTTAAGAACCCGCCATAGCTGTTTTCCCAGCACATTTGCCAAGTCTTTCCCCCTTCAGGGAAGCTTCCAAACTGTACACCTTTGGAAAAGCTTTTGGAAAACTATTCGCACTGTTTAACGTTAGCTTACCGTAAGTGACGACATCCTGTGACAATCTACATGATTGATCTTGCAAACCCTTTGACTTTGGACTTTGATAACCTGGGATTTATTTTATTTGATGTTAAGAGTCATGCTTGCATACTAATGTGGACAGCAGATAAACAGTAGATTAATGTGTTTTGTTTTTGACATTGCACATCTGCGTAGGTGTATGAATGAACAGTCTGTCTGGAAAAATTCCCAGGGAAACGCATTATTCCTGTAATATGACAGATTTATGTGATGCAAACAACAGTTTTATTTACAAATGAATGTTAAAATAATGTAGTTAAGGGCCAGTATCCATGTAATTTATTAAAGAAAAATACTATAATAAATATTATAGTATAATCTAATATAGAAATAATTTTTTCATATTGAAATATAATTGTTTTATCCTTGAATTTCTTTACACAATTTTACAGTTTATGTACAATTCGCACATTTCATCAATTATCTTCACGTTTTTGAGAAGAGAAAATGTGCATTACGCATTAAAAGTCTTACTGTATATTCCAGTGCTAATCTCAAACCCTCTTGTCTGTTCATATTAATTTATTCAATATAATGCACTGATTACCGCATGCATCTTGGTCTTGCAGAGCTCAAATGCAGGCGAAATGGAGATGCTGCTGTTTGTGACGGATCCCAGTCTCCAAACGGAGCCAAACACAGAGGGAAACGGAAGAACCGTAGCCGTGTGTCTGAGCCCGTCCTGCCTGATCCGGGGCTCAGTAACACAAGCCCTGGACGCCCTGCAGCAACAGCCCGTTCTGAAGTTCAGAGATGCAGTGAAGGAGCATGGTATTTCATCACACAGACATACAGGAATGCATCAAGTGTCTCGTGCACAGCTTTTTTATTGTGACTTGCTAATTGCTGGTTCATTCAATGGCAATGATAGTATTAGAACTTTTGGACCGTTAAGATTTCTTTGCATTGACATTTTCATAAATTCTTATTAATGTAATGTGAAAATATTATTTTATCAAGTTTATAAATTGTAATAAATATTTTTATATAATGTATTTTTAAGTCACTGTAGTATTTTATTTAGATAAGTAATTTAAATATTTATAAAAATACAAAACAAATCATTGGGGGGGGGGGGGGTTAAATATGACCTGGACATGTTTTCATGAGATTTTAATGCATGAAAAGTTTAGTTTGTCGTTTCGTTTTTCAGCACTTTCAGCACTTCTGAATGGAATCCATTCAAGCAGAAAATCTCTCTAGTTCTGCTTCTTCATATCTGAACTATTTTGAGATTTAGAGGTTTCCTACATAAATCTTCATGTTGTCTTTCCTCAAAACCACACATAGAACGTTCTGTGACATTATGCTTCTTTCACTAAACCAGGTCAGATATTCTGCTGGGATCAGACAGTAATCCAACTGGAACCAGAGGACCCGTCTTTCTCCATACCACAGCCCATAATACTGGATCACCTGGGTCCAGAAACCCTCCCATACTCTCTCTGCTCTGTCACAGGTTGGTATATTCCCCCCATAGCCTCCCCTGTTTTTGAGGAGTTGGTGCGGTCCAGCCTGACAGAACCAGATCTCCGGGGGATACAACATGTTTGTCCACTTAAACGAAACCAGTTGTTTGTTGGCTCAGGCATTGTTCTTGATGCTTTGTTAGGGACCTTCTTGTGGTTTGTCATGTGCTTTTCCTTTTTAAAGATCTTTCTCCCCCACATTGAAGGAAAGTTGTCTTTTTGCCCGGTTTTGAGATATAAAAGTCTAATTTTGTTACAAAGTGCTCTGTTCATTCTCTTATATTATTTTAACTCATGCAAAGTGATGCAATCTCTCTGTATTGTTTTTCATTCTGTTAATGATCCCCAATTATGGATCATTTTTGCCAATAATTTGTTTCACTGCCTTTCCGAATGCAGAATAAGCATAATCACTTAAACCAATCTGTTATGTTGTTATGTTATGTGTTGTTATGTGTTATGTTATATGTTGTCTGTTATGTTATGTGTTATGTTATGTTATGTTATGTTATGTTATATGTTGTGTGTTATGTTGTGTTATGTTATGTTAAATGTTCTGTTTTATGTTATATGTTATGTTATCTTGTTATGTTATATGTTATGTTATGTTGTGTTATGTTATATGTTATGTGTTATGTGATGTTATGTTAAATGTTGTTTTATGTTATGTTACGTTACGTTAAGTTACTTTGTTATGTCATATGTTATGTTATGTTATATGTTGTGTGTTATGTTGTTATGTGTTATGTTAAATGTTATGTGTTATGTTATCTTATGTTATCTTATGTTATTTTATGTTATGTTATGCTGTTATGTTATGTTATGTGATATGTTATGTTTTATGTTGTGTTATGTTATGTTTTATGTTATGTTATATGTTATGTGTTATGTTATGTGATATGTTATGTTAAATGTTATGTTTTATGTTGTGTTATGTTATGTTATGTTTTATGTTATGTTATATGTTATGTTATGTTATGTTATGTTATGTTATGTTATGTTATGTTATGTTATGTTATGTTATGTTAATCCACAGTGACGCTCTCACAGGTTTCATGCAGGCATTATGTTCAGGTTGTTCCATGTTCTGTTGAAGAACAGAAATGTGATATTTGACACTCCATGTTAGACTTTGAATCTCTTTCACCCTGTAGATAAGACAAATCATCTGACTCGAAAGTGTAACAAGCACAAATAATCTTCTGCAGTGGTCAGCAACTTCAGCTCCTGGCCGAGTGCCGGAGGATTCTCCGGAGAGCAGAGGTTCACGCAGGGGTCTTATCACTCTGCCTGTTGTGTATAATCTAACATAGATGTGTCCTTGTGTGCTGCGTGTTACTGCTTGTATCATGTTATTTGCCAGAAAATGTCCTAAATTTGAAAGTTCTCAGAAGTTTGAAGAAACAAACTATCTATGCTGATGTGCCATCATTCCTTTGGGTATAGTATTTCATAATTTCACAGTTGTATTGGCTTTGAGGTTAAATCAGAAGTGTAAAAATAGCAGTAATTAGCTGATTTACTCAGTAAGTAGTAAAAATAACAGAATAGGCTTATTCATAAGAAGCAAATGGAAACTAGTAAACTATTTATTATTACATATAACTTTGTTAGATACTAACACAATGCATTGTTTAACCTGCAATCATCCAGCAAAGTGATTTTAGTCAATTATATCAATGAAATAATTGTAATGAATGTGTGATTTGCATATGTTAATGTGCAGGTGTGATTGTTGCAGTGGACGAAAGCACAGCGTTCTCCTGGCCCGCCTGCAGCCGGTGCGAGAGCTGCCGTTTAGAGACTCGAGAACAACAGTAAGTCCAAAGTTCTGTGCTAGACCGGTTCTAAGTCCAAACCAGTGATATGCGCACAGATTTAGAAATAAAGGTTCTTTATTGGTATCTACAGTTCCATAAAGAACTTGTAAGATCCATAGAACCTTTCCATTACACAAAAGGTTCTTTAGATTAGTGAAATGTTGTTCACAATAAGAAAAAAAGTGTTATTTTAAAGTGTTAAGCACTGTAAGGAAGAACTTTAATACCAATGTTGTGTAGAAATGCCTACAGACATTATTACAGCTGCAAATTTCTTCTTGTGCCATCTTATAAAATGAAGTGTTTATTGAGTCCCAAATGCTTTCTTTACTAAGTTAGGAAATTTAATTTTCCCAAAGTGCATTTTAGGGGACATGTTTGTGGCATTTTGTTTTGTTCCTGAAGCCACAAAAAACACTTATGATTTAGTCTGACATGACCATTTTTCTCCCTTCTCTTTTACCCTTAAGATTAAAGTCGTTATGAAACGGAAGTTGTGAGTCTTTTCTTCCATATATCCTAGTGAATTGGCTTCTCAGCCAAGAAAAGAAATGTAGGGCAAGACCTGATTTTGCACATGTGGAATTGATTGGCTGGTTGGATGGTTGTGGTTTGCTATTGGTGGATCTCACGTGAGTGACAGGTCGCCCCGCCCTCGCGCCAGTAAACGCGTCATTAGAGAAAAGCGATGTCGCTGCAAGAGGGAGAGGAAGTTACTTTGATTAAAGATTATAAGGCACATGAATTAAACTAAAAAGTATGTGCATGGATAAATCATTTATGATAAATACTGCAATATTCCATTAGAATAATGGAATTTTAAACACATTTCTTATAGTGTGCTTTTACAACTTCAGTATTTAAATGAGCTCTTTTATGATTGGTTGGAATTGGCTAATTTATGTGCATGTGAAATAACTCTTCAAATCCCACACATGAAATGTTTCGTTAAACATGTCAGATTATGCAAGTAAAACAGGACGTGAACACTGTTGCATGTCGACTTCATGGAATGCCGGATGCATGTGTTCGTCTTATACGGTCCATAAGATTGTTGACCTGTGTCTGTTCAGAGTTAATGTGTTAGATGCCTCCATTAGTGTGAGTTTAATCACAACCCACTGCACGGCTAAACTGTTTTCACATTCCAGTGTAATAGTAAAGCCTAAGTGATAAATCATGGTGCCTTTGAGCCCTCGAACTGAAAAAGACTCAAACATTTGAATAACAACAATAAAAGTTGCATCTGTGTTGGTTTGCTGGTTTCTAGAAATGGATTCCTCTGTTTAGTATGTGGAGAAGTGATGGATGAAGCGACCATAAAGATGCAGCTGGAGGTGTTTCTGAGCTGTTCCTCACTGAGCCACTGTACCGTCAAAGTCAAGGTGAGATGCTTTCACCTGCGTTCTGGAGGAAACCTTTATTCACATAGTGGGAATAAATATTGTAACTCTAATGAGAAAGATATTTTCACGTTATGTGTTAGTAATGGAAATGGGGTGTTTAAATATCTTGAAAATTAAGTCAAATATTTTCTTCTTTTTTTGCCGCCGACCTCTTCAAGATAGTTTTTGTGAGATTCTAATTTGACTCTCCTTGAAAACAAACTCTAAGACATCTGTATCTGCATCTCAAATTACGTTAGAAGGATGAACATAAACACTCAAGAACGTGAAGCTAGCATGATTTAATCACTCGTGCAGAAACTAGTCATCGAGAGTTTATCTTCTTTCTGTTTTGTTTCCTGGAAATTTCAGCGATAGCGGAGGGCTGCATATTATGGAACAGATTTAACAAGATACCTCTCGTATGTTATCAGAAATGTGTTTCACACCCACTGAACTAGAATAAACTTATGAAGCACACTACTATTTTGGACCACTGAGTAACTGATGCATGAAAGGGAAAGTTTATATATTCTGCTCTTAAATGTCAGATTGTTTTTTTAATGTTATTTCCACTTGTTTTTTCAAGAAGCACCAAGATTGATTGTCTTATAAAGTCTAAATTAATACTGATTTACTTAATGCTAAGCTATTTTTTTAATGCGTTTGATCCTCGTGTAAAAGAAGCTGTGCATTTACATTAATAAAGCCTTTGGATTATCTGGTCTAACGCTGTCGAACAACGCCTGTCAAGTGCAAATTCCTCAAAATGCTTGATTAGACGAGGTCAGACAGAGTTGATTTTCGGCTGTGTATGTAGCTTAACAGAAAATATTAATGCTTCATACTGTGTGAATCATATTATGATATTAATGCATTCATGTGCATGTTTCAGTTGCAGCAAAAGACCATTAATTCTCTCTTGAACTCGACAAGGTGTCCTGAGGTAAGATTCTGGCCTAGTCAGAAGTCACTCTGTTTCTGTTTTTAATTGAGAGGTAATTGTTTGTTTGTTTTGTGTGATCTGTTTGTTTGACAGGGTTACAGTGTGGAAAATGTTCTTGGGTCGGAGATCGGTCCTCTCAGCACCTTGGTCCATGTGGTGAACAGAAGCCACACAGTTTGGATGGGTTTGGAGGAGTTATCCTTTGACCTGCGCTGACTAGCACACTCATCTGTTAATATTGTGTCTTGCCTTACTTGTAAATGTATGTAAATAAACAAAGGAAAAAAGGGCATAGTGCCAGAATAAGAACCAAATTACTTTCTGAACGATCATTCTGGACCCTGTAGTTTTGAAACCACAATCTAATTAATATTCGTATAAAAGATGTTCATGTGATGCCTGGTATAAGCTGATAAAATACATTTGTTGTTGTCAATCAATTGCCAAAAGTTGCTTCTAGCCACATTATGATGGTTTAAGTTAAATTATTTGAACAAAAAAGAAAGTTTAAACAAGCCCTGATCTGCCTTATTGATGTATTGCTCTCTATGACAGTTGAATACCTACATTTAATATAAATAAAAAGTGTTATGCCTCCAAATAACTGAACTCATTTTCATTAAAGATCAACCAAAGTTTTTTTTTTTTTTTCACAACCATTTCAATAGATAATTTTTAAATGACTCATAACTGATTATTTTGACTGATAATTTTATTCCTACTTCTTGACTCATTGATAATCATTACACTACAATGCTCTATGGACATTTGTACTATGGTTAATGATTATTATTTATGCCAGTGAATTGATTCTTAAGTGGTCACATTAATGTCTGACTGTAAACTAGTATAAAATTTTACACCTTTTCCACTCGACAACAAATGACTTTAAAGTAAAAGAACATTTATAGATATTGTAAGCAATAAATACATTAAGTATGCTTCACCTGTGAATACCTTTGGTGTTTTTTTTTATGTAAATTGCTGTTCAATTCATCAAGCACTTAAACGTTCACCTTTGTGGTAGTTGTAGCCCCTTTTTTTTACCAACTTCTTTTTAAAAGCAGAAGCAGCAGCTTCAAAATTTGCTTTTGATGTCTGACACGCCCCCTCAGACCCACCCCCGTGCACACATGCGCGTTCACATGGATCTTTTTAAAATTTGACGTCGTTTTATTATACATTTGTACACACTGTACAATTTCAAACATGCTTTCGCATTAATACGAAGTTTTGGGGAATTATAAAACAAGTACCATAAAAACATATATGAAGCTTTTTTCTGTAATAATTTAGAATACAAAAACATTCACAAAAATAATCACGACACCATGCGGTGCCAATGTCCATCATCCAATGCGTAACTTAATGCACGTCTGCTACAGAAGAACATAGTAATTCAAGTTCACTGAGGTATGTTTTGGCAGGTTTTCTGACGCGCGTCACCGACTGTCAACAGCCGCGCGTGCCGCCGTCCCAAACGAAAGTTCGGGTCTCTGTTTGAAGAAGTTTCTGAGGCTGCCTAGTTCTCGCGACAGCTGATCTATCGTTTTGTGCAGGCGTTCGTTCTCCGCGTTCAGCTCGATCATCTTATGCTGCATCTCCATGTTGCGCTGCTTCGCCTTGTCCCTGCTTTTACGCACGGCGATGTTGTTCCTCTCGCGCCGCTGCCGATACTCATTGCTGTGCCTGTCGACAGTCTTTTTGCCCTTTTCCTTGCCCGGCCTCCTGTGGCTAACGGGTTCTGGCTCAGGTGTGGTGGGAGGTGTGGGTTGTCCCGTGTGCATGAGGCTCACGGACGTCTGCGCGCACGTCTCGATCTGAGATGGTAAGAATGAGGATTGGTCGCTGTCGCTCCAGTCCGACTCCCTCTTGATCGGTGCGCAAAACGCGCCCTTGCCAAACCCCCCGTCCTGGTGGTGCTGGAGCCTCTCCGAGCTCTTTTGCGCAAAGCCGCCGATGCCCTCCGCGTAAAAGTCAGGCTTTTCTTGCTTCATGGTGCTGTTGAACAAGTCTGCAAAGAGCTCGTCGTTGCAGATCTCCAGCGGGACCGTGGACATGGACTCGATGTAGGTGCTGAAGTCGATCGCGCTCTCGTCGTCGTAGATGGCAGGAGCATTACTGAGCTCCATCATGCTGCTGCTGCTGCTGCTGCTGCTGTTGTTGTTGTTATTATTGTCCTGGGGCATGCCATGCTCGCCCCCGGGTTTTGCATCCCCTGGCATCACTTTAGTATCATAGAAATTGGCAGGCTCCATGGCCCAGCTCATGTTGCATGGTGGCGTTACGCACTGCGAGTCCAGGTTGTATATGTCAGACATGGACGTAGCGAAACTCACTCAGATGGTACCAAAATCAGCAGATCCCTTCCGAGTCCCCTGGCAGTCTAAAAAACCCAAAAGTGTCTCGAGCAATCACACCCTGTTTCGCGCACCCAGCGCGTATCTCCAAAAGTCTGGCTGTCTCTCGCACAGGTGTTAAAGTCCTCGTAGCTCTCTATCGAAACTCTGCCGTCCTCGGGAATAAGTACTAGCGCGCGGCGCGCGTCACAGCATCAACGCCCCCTTCCAGAAGCCAGTGAATGTCCAGAGGCAGTCACGTGTTCCGCCCGGGCTCCTATTTGAGGAGAGTCGGGTGTGCATGAACGCCTACCAGCAGCACACGAGAAGAGACGCTTCAAGAGCTGTCAGAACTTGGTGTTGTTGCAGGACATGTTTGAATGCGTATGAATGTGTGGAAGAGAAAGTCATTTAATGCGCCACTACCAACATGTATAAATAAATACGAATGAAAGCATTGAAAATGAACTTTAAAAACGTTTTGTTGCAGGACATGTTTGAATGCGTATGTATGTGTACAAGGAAGGATCGGTGAGAGAAAACTAATTTAATGCGCAATTATCAGCATACCTAAATAAGTAAATAAGTAAAAATTTATTTTTTGGTTTAATATTATTGTTATTAGCTGTAGTAGTGTCTGAGGTGAGCTGTAATACTACATCTGTTCTTTTCATCTAGGTGTTTTTTGTTTTGTTTTAGTAGCAAATTGAACATACAAATTCACAACAAAAATAATATTACAAAATACAACAAAGGAACAAGAGTCCGATTAAAGCAAAGGGAATCAAAAGAGAATCGTTTTCTAAGGGACGCACAGTTCTACATACAACATTGTCACATGCTACAATCACATAGTACATCTGGCTCATTGAGGCACTTTATCTTGTCAACCACACAGACATCTAGTGGATGTCAGAGGAATTGCCTCTATTTACTCTGTGTTGATGTTCTTTCCCGCGAAAACGTCGGACTATACCAAACAGTTGATGGGATTCGTTTATGCCACCATTGTATAATTGTCAGTTTGCGATTAAGAACTTTTGAAAAATAGTTTAGTTTCATTTTAAACCTATGTAATTTCAATTTTATTGCGTAATCTAAGAAATAACGATTTTTATACGACTTATGTACCCACGTCTCGCACTTCTCTCCCCCTCTCGACTGATAGTGAGGAGCCTATTCGTGGTTGGTCAAAATTTCCCCGCGAAATTTACGTCACAGACAGTTTCGCGCCACCATTCACATCGGAAGGGAAACAGTGCGAACGGTAAGTGCTCTGTTGTGTTATAAAGTAACCGAATTTTAAAAAAGTAATTGTTATCACGAGGACCTGATAAAGATCTTGATCAACCGGGCGTTAACATCGTGTGTTATCGCTCAAAATAATATTTATTTTGTATTCTAGTTTAAAGACTCGGCAATGTCATTGTATGAGATGCAGCGTGCTCCTGCTGTTAACATTCACTGTTAACGTTACAAAGTTAATATTCATCCTTTTTAATAAAACCCATATATTCATTTCCCAGATGTGTTTACATAATTAATCTTAGTTACTTTCTTTTGTGTTGATTTCCACGTAGTTTAAATATGAAGTCTGTGTCTGGTTTATTCCCTGTGAAAGTCATTCAAACATTAGAATTATTTTAGAGTCTGTTGGCAAAAATAGTTTTGATCGTTTGTTTTTATTTTTATTTTTTTTTAATATTTTTTCTTAAAGGTATCACAGTGATGTAATAATGATCCAGTTTGTTTCCTTTTGGGGAAAAAAATCATAGGCCTATTGTCAATACTAAAATATTGACAGTCTATAATAACTATAAAAGTCATAAGTCATTAATGTGTGTGTATATATATACATATATATATATATATATATATATATATATATATATATATATATATATATATATATACACACATATATATATATATATATATATATATATATATATACACATATATATATATACACATATATATATATATATATATATATATATATATATATATACACATATATATATATACACATATATATATATATATATATATATATATATATATATATACATATATATATATATATATATATATATACATATATACATATTTACATATATATATATATATATATATATATATATATACATATATACATATTTACATATATATATACACATACATATATATACATATACACATATATATATATATATACATATATATATATATATATATACATATATATATATATATATACATATATATATATACATATATATACATATATACATATATATACATATATATACATATATACATATATATATACATATATATATACATATATATATATACATATGAAGAGGTCAGATGCAAAAGCCTCTAAGTGCCATCTGAAATTTTCTTCTAGAATGAACATTTTTATCAAGCTCGTATATTTAAGTTCAATAATTTCACTTAAATGACAATTAATAGGTCATTTTCATTGCCATTTAAGTGAAATTACTTATATAATATGTATATATATATGTGTGTGTGTATATATATATAATGTATAATATGCTAAACTTTATTTTAAGGTGTCATTGTTACAGTGCAATTATATATTTAAGTACTGAGTAATATTAATTAACATGTACGTACTATGGGCTTAGAATTAGGTGTGGTGAGGGTTAGTTGCATGTAATTATGCATAATTTACTGTTATTACTATGGTAAGTACATGCAACAAGGACACTGTAAAATAAAGTGTTACCTAAACATGCATCTATTAGAATCAGTTTTATCAACTGAAATTAAGTTTAAATTAAATTGTTTATATAATGTAATATTCAATGATTAAATGAATTGTGGTTCCAGTTCACTAATTTTGAGTTTTAACTTTTCAGTTTTGAGTCAAGATGTCTTCACCATCATCTCAGAGCCGTAAGAGAGACCCTCCGACCCGTGAGTCCACACCGTTCACTATATGCCGGCATGCATGTGGTTTTTAATTCTTAGTATTTTCTCATGAGGTTTGTCTTTGACAGTTGCTAACCAGGTTTGTGTGTTTGCAGCCGCGAGCGAGGACCCCCTCTCCCCGCCGTCTCAGCGCTCCAGAGCCCATGACACATCCACAGAGCTTCAGCCCATGCCCACATCTCCAGCCATGGACGCCTCGCTGTTCTCCAGCCCTATGGCTCCACGCTCTGGTACGACTCAAACTCAACATCATATTTGCATTGAAATGAATTGCCCATGTATTTGAATTTGGGGGAAGGTCTCTAAACATCAGGATTTGTTTCATCCAGTCCTGCAGAGTGAGATCGACGCCAGTTCTCCGCTGATGTACGGCACTCCCAGCTCCAGGGTGGAAGGAACGCCCCGCAGCGGCATCCGCGGGACACCGGCCCGGCAGAGGCCCGACCTGGGATCTGTGCGGAAAGCTCCGCAGGTCGACATGCACTCGGAGCCGGTGAGGGAAAGTCCTTATTATTTGTCATTTAGTTTTAGAGTTGAATCTTTTCATTTTTGACTCCCTGGGTGAGTTTTTAATACATGTTATTTGTTCAAGGGATAGTTCACCCAAAAATGAAAATTTTGTCATTTACTCACCCTCAAGTTGTTCCAAACCTGTGTGAGTTTTTAGTCTTCTGTTGTAGGAAATAGTTGGAAAATTATTTTTCTTAAATAGTTGAGGAAGTTCACTCCTTCCATGTAAAGCGCTTTGAGTGCCGAGAAATGCGCTATATAAATGTAATGAATTATTATTAAATTATTATTAACATTTTTAAAAATTTATTTTTGGATTAACTATCCCTTTAAATTTGAAACCCATAACCTCATATATATATATATATATGTGTATATATATATATATATATATATATATATATATATATATATATATATATATATATATATATATATATATATATATATTATATTTATTTGTGGTCTTAAGTGTTAATATTTTACTATGTTATAAGTGTATGGACTTATTTTTGTGGTTTGTTCATGAGCTTCAATCAGGGTGCGATCAAAGACAAAAACTTTTTTTCCCATTCAATATGACTATACAAAAATAAAAATAACGGTGGTTGGTATTATTCAAAATGATAATTTTATTATTTAAATTAAAAAAATGCAACAAATTAAAAAAACAAAAATTAAACAGATTATATATCATTGCAAAAAATGCTATTGTAATGGGTCATATTTAAGGTTAAAAAATGCAGAAATCCATGTTTGGGTTATCTTTAACAAAACATTTTTGTTCATTGGAAAAAAAGCCAAAGTAAAATAAATAAAACTAAAATGAGAAATGTTGCCATTGCAAGTAAAAATTAAATGTTTAATTTGAAGCACTAAAATTGCTAACTGGAAATAAAAACTGAATAAAAAAATTACGTAATAACAAAATTACTTAAAATTAAAATAAACACTGAAAATATAAAAAATATAAAGCTAATTTAAAATATTAATAAATATAATAGTGTATAGATAGTATACAGAAATTAACTGCGATTGCATATATTATGCTAAAATAACACTATTCAATCCATATAAATACAGAACAATCATATCCATAAAAATCAATATGTATAATTTGTGTGTGTGTGTGTATCTGGTGATTTTCAGCCGTCTGGAGACGCAGTGGCCGGCAGTGAACAGGGGACCGGAGCCGCGGGACAGAGGCTGGTGATCTGGGGGACTGACGTCAATGTGGGAACATGCAAGGAGAAGTTTCAGGTGTGAAGTCTGAGTAACTACACCCATCCACAGATGGCTGACAAAAAGCTTGTCTTGTCCATGGCTAAATGACCTTTTCTTGAGAATCTGTATTGTTTTTTCAGCGTTTCCTCCAGAATTTCACAGACCCCAACTCCAAAGAGGATGAGAATGCTGGTCTGGATCTGAATGAGCCTCTCTATATGCAGAAACTGGATGAGGTGAGAAGTGCAGTGCTCATTAGAAAGGCTCAAAAGGGGTAACAATTGGTCGCTTGGATATGAAGTAGTTCGTGTTTGGTCATGCAAAATCCTTAATATCCAGTTCTTGTGTAATAATATTGAAGATTTGTTTGTGTTCTCAGATCAGTGTTGTTGGAGAGCCGGTGTTGAATGTGAACTGCAGTCACATTCAGACTTTTGACGCTGATCTCTACCGCCAGCTGATCTGTTATCCGCAGGTAAGACCAATTGCAGCATCAGGTGAAATCAGCCCAATATACACACATTGACACTACCGTTCAAAAGATTTGTTTCAGTAAGACTCATTTGGAGCGTTTGATTGGGAACCTGGTGCATTTTCTGCATTAGTTCAGTTCATTTAGGCATATCTGAACACGCTACAATCACGCTCAGATTCACACCAAAACAATTGGTCCAAGATCACCTGAACCAGGTGGAGAGGTTCGCTTGTGGTGAGAAAACAATCTGACCCACGAACCAGGCTGTTGGTCTGTTGCCTTGTGTAAATGAACCGAACCAAGAAGAAATTGCAACATTGTGACAATTTAAATCCCTGTTTCGGAACAAAGCACATACTCTACAGGTCTGAACACGCACTAATATTTTAATTTTTTTAAAGAAATTAGTAATTCTATTCCGCAAGGATTCATTAAATTGATCAAAAGTGACAGTAAAGATATTAATATAATGTTACAAAAGATTTCTATTTCAAATAAAGATTTCTATTTCAAATAAAGTTTATTTGGACTTTATATTTATCAAAGAATCCTGAAAAAATTGGGTTTCCTCAAAATATGAAGCAGCACAACTTTTTTCAACACTGATGATAATAATAAATGTTTCTTGAGCAGCAGATCAGCATATTAGAATGATTTCTGAAGGACCATGTGACACTGTAGACTGGAGCTTTGCATCACAGGAATAAATATATTCTAAAATATTAAAATAAAAAACATAAAATTTCACAATATTACAGTTTTTACTGAATTTTTGATCAAATGAAGACAACCTTGGTGAGCAGAAGAGTTTTCTTTAAAAACATAAACCTCTGGTTTATTATTTTGTCTCTTTGACTATTGAAAGTCTTTCACTCTTATCCTTACAGGAAGTCATCCCCACTTTCGATATGGCCGTCAATGAGCTCTTCTTTGAACGTTTCCCAGACTCTGTGTTGGAGCATCAGATCCAGGTGCGTCCCTACAGCGCCGTGAAAACCAGAAACATGCGTGCGCTCAACCCTGAAGGTAAGAAGCCCAGCAAGCGGGACGATGTTTACTGATAAATGAGAGCACCCGTCACATCATCGTCGTCTCGTTTCCGTTCAGACATTGACCAGCTCATCACTATCAGTGGGATGGTGATCCGCACCTCTCAGCTGATCCCTGAGATGCAGGAGGCGTTTTTCCGCTGTCAGGTGTGTGCGTTTAACACGCGTGTGGAGGTGGACCGCGGACGCATCGCTGAGCCTGCCGTCTGCCGCAACTGCAACACCACACACAGCATGGCTCTGGTGCACAACCGCTCGGCCTTTTCAGACAAACAAATGGTGAGTAGTTGTTGGGATTTTTAGTGTATTTCTTTTTATACTAGTGGTCTCCACAAGTATTACATTATAAATGTGACCATGTGACTGGTACTGGCATTCCTGTTCTGTTTTCATTTATCAACTTAACTTAATAGTGCTGTTGAGGTTGTGTGTTTTTTGCACATATCATGCTGGTTAAGAAAGGGTTTCTTCTGTAATGGCATTTGTTTACTAGTTGACCAAAACAAAAATTGAGACCAATTATGAAGGCAAGCATTAATGGGGACTTTTCTGGGGTTTTTTATGTATCTGATAGATAAAACTGCAGGAATCTCCAGAGGACATGCCCGCCGGTCAGACGCCCCACACCACAGTCGTCTACGCTCACAATGACCTGGTGGACAAAGTGCAACCTGGAGACAGAATAAACATCACTGGTACCGTCTTGTTTTTATTTAAGCTTTATGTGGTCTTGTATAACAGTAGTGCTAAAGGATCGTTCTCCCAAAAATTAAAATGTTGTCATCACTTTCCTTCAAGTTGTTCTAAACCTGTATGAGTTTCTTTCTTCTGTTGAACACAAACAATGATATTTTAAAGAATGTTGGTAACCAGACAGTTGACGGTAGCCATTGACTTCCATAACCAGCAGCCATATCACCCTGTAGCCCAAGACTGGTTGCCCACTGAAGCTAAGCAGGGTTGAGCCTGGTTAGTACCTGGATGGGAGACCTCCTGAGAAAAACCAGGTTGCTGCTGGAAGAGGTGTTAGTGAGGCCAGCAGGGGGTGCTCACCCTGTGGTCTGTGTGGGTCCTAATGCCCCAGTATAGTGACGGGGAAACTATACTGCCAAAAGAGCACCGTCCTTCGGATGAGACGTTAAACCGAGGTCCTGACTCTCTGTGGTCATTAAAAATCCCAGGATGTCTTTCGAAAGAGTAGGGGTGTAACCCCGGCATCCTGGCCAAATTTGCCCAGTGGCCTCTGTCCATCATGGCCTCCTAATCCTCCCCATATACTGATTGGGTTCATCACTGTCTCCTCTCCACCAGTAAGCTGGTGTGTGGTGGGCGTTCTGGCGCAATATGGCTGCCGTCGCATCATCCAGGTGGATGCTGCACATTGGTGGTGGTTGAGGAGATTCCCCCCTTCTATGTAAAGTGCTTTGAGTGTCGAGAAAAGCGCTATATAAATGTAATGAATTATTATTATTATTATAGTAGGAAAGAGTGTCTATGGAAGACAACTGGTGCCGTCAAATGTCTGGTTACCAACATTCTTTAAAGGAACACTCCGACTTTTTGGGACTTTAGCTTATTCACAGTATCCCCCAGAGTTAGATAAGTCCATACATACCTTTTTCATTTCTGTGCGTTCTGTAAGTGTTATTTGACGCACCCACCAACGCTAGCCTAGCTTAGCACAAAGACTGGATGTAAATGGATAAGGTAGCATACTAATCCCAATAAGTGACAAAATAATGCAAGCATTTTCCTATATACATGTTGTGATCTCTATAGTCACAGCGTGTACAAATAACAAGGCTATATGAGACAGAGACCATTTTTAATCGTATAAATACTGGGAACTATATTCTCACTAGGCGTAGGAGCACAGCTACTTGGGCGGAGTGGCTACTTTGTTTACGGAACCATCAACAGGGCGTCTCGTGTGCTGAGCTAATCACTCCGCCGAAGTAGCCTCTCCGCCCAAGTAGCTGTGCTCCTACGCCTAGTGAGAATATAGTTCCCAGTATTTATACGATTAAAAATGGTCTCTGTCTCATATAGCCTTGTTATTTGTACACGCTGTGACTATACAGATCACAACATGTAAATAGGAAAATGTTTGCATTATTTTGTCACTTATTGGGATTAGTATGCTACCTTATCCATTTACATCCAGTCTTTGTGCTAAGCTAGGCTAGCGGTGGGTGCGTCAAATAACACTTACAGAACGCACAGAAATGAAAAAGGTATGTATGGACTTATCTAACTCTGGGGGATACTGTGAATAAGCTAAAGTCCCAAAAAGTCGGAGTGTTCCTTTAAAATATCATTGTGTTCAACAAAAGACTGAAACTCATACAGGTTTGGAACAACGCGAGGGTGAGTAAATGACAGCATTTTCATTTTTGGGTGAACTATCCCTTTAATGTTGTTAGCTGATGAGTAAATTATGTTTTTGAAAGAAGTCTCTTCTGCTCACCAAGACTGCAATTTATTTGTACAAAAATACAGAAAAAACACTAATTTTGTGAAATATTATTACTATTTAAAATAATGTTTTTCGATTTTAATATACATTTTCATCAGCCATTGCTCTAGTCTTCAGTGTCACATGATCCTTCAGAAATCATTCTAATATGCTCCATGCACTATATATATAGAGAGAGAGCGAGAGAGAGAGAGAGCATGATTGCATAGAGTTGTTTTGTTTTTTTTAGGCTTAAAGTTTATTTTTCTTAAATAAAGGTAAAAAAAAGGTAAAAACCTTTTGTATAATGAAAGAATTGGTATTTTGTGAAGACTAACCATCATGTCTGTTATTCTCCTCAGGCATTTACAGAGCCGCCCCTATGCGTCTGAACCCACGACAGAGCCAGGTGAAGTCTGTGTACAAAACCCACATCGACGCCATTCACTTCCGCAAGACAGATGAGAAGCGTCTTCATGGACTGGACGAGGACGGTGACCAGAAACTCTTCACTAAAGACAGAGTCGCCATTCTCAAAGAACTGGCCGCAAAACCGGACGTCTACGAGCGCCTGTCCTCTGCCCTGGCGCCCAGCATCTACGAACACGAGGACATCAAGAAAGTGCGTTTTAATTGTTACTGGTTAAGCCTGCCTCGTCTTTTGTTTCTTACAACAGTTAAACGTTTCTCAGGATGTGAGTTGATGGTACGCATTTCTTTCAGGGCATCCTGTTGCAGTTATTTGGTGGCACCCGTAAGGACTTCACTCAGACGGGCCGCGGGAACTTCCGCGCAGAGATCAACATCCTGCTTTGTGGCGATCCGGGTACCAGTAAATCCCAGCTGCTCCAGTACGTGTATAACCTCGTTCCTCGCGGGCAGTACACGTCCGGGAAAGGATCCAGCGCCGTCGGCCTCACAGCCTATGTGATGAAGGACCCGGAAACCCGGCAGCTGGTTCTGCAGACCGGAGCGCTCGTGCTCAGTGACAACGGCATCTGCTGCATCGACGAGTTTGATAAGATGAGCGACAGCACGAGATCTGTGCTGCATGAAGTCATGGAGCAGCAAACGCTCTCTATTGCCAAGGTGAGATGCTTAAACAATAACTTGTGATTGAGTGAATGATTTTGTTAGGATGGATAATAAAGTTTTGTGTGTCATAGGCTGGGATCATTTGCCAGCTTAATGCTCGGACCTCCGTCCTCGCCGCAGCCAATCCGGTGGAGTCTCAGTGGAACCCCAAAAAGACGACTATAGAAAACATCCAGCTGCCTCACACACTTCTGTCCAGGTAAAAAATAAAACATAACAGTATTTACAACAGTTAATGTCCATAACGTTATGCATTTCTATCAATTTCTGAAAATTGAGTGGGATGTAAGGTAGGGAGAGAAGTTTTATCCATCAAGATTAGATTTGATTGTGAGCTACATTCAAAATAAGTCTCTTTTGCTCACCAAGGCTGCAATTATTCGATCAAAAATACAGTAAAAACACTAATATTCTGATATTTTTGCAATTAAAAGTAACTTATTTTTGAAATGTAATTTATTCCTGTGATCAAAGCTGAATTTTCAGCATCATTACCCCAGTCTTCAGTGTCACATGATCCTTCAGAAATCATTCTAATATGCTGATTTGATGCTCAAGAAACATTTAATATTATCAATGTTGAAACCCCCAGGTTTTTGTTGCCTCATCCAAGCGTTTCTCTGAAAAATCTATTGTTCTTAGGTTTGATTTGATCTTCCTAATGCTGGACCCTCAGGACGAGGCGTATGACAGACGTCTCGCACACCATCTCGTGTCTCTGTATTATCAGAGTGAAGAGCAGATTGAAGAGGAGCATCTGGACATGGCCGTGCTGAAAGACTACATCGCCTTTGCTCGTACATCTGTGCATCCCCGACTCAACGAGGAAGCTAGTCAGGCCCTTATTGAGGTATATAAACACAACATAGGTCAAGGCACCTGCAGTAACATAGTATTACATGTGTAATATTAATGTTTGCAATTTTGAATTTTGACCCTTGCAGGCCTATGTAGACATGCGGAAGATCGGCAGCGGTAGAGGTATGGTGTCCGCGTACCCCCGTCAGCTGGAGTCTCTCATCAGACTTGCTGAAGCGCACGCTAAAGTACGTTTCTCAAGCAAAGTTGAAACCATCGACGTGGAGGAAGCCAAGAGACTACACAGAGAGGCCCTGAAACAGTCCGCCACTGATCCCAGGACAGGATTCGTGGATATCTCCATCCTCACCACAGGTACGAGTTACAGTCAGACAACTGTTTGTACTGGTCGGGTTGAGTCACATGGTCTCATCATGCTTGTACAGATATATAGGGGTGTCAAGCGATTAAAGGGGTGGTTGATTATGATTTCACTTTGCTAACTTTAGTTAGTGTAATGTTGAATTAGAGTGAATAGAAAGTAGACCGCTCCTTATGCTTTTGAATTGCTCTCGCGGTACTTTGATGTCATAAACCGATCGGTCTGTGCAGCACCGGTTCAAGTCAAACAAGCCTATTATCATGACAGAATATGCTAATCAATGACTAGAAGATAACTACACATAAGCTACATAAATTCATCAAATAACCATTCAGAAATTGTCTACATGTTGTCACTTCTTGAGTCTCTCCATCTTTCTAGCTTTGGTTTGTGCATGTCTGTGTGAGGTAAAAACACAAGCTGTTGAAGCTCCGCCCCCTGTGCCGGGAGCAGCAGCTCATTTGCATTTAAAGGAACATACACCAAAACTGTGTTTTTGCTCACCCTCAAAAAGTGACAACTTTAACATGCTATATAAAAATATCTGTGGGAAAACAGACTCTGGAGACATCAGAGATTTATTTTACATCTTGTGAAAAGGGCATTATACCACCCCTTTAAAATTTGTAATCTAATTAATTTCACAATGTGGCAATTAATTAATCGAATTAATCGCACGTCAAATTTTGCTGACCAAAAGATAAATCATTATTGTGTTATATGAGAAAAGCATCAAAAAGACATTACAAAAAGTAGCTTTAGAAAAAAAAGCTCAACAGAATTTATTACACACAAACTTAGATGACATGCGTCGGTCTCGGGCGGTAAATGCGTTAATAATTTTAACGTTATTTTTTTCCCATAACTAAGTTATTTAACCCATTAAATTAACAGCCCTAATAATAATAATTATTGTTATTACCCTTTTAAAATTTGCATGAAATGGAAGTTGCATTAGTCTTTTCTATTGTGATGTATATCCGAGTAAAACGGCTTCTGGAATGAAAAAAAAAAAATGTAAAGTGCAAGTTAGCAGTCAGTTGTGGATGATGTTTAGTCCCACTCTCCTCCGAGACACGTCATGAAAAGAACACAGCATGTATTAATGATTAATAATTTATAATAAGCTCTGCAACATTCTGTAAAAAAAATAAGATAATCAGCGCTGATCCTCAGTTTGACCAATCATCTCTTAACTAGTACCTGTGAATGTCATGCAAATTAGAGAGTCTGATGGTTTTGATTGGTTGTTTCTGTACAGGTATGAGTGCTACAGCACGCAAGCGCAAGGAGGAAGTGGCTCAGGCCCTGAAGAAGCTCATCCAATCAAAGGGCAAAACACCAGCTATGAAGTACCAACAGTTGTTTGACGATCTTCGTGGCCAGTCAGAAGCGGTATGCTTTTTCTTATTATTATTTTAATAATTCTAATAACGTATAAGATAATCCAACTATAAATCTTAACTTAAAATGTTTTCCTCCAATTTCAGGCCATTACTAAGGACATGTTTGATGAGGCCCTCAGAGCACTCGCTGATGAAGATTATCTGACCGTCACAGGAAAGACTGTTCGGCTTCTGTGAATGCTTACTATGCCTGGCTGCTGTTTCTTCTTTTTTTACTTGCTTTGTCCTGTTTTCTTTTTCTATAGAGCAATTATTGTTAATAGTCATATGTATGGAGCCTTTCTGGATGCAATAAATGAGTTTTGTTGTTCAAGAGAAGATTTTGTAAATAGTGTGGTTTATAGCTGTTATTTACATAAATGCAAAGCATCAGTTCACTGACCTAAATCAGTCGCATTGACTTTCCACTGGTGTTTGTAAAGTTAAAACCAAAGAATGGCTTAAACAAGCTGCAAAACCTAAACAGCTTACAGTGTATAGTGGGACAAATAAACACACGGGAAGTCAAGCATTGAATAGTTTTCATGAGTTATCAAATATAGCTGGATTATTTATACAATGGCAATAAAATTGGCCGGATACATAGCAGGATGAAAATAAATGGTGTCAACTTAACCATCTTATGAAATGTATATAATGTGTACATTTAGTATTTGAGACTGAGATTAACAAATTACTACGTTACCAATTAAAGCATTTTCTCCACCTAAACATGACAACATGCTAAAGACATAATAGTTAAAGTACTTAAACTTAACTCAAATGGCTTTAAATGTTATACTGTGATATAATTGTGTGGTCTAGTGTCATATAAATTATATATTTTAAAAAATCTTCGCAGTGGAGCCACACCCCTCGTCTCTTACTACAGCACTGCGCGCATTAGTCACATGACCCGTCGACGTCACGCTTTCGTATGCTTTTGGATTCGGGCAGAAGAAGATGGCGGCCTCCTCAGGTTAGTCTCACAATCTCCTCAACCCTCGCGGTCCTCCGCGGCCGTTTTTTAAAACCTGAAGCGCCAAGCACATGCTTCACAATCCCATATGCATTATCCGAGAGGTTTCCCGTGCTCATATGCCTTTATTTACTTCACTTAACAGACCTGTGTGCAGTTTGATCTGTGTGTGTGTGTGTGTGTTAGCATCGAGCTAACGGCCCACAAACAGACTTGTAGTTTAAAAATAACATCAGATTTATTTTATGTTATCAGCTAAGGAATAATATAGGCACACATCGAGAATAATTGTGCTTTTATAGGGTACCGAGGCATTGATATAATGCTGTATGTTGCAGTTGGGCGGGTGTATCGGTGCAAATGTGAGGCGAGGCGGAGCATTGACGCGCGTGCTGCTGCTGGTTCCGTCCAGTGCCGTGACAAAACGGGCCTTTAACTGATGTGTAATTATGTGTCAAACCAGAACCTGAGCAGGTTAAAACAGCCTCACATAGTCATTTAAACCTTTTAAAGATAAGTATATGGAAAAGTGCGTAATGATTGTGTATATATATATATATATATATATATATATATATATATATATATATATATATAACACACTCATTTACACTCTCGTGTAAAGCCATTTCATAATAAAATGAGGGGCTGATTTATACATATAAACTCAAGGAGACCCATTAAATCTCAGATAATTTGAGAAATTCATTATATTTTTTTTACTATTGAATGTAGCTGCAAATTAGAGCAGATCTCATTTATTAATTTCAAATGACATTTTTAGAGTTTATATGGAAAGAACAGCACATCTTAAACATGTCTTTAAACGTTAACTTGGATCTTTCGAGAAGATTGCATTGCATTTGCACATCTTGACACAGAATAAGATGCATGTAAATGAAGTTTAAAATGTGTATGTTCACATATTTTAAGGTCAGATGCATCAGCCGATCTTTTGTCAGAAATATATTGAGATATTCGTCTTGGCCTTGAGATTTTGAGGAAGTGAGAAACCATGATAGAGAATGGGTGTCATTTCCTGAATCATTCACGGATGAGTGATTTAGTGTTTCGTTTAGACTCTCACCTGAACTTGCAAATCTCGTACCTCAACTTTGTCATCGCTAGAGTATCTATGAAAACACTAGAACGCTAATCAGTGTTGAAATGCAGTTTATTAACATGTTATATTTGAAACTGCACAGATTTTGTGTGACATGCACTTAAATGTGCTTAGTTACATTATTATTTTGTGTCTTTGGCTGATCAGACGGTTCTGTTCTATTCTGTTTATGAAGATTGAAGAAGACAGTGAGATCCCTCATACAGTCATTGTTTTGTTTGAAAAATAATTAAATCAAATTGTTTTCCCAGCCAGTGCATCAAATACACATCAAATATACCTCAAATAAGAGGTTTTGCTCATCCACGAATAAAGGAAAACATGTTGATTGCATATTAAATGAAAACGCAACTGTCTGAAATGTTTGTAAAAATATACAAAAAACTGTAAAATTAAAGATTCACCTTACTATCCCGCCTCGTTCAATTCTGTTTTTACTTTTTAAAATTTTAGAGAATTTTTTAATTGAGATATCTCTCGATTAAAGGTGCTCTAAGCGATGTCACGTGTTTTTTAGGCCGAAATTTTTTGTCACATACAGCAAACATCTCCTCACTATCCGCTAGCTGCCTGTCCCCTGAACACTAGGGGTGGTGAAAAAAATCGATTATTGATTAATCGCGAGTATGTTATGGACGAGTATGAATCGATTATCAAATTTTCAAAAATCGATTTTTTATAAAAAAAAAAATAAAAAAAAAATCCACTCTGCGTGCATTTAGAGCATGTTATGTTATGAGAGGCGAATCACAACTACTTCAGAAAACCCAGCACAGTATAGGAACTACCAGGCAGTGACGTATGTGTACGCTGAAATAAAAAGTATTTCACCTCAGAAAAACGGACGTTCCTGTCCTGTCAGCCGTTATACTGTACTCGTAGCGCACACTCTTCAATTGCACGCGCAAATGCGGAGGGGCGCGCCGTGTATCGCTTCACTGTATAGTGCAAAGTGCAAAGGAAACTACGAGCATGCAACGTTGTTACGTTGTAAATTAGTAAGTCATGAAATAAAAGTAAAATACCAATAAATCACGTTACTGGTACGTCGTGTGTTAGCTGAGAAGGATTTGCATGCAGGCATGATTTTCATTCTATTCACCAGGAGCAGTTTCCATGTTTCATTAACAGTTCTTGTTAGTATTGTGTATTCACCATGGTAACTGTCGTTTCAATATTAACGCCAAAATGCCACTTTATTTTCACTTTGTGTTATTTTTTATATTTGTAAAATACTGTGGTGGCTCATACCAACATTGTATTAAAAGCTAGTTTGGTTCAACTTGATGAGTCACAACACAATGTGATGTATTCATTTCTGTGTTCTACAGAACATAAGCTACATACAAATAATTCTGAAGTTATAACTACACGACACAGAAAGTGCTTTGAGTTGTTACTCAATAAAAGAGTTAAGTAATTCAGCAGCTGACTTTTTTTAATACTGCAATCACTTAGTGTATTTTTGTTTACTGTTGTGAACTGGAAAATCAATAATCGCTAATCGAAAATCGTTAATAATCGAAAATCGACTGTAATCGAATCGGGACTTCAATAATCGTAATCGAATCGAATCGGGAAATCAGACAGATTAACCACCCCTACTGAACACACTGTAAAAAACGCGGTCTCTGTAGACAGCCCAGGCTCCTCAAACGGCAACAAAAACAAACTGGCCCAGCCTGGACCACGAAACATAACAAACAGTGTTCCAGCCAATAACCGACAAGAATGATTTGGGGGTTAGTGCACGTGCACATGAAGGGGGGTGTGGGGAGTGGAGGAGAGAGAAGCATGAAGAGGGAAGTTAGCTAGAGGAGAGATGTCCTAGACAACGACTAACATTAGAATTATATTCTCTTGAACTTTGATATGGCCGACACACGACCAAAGAGACGACGTTCCGATGAACAAATAGCAAAGAAGAGGGAAAAAGGAGAAGGAACGCACAAAGTCCCGAATTTATGGATGAGGAGGAGGGAGGGTCGAGCTAGCCTCCGTTTTTTTTGACAATACTTTGAACTAGGGCTGCACGTTTTCAAGTTTTTCATTAACCGTTAACCGAGGCCCTTAGCGGTTAATACTCGGTTAACCATAGTGTGCGCGCCGCAACCCCGAGATAGGCAAAATTTGCGGGTGGGACATGTCCCCACCACTATTTTCTAAGGTCGATATTGTCACCACTTTTGAAACATCTCGCGGCATGAATACCAATACAAATAAACAAAACATCTTCAGTTAACTAGCAGAGCATTCATTTCGTTCGTTTTTTTTTTTTTTTTTTAGGCGATCTAGCGCTGAAATGTTTTGTTTTTTAAATCAAGTGATCAAAGTGCTCGTTGCCGCTGCGATCGAGAAGGGGCTTGTAAAACGTGCTGAGGTATTATTAATTCGTGGCCACAACAATTCACCTGATACTGATAAATATTCACCAATTCACAAAAAAAAAGGAATAAAAAGCTGTAGTCGGCCTTCACTGAAGAGCTATCTTCACAGGGACGAAAAACAGTTTAATAATTATTATTAATTCGTGGCCACGAAATAATTCACCTGAATATTCACCAATTCACAAAATATAGGTCTTTAGCATTCACTAATTAATAGTATAAAACTGTTTTTGGCCACGTTAAATCAAAATGAGGGAGGGAAATAGTTCAACGTGTCCACGATTTATTAAAACGAGGGAACAAATAAGTCGTCGTAACAACTAATTATTTAGATCAGTGGACAGGGCGCATAAGAACAAACAGTGAGAGAGCCCCGGCCGCGCGCGCGCGCACTCTCACCGCCTTCAAACAACACGAGCGCTGTATTGCTCTCTCTCCCTCGCGCATATCAACACAGTAAAAGGTCGGAAGACCGATTGTGTTTTATAGATTAGTAGTTTGTTCATATAAAGTGTTTGATTAGCAAGTACATGTTTAGGAAATGCATAATACAAATTGTATGGGTTAATGTAACGGTAAACGGACTCTGCGGGTAAAACTGTTGTGATGAAACTGCGCATGCGCGGGGTAAAACTGCTGGTGTAAAGCTGTGGCTCTGCGGCTCTGCAGACAGATATTATTGTGCTGCGATCAGTGGCGCGGATACTGACTGACTATATTTGTTTCTGGCTCGCGCACAGCCTTCATTCTCGGACGCGCGCTTTCTTTGCCCGCTTCATATTAGAAAACTGGTCTAGCGGTCTCTGGCGGTGCAAAAATGTATTACAACTAAATTCAATGCACACCATTGACGCCACTTAACCGAGCAAAATGTTTCACTCGGTTACGCAATTTTTAACGGTTAATCGGTTAATCGGTTAACCATGGACACCCCTACTTTGAACGTCAACAAGAAGTGACGTCACCCAACATCGCTTAGAGCACCTTTAATACGAGATCTTAAAAACTGCATGTGAAATTATAATACTGCGAACAGAGTTTTACCGACTAGTCCGAGAGGCATTGCCTGTAATGAATTGTCTTTGTGTTCTTGCAGGAGTTAAAGTCCCTCGCAATTTTCGTTTGTTGGAAGAGCTTGAGGAAGGACAGAAGGGTGTCGGTGATGGGACAGTGAGCTGGGGTCTGGAGGATGATGAGGATATGACTCTCACACGGTGGACGGGCATGATCATCGGACCTGCACGAGTATGTCCACTGTTTAACCATGTTTATGTAGCAGTTAAATGACAATGATCCGGATGACTAATCTGACAAAATTATTACATTCTTCAAATGTCGTGTTGAGAAATCAGGCTTCTTCTTTCTTTTTTTTGCGTTTCCGCTGTTAAACTATTTTATAGCGTGACTGAAATCTTGGACAGTAGTAAACAGCACGTCTTCATACTATCCAGCCTGATGCGTGACAGCTGGCGGTGTAGATTAAAGATAAAGATGCATGCCATGAAAACCTTCTTTAGTGGTTTATATATTTGTTCAAACTGGCAGCATTATTTATTGGGCTGGAAATATGGCCTGCTTCTGGCTTCGTGGTATACTGTGATTTTGTTTAATTTGCTTAATGACACCTGTCTAGGTCACATTTCACCCGAAAATTATAGATATTTTGCATAAAGATAATAAATCATATTTTAGCACCATTTGCAATGACATTACTTTCATGACAATTAAGCACTTTTGTTATAAATTAAATTGGTAACACTTTACAATAAGGTTCATTAGTTAACTACATTAGTTAACATTAACTAATAATGAACTGCACTTATACAGCATTTGTTCATCTTTGTTAATGTTAATTTCAACATTTACTAATACTTTATTAAAATCTTGTTAACATTAGTTAATGCACTGTGAACTAACATGAACAAACAAGAACAGCTTTATTTTTATTAACTAACATTAACAAAGATTAACAAAAACAGTAGTAAATGTATTGCTCATTGTTAGTTAATACATTTACTAATGTTTAATAAAGGAACCTTATTGTAAAGTGTTACCATTAAATTTATGCTGATTTTAATAAAATAATTGTTTTCACTCTACAGGAATGAGAATTAAGCTGAATTATGAAAATAATGTCTCTGTGCAAAATCAACACTAATTAAATTTAATTATATTAATTAAGATTAATTAATATAATTAAATTTAATTAGTGTTGATTTTGAAGTGGAATATGAACTACACATTTCTTTATGAGATTCTCCATAATAATAGTGTTATTAAACAGACAATTTTAGATAAAGACATATAGCCTTGTATTTTGCTAAACAGAATTGTTTCGGATTTCTTTTGCATTAAAACTATTCAGCTAGCACGAAATTACAAGGTCATTTTGAGTGGATAAAATTGATAAATTCCTTTCTGTTTGATAGACCATCATTTAAAACTGAAAGTTAAGTGAGATGTGTTTCCGTCTGTAGTCCACCATCGTATAGAATACTGAAAAACATTACGTCATCATGTGAAGTGTGGTATTTTTTCTTCGAGTTGTGTAGGTCTATTCTCTTTGATGAGTCTTTGATGAGTTTGTTATCCTCTCACTTTCATGTTCCGCTTGGCATTTCGGCTTTAACCTTTGACTTTTTCCTTATTTCTCAGACTAATTACGAAAACAGGATATACAGCCTGAAAGTGGAGTGCGGACCTAAATATCCCGAATTACCACCGAATGTTAGATTTGTTACAAAAATTAGCATGAATGGAATAAATAATTCCAATGGGATGGTAAGTTGAATCATTTTTATGACTGTTATTGTAACCCTGTTGTCTGTTATGTTTGAGATCATTTTACTGCAAACTAGAGAAATGTGAGGTTGCAGTTATTTTCACACGGATGCAGAAAAGAGTCACTCGAGTCACATCAGCACTGCAGAGGAGGGACGTTTCTCACTGTGCCTGCCTAAGCAGAACCAATAATGAATCTCAAACATGTCTAATGAGATTCAGCTGGAGACCGAATACAAAAGGAGACGCAGAAAATTAAACGTTTTATTGCACCACAGAGGATTGATATCATTTTTTAATTCTCTTCTGTGTGTTTTTCTTAATGATCGCTCCAAATATGCGATAGTCTGTTTAAGATTTTTGTGCTGTTTGCCAAGTGGAAGTATATTGGTTTAAGATTAACTAAATCCCAGACCAAAATGCTGTCATTTTGCAAGCTAATTTGTTGAAACAAACAGCTCTGTCACTTTTATATTAAAGGGATAGTTCACTTTGAAATTAAATTCTGGTATGTTTTAGCTTACCTCAAGGGCATCCAAGATGTAGGTGTCTTTGTTTCCGCAGTAGTTTCAATTTTGATATTTTTAAGTCAAACCGTTCTTGTCTGACAGTCATATAATGCAGGTCTATGGTCACTGTCTCAAAGAGCATGCACAGAGTCCAAATTAAAACAATTCCCCATCGTCCAAATTAAACAATTCCCCATCGTAAGTACACATTGATGGCCTAAGACACGAAACGAGCGGTTTGTGTGAGAATACGAACAGTATTTATATCGTTTTTAGCTCTTACACACTAGATGTCGCCTTAAAGACATTCGTTCCAATGAACTGCCGTAGACAAGGCAACATCTAGTGTATATATATCTATGCACCAGTCTGCATACACGTCACACAGCAGGAAGCGCACGCCCTCAGATCACTTGGACGTGGTTGTGTACAAGAGGTAAAAACGTTATAAATACTGTTCGTTTTCTCACACAAACCGCTCGTTTCGTGTCTTAGGCCATCAATGTGTACTTACGATGGGGAATTGTTTCATTTGGACGATGGGGAATTGTTTTAATTTGGACTCTGTGCATACTCTTTGAGACAGTGACCATAGACCTGCATTATATGACCGACAGACAAAGATGGTTTGACTTAAAAATATCAAAATTGAAACTACTGCGGAAAAAAGACACCTACATCTTGGATGCCCTTGAGGTAAGCTAAAACATACCAAAATTTTATTTCAAAGTGAACTATCCCTTTAAATATACCTCTAGGCAAGAAAAAAATAAAATAAAAGTAAAACAAACACATACAGCTAATTATATAAGGATGCCTGTTTTCAACTGAAATGAGAAGGAAGCATTGGAAATAGTTTCTTGTTTCCTGTTGCTAGATTAAGGGGGCGTTACATCCAGTGACACATCTTACCCCAAGCTACCCTAAACTTTATAGTCATGATAAAACGTAATCATCTGGCACATCAGGAGATTTAGGCCTGTTTGATCATTTTTTTTATTGGGCAGTTTGATTAGCGTCACTCCGATCCCTTAAGTGGAAAAGTGTTACACAGGGTTCCTACGCAGTTCGGATAAGTATGCAATTTGATGAGTAATTTCCAGGTTTGGATAAGTATGGAAAAAATAAAGTCTTCTACAATTAAGAATTTCTAAAAATACGTTTATCATTCAAGCTCTGTGTTTAAATGGCAAAAGTTTAGTGATCATTGTCGAACATGACTGAATGAATTCAAGGCGCACCTTTTAATTTCCCAAAACTGTCTTTTTCGTGAGTGAGTCTCTTTTGAACTTCACTCAGGCTGTTTGGTGATCATGCCACATCAAACCACATTTACAGTATCTAACCGATGTGTCAGATGTGAATATATGCCATTTATAAAGCGTTTTAGGTTTCTTGTCATCATATAAGAGCATGGTATCACTTTGAGACAACCAATAGAAAAACAGAGTAAATAGAAAAACAGAGTAAATAAAAATATTTAAAGAAGACTGAACTATATACCAAATATAATGCTGTAAGAACCATTTACGTTAAATACGGTCTGAAAAATCTACAGAGAGATGTGGAAATTTGAGCCTTTTGAAATAGAAAATGTGTAAGATCCGTGGATATAGGAACATTTTGTTTTTTTGCATGTCATTACAAATGACTTCGACCACTTTGCTTTTCTAGTTTAACCTGTTACTGTTTTTTCCTTTTTAGCTTGTTGGTAAAGATTTTTTCCGTAAAATTTCATCTAAGACCATTGACTAATTTTGGGTTGGAGTTGAGCTGTATCGATTGCATTTGTGACATTTTTTTCATAGTTTCGTCTCATCCTTCAGTTTTTTATGCAAATATCACACTTACAGTAACCCTACCAATATGAGTTACAGGTTAGTCTGAAAATAGAAATGTGAAACTTTTGATTGTGCTACCAATATAATAATGAGTTTCCTACCAACAAGTACAACGTTTAAATCTTGTGGCTTTTAAAACTGCGTATTTTATTCAATGTTTACTGTCCGACTTGAGTATTTTTATTGTGGGTTACTATAACCACCATTCTTTCTTTAGAACAAATTGAAATTGTCACAAATGCTCTTGACATATCTCAACCCAAAAAAACATTTCTTTAATAAATCCTGTTTATTCTTTATTTAATTTTGTGACATGATTTGTGCAATGCAAATTGACTCTTGAATCTTAAATCATGTAACTCATATCTGCATGTTTCTCCCTTTCTTTCTGTCTCTTTTTGTTCCAGGTGGATGCACGTAGCATACCAATTCTAGCAAAATGGCAAAACTCATATAGCATTAAAGTCGTTCTTCAAGAGCTAAGGCGTCTTATGATGTCCAAAGAGAATATGAAGCTTCCTCAACCGCCGGAAGGACAGACGTACAGCAATTAATTGTAAATGATTGTTATGACCCTCTGTCTTAAACCTTACTCTCTTAGAAAAAGAAAAAACAAAACTATTGCTCACTCCACACTCAAACAGTCTCCGCTGCAGGAGCACAATTGGACATTTTGAATAGTTTAGCTTGACAAGCAAAGAAAGGAAAATGCTTATATTGTGTGGCACCATGTTCAGTTCTGTTTTGAAATCAAGAGTGCACAAATCTCTCTCTTCCAGTTCCATTTACATCGACCACAAGCTTTATGTTGATGAACTGAATCCTGTCAGCATAGACGCAGAAAGAAGGCATGCTAGGTGAGGTTTACACAGATCTGTTCATTTTTAAGTTAAAGTAATAGGACACCAAAATTAGGATGCATAAACAATGGCATGCTTATTTAAAAAAAAAAAAAATGAGGGAAAAAAAAGTAAGTTGTAAGTTAACGTTTAAAGAACTTTTTTGTGTGTGAATCTGAACCCCTCACTGACAAAAACGTTAAGGGTCCTAAAAGTGTGCCTGTAGTCTTCTAGTAGACTTTCTCTTCTGTTCGGTTTTTATTTTTAATGTCTGTATTTGACACAATCGCAGTTTGTTTCAGCGTGTTGTAAACGGACGCTCTGTTCTTGTTCTGAAATCAAGCCGTGCGCAAGGATCTGTCGGGTGCATTAAAGTGTGACTCTCCAACCCGCTGTCAGACTCTGTTTGTACACAAGTCCATCACACGCTGCGGAAATACGCTGAGATGTTACTGTACGAATAAAGCAGCAAACCCTTGCCATTCAGGGACGGGATACGGAGAGTGTCCGACTCGCTGTTTTGCATCGTTTTGAATGACACAGCCTTATTTTTACAGTGATAGATTAATTTTATACAGCAAACCTAGCTCCCATTGACCTCATATCACTGCAAGGTAACTAAACATACGTGTGTGTTGTGATACATAACATTTGAATTGCTCATCACAAGTTTATCGGATGCGTTTGAACGTTTTACACACTTCGTAAGGTGACGTACTGTGAAAATCATTTACAAGTGAGTTTGAGGTAGGGTGTCTTCATTAGGAATCACTGATTGTGTGTTAATGATAAGATTTGCTGTACGCTTGCCCTTGCTTAACCACAGTGCTTTACGACTCCACACCTGTAACTGCAACGGCATGCTGTTATGTAGCTTTCATTACAACACCAACTAGTACTTCAGTAATTATAACGTTAGAAGCACTGCTGTAATCCTTAGGTACTCTAACAGAGTTAATCATTGAATTAAATTGTAATTCCAGTGAATGGTGGGGGTTTGTTGTGCTGTTGTTCATTTATGCTTCAGTTGGCTACGACCTTTTTATTGAAGTCTTCATTAGCAAAAACTAATAGGCAGTTATCGTGCTAATTAATATATGTAGTGGCAATTTTCTTACGGTCTCTACATTTTCAGAGCCACAAATGAAATCACCCTGTAATGCATCTAAGGAACTTTTTTTTCTTCCCCTCCTCCCTGTTCATGTTTTTCTTTCTTTTTTTAAAGACGTATAATCAAATTAAGTTGAATATGTGACACCGGGGATATGTTCAGAATAATAAAACAAACATTGTGGAACACACTTGGTTCTTACTCTGGTCATTTTTTGCAGGATGTCTTGTTGAAGTATTTGTGGAATTATTATTATTAAAAACATGGGTTGAAATAATTAGTTTTATTTACCACACCACATTTAGCTTGTGATTCACTGGTTTTAAAAGGGGGTTTCCACAACAATGCCATAGAAGAATTGTTCTGGATTCCCCCACAAAAAAACTTTCAGTAAAAAGTTCTTAAAAGAACCAGTTTGTGAGGAACATTTAAAAATATCTAAAGAACCTTAAGAAGACTTTAAGTACAAATATACACCCTTTAGAGGAAGATAAAGTACAAAGGTGTATCTTGGAAGTATATATTTATCTTTCAGTTTCAGTAAATTTACTTTTGTTTGCTTGTTAGATGTAGTCGACTGCATGTGGCACTTTTTTGTGATGGATTGACATTATAATGAAAATGTCTTGTTGTTTGAAGTCAACATTAAGAAAGACAACAAAATTGAACCCTTTCTCTTTCTTAATGCATGTTTTTGTGAACAATTCATTAGTGCATTTTATTCCAAAAATGCATTTTTTTGTTGCAGTCTGAAATTCCTTTTTATCTTATGTCAGCAAGCCCTCTTATATTCATCCACCTTTCATATATAGAGACACTTTTTATGATCTAATCAATATGGATAAATTCAAGTCCTGTCCTACATACTTTTTCTAGTTGAATATTGCTCAGTGTTTCACTGGGAAGTGCATCACTGGGGTAATATTTCAGTCATTGTATGAAATATGAGAGATTGAGAACTGAATGGTTACATGCCATAGCAATGTTTCTCAATCATTGTCCTGCTGTCAAAATGAGTTTTGTCCTTTTGGTTTTAGGCCTTAGGTGGTCCATCATTAGACATGACAGAAGAGAGCTTAAACTGAGTCTCTTTCCACTAAGGGGTCTTGCTAGATCCAAGATACTCTGTTCTTCAGATTTAGCTGGATAATGGTTGAATCCAAGTGGTTTTAAATACATTTCATACAAGTTATTGTGCATTGCACATGCCTCACAACATCAAATCACAAAGTATTTAGGAACTTAAGCCACATTACAAATGTCATTGCATTAGATAAATTCAGATTGGTTTTATATTTTATATTATAGACAAACAGCATAAGCAAACATTTCACAAAAAGTTTGCTAGGTTTGAAATAAAAAAAGTACCAATTAAGACATTTAAAGTGCTTAGACATTTTCTGTTTGTCAAAAGTGACTACTATCACAAAAGCAAAATGTCCCAGAAAAGGGAATTTATATCTGTGAAAAGCTCTTGCTACGTTTCAATGCAAATGCCACTTGGTTTGATATGTTTGCTATCCATTCAAATTACATTTTCTTTCCTTAGATACTTTTAAATGTGATTTAAGCATCCAAATGCTTTTTGGGGTCGCTGTGGTTGATAAGGAATGTCTGATGAAGGCTATTATAGATATGTGAGTGTGACTTCAGGACAGAATTACATCTAGAGAGAGTGTAAAGTAATGCCTGAGCAAAAGCAGCCTGATCTGAATGACTTTAGTGAAGTATCATGCTGCAGGAATGCTGCTAGTGCATTTTAATCTTGAAGAGTTGTATTGATCTGTCTTTCAAGAGAAATATGTTTGTGTTCTTTGATCTGTTCCTGCATTAACCAAGGTTGACATACTGTCACATCATACCCTTGCTCAATGCTAAACCCTGCAGGAATTATAATGATCAAACCTGAGCGTTTACTTGTCATTTTACGTTTGTCACTAGGAGGCGCTATATGCTCAGCCATGCTGTTCATTCATCCCTTGCAAATTCTTCTCAGAAGATCCTCTGTGTGCAATATCGACTGTAATCACTAGAGCGCACTGCATTGACTCTGCATCCGTAACCCAGTGGTGCAGCAATGCATTATTTTTATGTTTCCAAAAGCGACATGCTTTATTGACCTTGCCAAAGGGAAAGCCATTGACAGAGCTGGAACCAGAGCAGTCGTCTCTTGGCCATGTTATGGTGTCTTTGTGTCTCAGGCTGTGTATAATTGGAGCATTATCCTCGACACTTGTAAGCGGTTTGTCTCTGTCCAAGGGGACCTTTCATCCTGAATTAACCACTTCTGAGAGAGGAAAAGTCCCTTATTAAAGAAAGAACCTTATGTGTGTCGGATGTTAACTGAATTGCTCTGTCATTAAGCTTGCAAGGCAAGTGTGACCAACAAGTCATGTGTCAGTGTAATTCATTTATATTGGTGCGAGCAATTTTGTCAGCCAGTGTGAAAGACTGTTAAATGTATAAAAATGGTATATACATTGTAAATACTTCAAAGATTACCATGGGTGCATGTGCCATTGACCAATTTTGTTGTATAGGCTAATCATTTTTAGAACAATACATGTTTGACAAATAGTCTTCATTGGTACTACCACGAGTTTTGAGCATGTACTGCATGATTGCATTAGAATGTTTTTAATAACTTAATGAAAGTCGTTGTTCAGTGCCAAGCCGACAGCAGGAAAACTTGCACAGTATCAAAAGTTTTCACTTAATATGCATGAGGTCTTTCCTGAGTGTGAGAACCTCTGTCAGATTGAAATCATGTGTGGCTGTTGTAATCTCCCCCTGTTGTCTGTTCTCACTCTCCACTGATGAGATGCAGTTGTAAATATCTGCTGGAGACAGTCTGATGGTGTGTTTACTCAATGCTCTGCCGAGCTGCAAAGTAAACTATGACATCAAATCTGTGACATCACGCTGTAATCCATATGATGCTGCAGGTGTAATGCTGATTTAAGAACAATAAAGCACCACGCCGTAAAGTTAGTAGCATTATAAGATTGATTAACAAATAATCAATCCTGAAGACAGCTGTGTTAAACCGAAACTCGTTGATCAACACTTTTACCCCAGGTTTCACAGACTAACGCTCAAAATAATAAATTGGTTTGAGTAGAACAAACTTAAATTAAACTAATTAGTTTAGTCAAATTAACTTTTATGAGTATTTAGCTCTTTCTTTTTCTTTCAAGTTCACAGAACTGATATATTTTAAGTAAACTGAACTGGTTCATTGTTTTGAGTTGTATGAAATAATTTATTTTAATTTAGACGAACTGAAACGGCTGGGATGTCTATTTCCCAGCATGCTTTGCCGATGGCACTCGCCAAACCATATGTTTTTTATGTTTTTTTTTCAAGATTAATGTTAAGTGGGAGGTTTAGTAGTGAGTAGTGTTTTGTTATGCTAACTTAGAAGAATTTCTGTTAATGTTGGTTTTAGGATAGTTGGGTGTGCATGAAGATGTGCATGCGGCTTGATTTGAGAGCAAATAAAACCTTTATATTGCTGCACTCATACAGCAAGTGCTACTGTATAACATTCTATTGTTAACAAATTAGTATGTTAGCAAACTAGCTTGTTAAAGCTAGCTAAGTTTATACTAATAAAAGTGTTCACATTGAGATTACATGAAAGTTTTCAGTTAAATGTATGAATTAGTGTAGTCAAACATTTCAAGTTAAGAACAATTAAAATGTATAAGTATAAAATAAAAATCCAAGTTCTGCTTACTTAAACTTTGAATTTCTTAACGTAAAAAATTTGAGGCAACTGATTGCCTTACATTTTTTGAGTTTTGCCAACTTATTCGGGTTTACAGTGAGGTTTAAGCCTGGTCTCAGACTAAAATGCATGTTTGAGCTTTTTTAACTGAAATCAGCTTACACTGAGATATCTTAAAATATGTCAGTGCCATTGTTTTATCTCAAGATGCACATCAGTAATATTTTTTTTTTCCTATGGCGCGTTTATAAAATCTACTTAAATGCTCTGAATTGAACTAATCCTGGCTTAATCTAAGCCCTGTCTGTGAAACCAGGTCTTAATGGCTTAGCCCAGTTCATTAAAGGCTTTTTACGCTTAACTACGTGAGTGCCTTTGAATATATATATATATATATATATATATATATATATATATATAATTTGTCAAACTTACAAACCTAATGTGTAAATAAATATAAAAAATTGCATTTTATATGTATAATTGACTTTATTATTTGAATGCATGCCGTGCATGATGTCTTAATACTAAAGTTTGTCTTTGTCAGGAAAGGCAACAAGGCAAAGAAAATATATGTTCATGTTGAAGAGAAAGGAGAAGAACAAATAAGCTGTATACGGATCCCATTCCAAGTTATTTATTCAGAGGGCAAAGCCAGCAGACTTTGTGTCTCTGGCTTGTGAGCGCTATTAAATTACCGCTGGATGTTTTTAATTACCGCCCATAAATGGAGCAACACGGCGCACTCGAAACGCCTCAGCCCCTGTCTTCAGTTCTGCGGGGCGGCCTGGTCCCTCCTCGTCCTGGTGGTCTTCCTGTGTGTGTGTTTGTGTGTGTGTGTGTTTATGTAATGTAAGCGTTAGAAAGTGTGCTCTTTTTTAGGGAAAAGTGAGCGTTCACGCCGCTGGTGGAAGGGAGGAAATAGCTAATAAAACAAGGGTGAAAACGGAGTGAGGGAGAGAAAGGGAAGCAAGGAAAATGGGACGGGGTGGGAACGGGGCTCTGATCCACTTAATTGCTCTTAAATTAAAAGAGTTTTGGCTTCTTGCATACTGTTTAAGGAGACCTAAACGCAATCCCAGATGTACGGCCGCAAAGCGTCCCTCTCACTGGCCCTGCAGGCTGTAATCCGTCTCCTGCGCCGGTGCCATCAGTAATAGCACTTGTCGCCAGTAGAATTGCTGTTAATGTCTCTTTTAAAACCTCAAATCTGGTGCCATATATTTTCTGGAGCTGTCGAATCAAACAGAGCAAACCCGGCTACTTAAAGTTTGTTTGACCTTATTTTACACACAGGGCCCTTTAAAGCAAAGAGAGTCAGTAAATCGCTTGTTCGCTATTAGGATATGAAACATTTTTGGTGTCGATATCAGCAGTTTGTCTTTTGTGAGGCGTGACAGACAAATGGACCAGCACGTCAAGCCAGTTCAAATGCTTTTGATGAAACTCAAGGCTATACTTAGCCTTCAAATGATGTTGTCCTGTGCTTTTGGCAAAAGTAAGATTGCAGAAATTTGCTGTCGCGAGTCATGAAAGTCACTAGGCTCACTATGTAGTGTGCATGGATAGAAACATACTTGTACATACTTAACGTGTACTCTTGCATTACAGTGATGGTAACAAATATCTGGAGTTAAAGGATAGTTGGTCGTGTAGTTTTTTAAGTAGGCTTACCAAACAACTGGCAACCGTTCTCTTGCATTATCTCACAGAGATGGATTATTTTCCTTAAAATTTAGTTTGTGTTTATCTGAGGAAAGAAAGTCATATACATTGGGGATGGCATGAGGGTGAGTAGGCTAAATTATGACAGAATTTTCATATTTGGTGAACTGTCCCTTTAAGAATGATTGTGCCCTTAAATTAAATGTTTTTTTACTTAATATTTTAACGAACTTTAAAGGGATAGTTCACACAGAAATTAAATATCTGTCGTCATTTAATCACCCTCATGTGGTGAAACACCAATCGAAGATATTTTGAAGAACATTGGCGACCCAAACAACATTGGACCCCATTGACTTCTATATGGATGAAAAAAACACTGACACATTTTTCAGAATATCTTTTTTTTGTAACGACCTGAAGGTGACTTAATGATGACAGAATTGGGTAACACTTTATTTTACAGTGTCCTTGTTACATGTTACATGCACTTCCCATATCAATAACAGTAAATAATGCATAATTACATGCAAATAACCCTCAACAAAATCCTAATCCTACCCTAACCCAATAGTAAGTACATGTAGTTGCTTAATATAACTCAATACTTAAATATATAATTGCACTGTAACAATGACACCTTAAAATAAAGTGAATTGTTATTTTTCGGGTGGCCTTAACTTAATTGCACAGTAAGATTCTCTTCAAACCCTGCATCATGACAGTAGTCGACCTGAAAGAGAAAACTGATCATAGAAGAAGAGAGTTTATATGCCATAGTGCCCCTTGTGGAAGATAAACATTTTAGCACACTTGATGCCTGAATCATAAATTTACCTGGGTGTAGTCTCTAGTTAAGGTTAAATAGTAAGCCTATACCCGAATGTTGTTGAATCAATCACATTGGAGTCCAGAATGGGATTTCCTGTACCTCAACAACAACAGAACCCAGCCGTAAACCTGCAGGTCGGACTAGCGGACAAATGTTGTGGTGACAGAGTGGCTGTAAAGACAGTTGGTCCCTGTTGGTGCTGTTGTGGCACAGGCTGCAGAACTAGTCCACAGGATGCAGGACAATACTGGGAAGGAAAGAGGAGGCAGGGAGAATACGGGACGTGAACCTGCCAACCTGTGAAGCTCCGATATGGACAGTTTCCCTTTGGATGACTTGAGCATTAGAGCTTCATTGAATGCATTCCGCTTCCTTTAAGAAGCAAACACCTTCTTAACTTTAGTGTCCTTGTATTGTTTGCCTGTAAAGTGGCAAAAGTCAAAATGTTGTGCTCTGTGTTGTTGTGACCAACAAGTACGCAATATTTTTTGAAGTTGCTATATGGAAAGTAGCATTACCATCTCCTTCCACAGCCATTATTGTGAAACAACAGTTTAGAAGTTCTTGCTGAGAAGGTTAAAGTTGGCATTTTTATAGCTACCTGAAGATATATCGAGTTTAATAACATTTTATACATTTATGCATTTGGCAGCTGTTTACATCCAAAGCTTGCATTCAAGGTATTTTATTCCCTGGGAATCAAAATGGTGTCCTTGGTGGTTGCTGGTGCCACGCTCTACAGTGGAATTTAGTGAATTACAATTCAAACTAATTTAACAGATATTGGCATTCCACCTTGGTCCATAAATTGATTAGTTAATTTCACAACCCTACTACTGTTTGAGTTAGCCCTTGTCTACTGGGGTTTATTACGATGCAAAAGCACAAATTACGTACAAGTCTTATTTGCAGGAAGCATAGAGTACTGCAGTGATTTTTGTAGGTCAAAACCCAGAAACGCATTAACATTCTAGCACTTCCAGTTCCATCGTCTTGGAGTCAATGGGTTTTTTGAATGATTTTTTTGGTTAAATGCCTGAAATAAGGTCTGTGGTTAACACAAGCTCAAGTTTTTTTCATGTTTTTACTCTGCAACATAAAATACATCAGTAGAAGTTCTTGCTGAATTACTGAGAGGTACCTTACTCGTGTTGTGTCTCGAAAAAGGCTGTTGTTAGCAAGTGGCTAATGGGACTAAAGAGGTTGTCAGGGACATTAAACTTCATCAGCCCAACAGGTAAACTCTTCTAGTCACTTGTTGTGTTTAGACTCGCACTCTTGCAAACTGCTAACTCAAACTTTCCAGCCTGATCTCACGGCAATTCATACGAATTCTACGAGGTGGCTAATTCGTACCAATTCATACGACCTCACTCGTACGAATTAGTATGATTTTTGCTAAATCGTACATATTTTACGAATTGCCCAATTCGTATGAATTCATACAAATGACCTACCCCTGACCCCGCCCCTAAACCTACCCATCACGTGGGTTTAGACAAATCGTACAAATTCGTACGAGTGAGGTCGTACAAATTCATACGAATTAGCCACTTTTTTATCACTCGTACGAATTCGTACGAATTGGTTGTGAGATCATGTTGAACTTTCAGGGCAAATGTTTTTTAAATAAAAACTGAGTTGTCAGACGCTTGACGGTGGTGGCGTTGAAGTCATGTGACTGGGATGTAGTTCATTTGTAGCCTACATTTAGCCTTTATTTTTAGTGATTGTGTTTAGGCTTCGAAATTCTTATTTGTGAAGATTATCATGATGAACAAAACGTTTAAGAATCGTAAACTTTTGTTGACCACAGAGCATATTTTTTTGCAATAATCCATAGTCCCATTGGTTTTTTGTAAAGGGAACCAGCCAGGGTGATGCTAACTTCAGAGTTGGCCTACACAAATAAGTCATGACTGCATTCTGGCCTGAATTGAACACTTTGCCCCATAAACATCCACAACAGGTGAATCTTTGGGCCTTCAAATGATGGAGATTTATCAAATTTGTGTTTTTTATTAGTACATCTTGGCTGTGTGTATCATTAACTATATTAGATTTCATTCATCATTCATCTCTCTGTTGACTTTTGAAAGACTAATTAAAGCATGTCAGTTTTCTCTGTTTTGAAAAGCAGAAGAAATGGCCGCAGTGGTGTTTCCTCTGAGGTTTTGGATGACGTTCCTGTCCACCGCCAGACGAGAGACGGAGTGTGAGTGGAGTCAGGATGTTGCAGAGGCTCCTGTGGCCTTGAGACGCAGCATTGCTCTGGCATGAGCTCATGTGTGTGTGGTCAGTTACTGTAGGTCTTTCTCTGTCCAACTACAGCGTCATCCCTGCAGATCATGCTCACTGCGTCTCTCACTTTGCTGACTTATTTAGTCTAGAAATGTATATGAGATAAATATTTGTCAAACATATTTTTTGGGCAGTGATTTAAACTGAAATAATGATGGGTGACCCATATACCACCCTATCAAGAATATTTCATATGCATGATTATAATCAGCTGTTTTATTAATCAGAGCTGTACATTTATTTAGATTATGCAGCAAAGAGTCTTTTTTTTTCATTCAATTATATGCGTTTAGCAGATGCTAAACATTTAGATACATGTGCCTGCATGCTAAATTAATTAAATATGATATTTAATCAGTTCATGCATTGCCTGATAATCAAACCTGTGACCTTACTGTTGTTAGCACAGCTCTCTACTGTTTTTAGATTTGATATTTAAGAAGTCAACAGTCTTGAGATGTAGTTTTAAATATTTTATCATGTAATTTTTACTATTAATAATATTAATTTTATTCATGTTATTAATATATTATTGTAATTATATTTAATAATTTTCCATATTATTTAAAAAAATATTTATTAGAATTATATTACATTCAGTTTATTCTAAATTTTAATTATTGCAGGTACTATATATTTATGTACTTATGTACAATATTATGAAAATAACTAAAGGGTGTTGTTAGGCTTTAAACCTTAGTTTGTATTACCTTTCGGTACATTTTTTGATCATATAATAAACCATGGAAAAACATCCATGTATAGGGACCAGGATATTACAGAGACTTGAGGCCAGTGTTATTTTAGTATTGTTTATATACTATTATTATAGTCTAAAGTAATTTTTGCTTATAAGTATGGTTGAATTGGATCATCGAAGGTCAGCAGCAAAGACAGTGGTTAATAAAGTGAGATTAAATACATAAAGTATTTTTGTAAAATTTAACATATTTAATCATTGCAGGTTTGTGTAATATTCAGCGTTTGCGTTTCACTGTTTTGATTCATTCTGAGGAATACTGAATGTGTTTTTGTGCAAGTGAGATGAGTAAATGCCTGCTCACATTTAGTCTAACCATCACATTTACACAGCGCACACAACGTCTCCGCACATCAGTGCAGGTGTCAGTCAATAAATGGAAAAACAAAGTAACTTGCGTTACTTATTTGAAAAAGTAAGTCCATTTTAAAGCAATGCGTTACTTTACTAGTTACTTGAAAAAAGTAATCTGATTACTAAACTCATGTTATACCCCCAGCACTGATGTTTGTAGTGTTTTTATTATTTTTATTCTTGCATGAAAGCAAACATGGATTAAAGATATCATAAAGTTTCTGCGTCTCCTTAACCCAGCTCCGCTCTGACATGAAATGTATCTCTGATAATGCAAACACTGGGAACAGAGGAGCCAGAAATAACTCCTCACGCAAGATGTGGAAGCGATTAGCTGTGTGTTTGTGTATGTGCGTTAAAGGCAGTTGTCGGTCGGCAGAGGGTTATGAGCGACGCCAACAAGCAGGAGGTGTGCGTGTGTGTGTGCTGGCTTGGGGGAAGTTGTGGGGGTGTCTGGTTTTGTGCAAAAGAACTCATAAAAGTCACATTTGTTAGTGATGCATGAGGAAGTGAAGGCAGCTTTGGCACATGTGTCTGTGGTGCTAAATTAACTGTTAACACAAATAATCAAAGTGCAGGGCCCATTGAGTACTGGCGCCAGTCGAACAGGAGGAGGGGCCCCGGGCTCCGAGACTGTACCTAAAACGAGGGCGTTGTGTGCGTCCGTTCCCCTCAGCGACCGATCCCAGATCAGATCTGTACTTTGTCTTTCGCCGAATGATATCAGTGTCCCTTCCTGGAAAGGTGGTCGGCCCCGAGCGCCTTTGACTTTCATGGCAGGTGGAGGTCTTTCTCTGTTCTGAGGGACTTTCACAGGATGGAAGTGCTTACAAAGCAGGGCCGTCTGCACCTCTGTCAGAGGAAAAGCTCCGTCACACTCCTTCTTTCCAGCTATTGTTGCTCCGGGAGCCACGGCTGGATTTAGACCGTGGCTTTTGTGCTCGCGGGGCTCGGACAGGCACAGGACGTGGAGTTCGGAAGAGGCGCTCCGAGCGTCGGATCTTTCTAATCAATGGGGCCTAATTGTGACTCTACTGAATAACAGATTAGCGTGAATGCGCAGTCAGAAAGCCAACTGTCAGAATGTAGGATGATTATGCAACAGGATCAGCTGAAAATAAAAATGAATAATTCCTCTCTGAATGCTAGAATGCTTTTGTTTCTCTTATACAAAGGCCCCGAAAAAGTGTTTTGACACTTAAACCACTTAAAAATGTATGAATCACATTTGCAAAGAGCTTTTCTCTTCACTTTTCTTCGTTATTTTCACCCTGTCTTGTAACCAGATGCTGTTTTGGCGATTTTTAGTGAAGGCATGTAGTCAGTTCAACACTCTTCAGCAATGAAAACAAAAAGAAATGAAACAAATGTGATGTGTATCTAAAGTCCTTTTTGCTTATTAGTATTGGATCATCGAATGTCAGCAACAAAGACATTGTTTAATAAAGTAAGATTAAGTACATAAAGTATATTTGTGTAAACAGTTGCATTTTTATAAACTATTGTTAACAAGGATTTATAAATAGGCTACTGTAACAAATTTATTTCTCATTTTTAGTTAATGTTACTTACTTTATTTGTAAAGTATTACCAACTAATGGCACATAGTTTGACATTTTGTTCTGTAACGTAATCACATTCATACATTTTTAACTGTGACTTAAATGTCCAAATATACTGTTTGCGGCCACCCTGTTTAATCTCTGGGCAAAATTGCCCACAAGCTGCTCTAATAATGTCATGTTTTATGTGTGCTATAAAAATTATGGCCAGACTAGAATCTCTTCTTTGTGGACACAATGTTTTGGTGCATATATTTAGACTGAAAGAAGCTCGCAAGAGGTCAGATTAGAAGGAGCGAGTGCATCAGTCTTCAGTCATTTCGGGTCTGGGTCTGGACGGCCCCACACCTCATTTATAAAGAGATTATTCCGAGTGGCTCCAAACCCAGTTAGGCTGTGATGTTCTAGTCTGATATATATTAATGGTATTGACCTAGACCTATAGACCTATTAGGTGTTTTTCATATTATTATTCCATGTAGTTTGTATTTATTGGAATGCTTTCTGAGGAATTTTGCTGTTTTAACCTAAAACATTTTAGTTTTATATGAAACCTTCATTAGTGCAATCTAAGAGTATTTTATATTTAAAACTTTTTTTTATTTAAATAAATAGGTAAATGTGACCTTGTAGACATTCTACAAAGACCTTTAGTGATTTAAGTTCCATTTAAATTATGGTGGAAATTACAAACTGTTTAAAATGCTCAAATCTCCCATTGACTTCCATTGACGGAATGTTCAAATTTGACTATTTAAGCTCCAACTGTCATAAAAATTCAAATCTAAACAGACACGTAGAATGCCTTTGATCTATCTATCCATCCATCCATCCATCCATCCATCCATCCATCCATTTTATTGTATTATATTGAATAATTTTTTTAATTATATATAACTTTAATAATTCAGTTAGTTGCCCAGGCAACATGTTGTTAAGTTTTTAATGCAATGTTTATATTTTATTTTATTTCAGCTTACTTTAATTCAATTAACAATAACAGCATCATTCTTGCATTCGTTTCTGCAGGATGTGTGGCGCTTGTATCCTCAGATATCGTGTTCTCTCACAGCAGCTCTGGCCAGTAAAAGCAGGTCTTTTACCGCAGTGCGGTAACAGTGAATTCAGGCACGCTGATGTTGAAACTGAGTTTTAGAACAATGTGCTGAAAAAGGCAAATTATGCTGCAGCGCTCTGTGACATCAGTGCAAAAACAGTTTGGCTCCCCCAATACTCCCCGTTTCCCATGAAGCCTCAGAAAGTGGGCAGCAGTCTGCACTTGCCTGGCGCCACAGTCATCATGCATGTCAGTCATTTGCGAAAGTTTCTGTTTTCCTTAGAGGATGAGCTAAGCTCCTCCTTTAGCCCTAACGATTTATTTTAGGCTCCGCCGTCCAAGACTAAATTCTCCCCCAAAACACACACACACACACACACACACTACCTTCCTTCAAATCAGCGTTTACCTTGGCCTTGTTGTTTTAATGCGAACCAATCGGTTGAGCCGCTGTATGGAATGTCCCATGAGACTCTGCCTGCTTTCCCAATAGAGCCATTCATTCTGAGGACACAAGCGCAACATCTGGTTCCCATTAATCCTCATACAATAGTTCGCATCCAGTCTAAACGCTGCTTACTTAGACAAGTGGACATCTAGTAATGTTTGAAAGTTTCTCTATTATGACCATCAGCTGCTAACATTGCCCAATAACCAGTTACAAGTCACGTAACATTTGAGTGTTAGCATGGCTGTGCTAACACTGTGATATCTCTATTTTATCTATTTTAGGAGCGATGAGGAGAATACTTGTGCCAGTACTGGCAGATGTGAAGGAATACTACAGGTGTTGTATGAGAATCTTGGGATGCATTCTAAAACTATTGACACACTTTAGAAAGCCAATGGTTTCCATCTGTGAAAGTTTTTAAACTAGATCCAGGAATCTGAGATAGCAACTCCTCTCCTGTTATGACTTCATAGGATTTACTGTAATGACGTTAATTGCTTTTTTTTTGTTTCAGGACATTGACTACATTGGATGTCATGTGGGACTTGACACAGTGCCACAATTATTTATTGCTTTCTTTTTTGCAAAAAATAGAACAATCTTAATGATTAAAAACTTTTGACTGGTATACTGTCTATCTATCTATCTATCTATCTATCTATCTATCTATCTATCTATCTATCTATCTATCTATCTATCTATCTATCTATCTATCTATCTATCTATCTATCTGTCTGTCTGTCTGTCTGTCTGTCTGTCTGTCTGTCCGTTTATTTAAAAAATAAATTTATTTATTTTCATTTAAATTAACATTTTAATAGTACTCATTTTATATATATGTAGTCTTCTGAAATGGATATTGTTAATAATTTTACTAAATAATAATAATTTTAAATAGTTAAAAAAAAAACTTTTAATATATATTATATTTATTGCGGCATTCAATAATTTACCATACATATTGTGGTCGCACAAATCATGTTTGTTCATGTTGCAAGTGAACCTGCATGTAGTCTGGGTCAAAATTTCAGTTCTGTTTTGTACTTTTAATCATGTATTTTGGATATGAGCTTAGATGCTTTATCTAAGTTACCGATGAATTTGCACTAGATTCCTGTGGAGTTTGTTTAGATGCATGACATCAACAACAAGATATGTAAGTGTTACCTTTTACAATTATATGTTTAGCTGCATGAAATTATGATTATTATTTGTATTTAGTATTGTTTTTCTAACCGTCCTGTGACCCACCAATTGAAAACCACAGATGTAGGGAACTAACCTCTCCACTGATGTTATAATTCAGAGATGCTGACACTGTCATCTAAAACTAGCACCAAATATTTTAATCCCTTAGATGAACTTGCTGAGATATGACTTGAGATATACTGACAGTGCATTTTCTAACAGAAAATTATAATTTCATATGAGATCTCCAAAGTTACAATTTATATGCATTTGGGTTTCTACGTGAAAAAGACGTATTTCAGTTTTGAACTTCTGGAGCTGAAGCAGAACAATTATGAACACGAAACAGAAATAAAATTTGTCTCTGCCAATCTCAGTCAGATCAAAACAAAGCTTTGGCACAAATTCTTGCTGAAGTTGCACCTAAAAATCTAAATAGCCTGTAATTATGACTGAGGACCTGACACTGAGCTGGATGGCTATAAAAGGAATCAGTCGATTTCAGCCCTGCTTGCGTGGTCATTACTTATTCTTTTACTCTTCATTTTTATGTCACGTTGTGGCCCCTTTGCTCTCTCTCTCTGGCTGAGTCACATTATAATAACTTTTACTTCTGAGCATTTATGTAAAAGGTCAAACAGGCTTATTAAATTACTTGAACAAACTTTCATCTTTCTGATTTATATGTTCCTGCCTTTAGTTTTAGTTTAATAATTTGAGTTTCATAGATTATTTTCTTACATTTATGCTTGTTTGCTCACAAACATGCAATTTAAAGCTAGATGTTTACACAACTGGTGTTACACAACACCGTTTTCAACTAAAAATGGAAAACTTTTTATGGGTTTGGCTGTTCATTTACACGACAGCGGCGTTTCGGGGGCCTGAAAACTCAAACTTTTGAAAACAGGTTTCAAAGTGCTAGTTTTTAAAACAATACCAATATCATCTCAGTATATATTAATAAAAAAGATTGTAAAAACAGTGACATCATGCGCATGTGTGTTCAGGTGCGTAGATTTTCTTTACAAAGTGACATCGCCATCTACTGGCCTGGCAGCATAGTAGCGTTTTTAACCGTTTTCACGGATCTGTGTGAACGGGGATTGTTTTGATAACGTTGTGTCTGTGTGCGAAAAACGTTTTTAGTACATTGTTGTCATGTAAACATACCCAAGCCAAAACTTGTTACATTTACTTAAAGGAACACTCCACCGTTTTTTCATATTAATGTTATATATGGTGTTTGGTCGCTTCTAACTTCATCTCTGTTTGGTCCCTAATGAATGAACTAGGCTAAGCTTAGTGCTATCAAAGTGTCGCCGCGCACCAGAGCGATTGAGTGCACGCACTGAGACAAGAGAGGTATGTATCAACTCGTCTTATTTAAGGGAATAACATAGTTTAATATGAAAAAACGGTGGAGTGTTCCTTTAAAAAAAAAAAAAAACCCTCACTCCCCAGACAGCAACATGGTGCCGGCCCAGATCCGGTACGTGTGGAATCCATGTGTACCAGATGTGGGCCGGATCTGGGCCGACACTATGGTCTGTTCTGGGAATGATATTCTTGCAGCTCTTATCTGCACACAGCCAGAGATTTTAATCCAGAGGCCATGTAACCTTTTTCCTACTTGAACTCAGTTACTATTTCAATGTTTTCACTCTCAGCAGTGTTGAAATGACCTTTTCTTGGAAGTTTTGTGATTCCATTTTTAGTATTTTAGTTTCCCAACAACTAAAGTACACGATTTAGAAATGTACGAGATGTGATTATGTGGTTACCCTTAACTTATTTTAATGATGTGTCGTCAAAGGTTTTTGTAAAGAAGCACATTTTTTGTGGACTGTTGTTTCATTATAATATTCGATATGGATATGCTGTTCCTGTTAGTGGAAGATGATCTTATTTTGGTGACTGCTCTCCACAGTTGTTATTTATTATCGAGTGAATGTGTAAAGTGTCATGACGTGCTGCAAATCATGGGTTAAGATCAGATCACCTATTGCCATCTCAGTGAGCTCTTGGCATTTAACCTTTGACCTCTAAGAATGCTGCTTTAAAAGCTTTTTTTAAACATGATTCTATATTTATTAATGTGCAAAGAATTACGAATCAGCTTGATCTCAGGTTATTTTTTACTCATATTATGCTAATAATCATTGTAATGGCATCTTTATCAATTATCATGTTTAAAAGCTAACTTTAACTATTTGATAGGTGTGTTTTAACAATGGGTTACACTTTATTATAAGGTGACATTGTACTTACTCAAATAAGTACTGAGTAATATTAATTAACTAAATGTACTTACTATATAGAGTTACGGTTAGGGTTTGGTTTAGGGTTAGTTACTTAATTATGAATAATTTACTGTTATTACTATAGTAAATACACGTAGTAACGTATACCATACGTCACCTTAAATTAAAGTGTTACCTAACAATGTAATCTCTTACTATTTGTTTTGTAAAGTATACTCAGCCCACAGCACAAGCACTCCACATACGTCACGGTTGCATATAAACTGCGTATTACACTGACATCCACATACACCCCGCGCAAAACACTGGCGCAGTAAATTTAGCATTTTCCATTTTTGCATCCAGCGCAGTGGAAAGAGATATATTCAGCCAATTAGTCCTCATGATCTAATGGCCGGCCATCACAAAAAAGCACATTTAGCTCTCAATGGCACAATTAGAGAGCTCATGGTGAGCTGTTAAGGTCAGGTTGGTGTGAGAGGCAAGTGTTTTATAGGTCATTTGGGAGCAGGGGCTTGGAGACGGACTCACAGTGGGGGGCGGCGGAACGGCTTGTAAACGTGACAGAGTCTGCCGCCAGGACTGTGCCACACAACAGGCCTGCTTTTCACAGCATGCAGTGTGGAATGTGTGTGTGCTGGGGGTGAAGGGGTGAGGAGAAGTCACAGAAAGGGCAGAGGAGATGTGCTTCGAGGGGGAGAACAAGAGAGAGTGCGGCTTTATGCTCTGTTCTGTCAGATGAGTCACTATCAGCCCAGTGTAAAGACATTTACCCCCCACTGTCCATCTGGAAATGGGTCTGTATACGAATAGTCATGTGTCATGGATCCTTATTTGTGAGAGACTCGACTTGTTGCCGTCATATCATAGCCTTCCTCTAGCTCAAACTGTAGTGTGTTGGCGCTTGCAACGCCAAAGTCATGGGTTCGATTCCCAGGGAAAGCAAGAACTGATAAAAATTTAAATGTATACCTTGAAATGCAATGCAAGTTGCTTTGGATAAATGCGTAAATGTAAATGTCATATCAAAAATGGCAACATTTGGCTGAAATGACTGGCTGGTGCTACGAGGACTTTAGGATTATGTGGTGGAAAATAGTTTTTACAACATGCAGGGCTGGGACAACAAGCAGTCTAATAGCTAGATTTGCCAAAGCTTAAGTTTCAGGTTAGTGGCCTCAAATATTTGGAGTACAATGGTATATGAATATGGTAATCATCTAGTTGCATAGTATCAATGTACTGATCTGAATCCATCACTGTCTCACCACAGTGGCACCAAAAATAGTCCAGCACGAATTCCTTTTCATCAGTGGCTGTATGCATGGCTCGTTTTATTACCACAGCACTAAGGATCACGTATGGAAGTAAAAATTCTCGGGATTGTCATGGCCAAGGGATAATAACCGGTATAGGTGTACAATTTGTACGAGCAACAGGGAGTCGGGTTTATGACAGTGCTGCTTTCCTCGAGCTATTACAGTCTGGTTTTATAAGCGTCTTAATGGAGCATAACTGGATCCTTAGCTGGAGGTAATTGCTATTATTCATGCTGAATGGTTTATTGTTAGGGACTGTTGATCAGGATGGTGGTAACAAAGTGTCATTGTGAGGCGATGCATCTACTGGATGGGTAAAGAGATTAGATCAAGATAGCATTGCAGTGTTTGTTTCCATCACATTAATAACTTGAGCCTGTAGAGGCTATTCTTCAATACTGTTTTTCTAAATTCAAGAACATTTCTAAAGGCAAAGAGCTGATTTTTGAGACTTTTGAATATCAGAATGTCTCTTAAAGCTGCCTTAAAGGGTAACTCTCGCCAAAATTGAACCTAGGCTCTTTTTGTTAATCTACCCGAGTCAAACTTTCATGTAAAAGCATAATATGAATGGAAACGCCACTTTTAAGATTGACCGTATTTTCATTTTAGGTCAGAATGCCTTTTTTGACTCGAGTAGACTAACAAAAAGAGCCTAGGTTCAATTTTGGTAAGAGTTACCCTTTAAGGACTGTCCGACGGACATCTAAAGTGACCAGCCTTTTTAACAGCTGTGACATCCACAATAACAGACTGACATGCAATTGGTAGTGCAATCAAGTAATGTACCTTCCTTTTCATTTAATGCCCCTTTAATTTTTTTCTTTTATCTGCTTTTTCATTGCCTCTTCCATCCTTTCTTTGAGAACTCTCATTGAGATCTGCCTCCATCCAATCCACAACCAGTGGATTGAACCAAGTCCCACCCTACATTTGGTCTTTTTCCATACATCACTCCGGATGTACATCTCAATATATGGAAGAAAAGATCTGTTGCTACTTCTGTTCTTTTGTCACTTTAACTTTGCTTTATTATTATTTTCCTTCCATTTCCTTCCTTTCTAGATCTTCACTTTTGCTATCATCCTTTTCCTGTCTTTTTCAGTTCTTGTATTTTTCAGGGGCAAAAGGTTGTTCAGACAACATTAGCATTAATCGTATAGAAATTATTGTTAGGGAAAATTTGTGTAGACTTTGCGATCATTTCATCTATTCAAACATACTGAGGACGACTATTCAAACATATGGTTGCATAACTTGCTACTAATTGCTTCAAACTTATTATCTTTCACAGATGTGATGCCAAAAACCTTGCAAACTGCAAGCAAATTCAGCGATTTTCAAACCTGTGCTTCCTTGAATCCTGGAAATTGAAAAATAGAAGAGTTTTATTTAAAGGGGTCATCGGATGCCCATTTTCCACAAGTTGGTATGATTCTTTAGGGTCTTCATGTAAAGTTTGTAACATACTTTGGTTAAAATTTCTCAATGGTTGTGTAAAACAACACCCTTTTTACCTCCTCAAAAACAGCTCTGTTCACAGCGATCCGTTTCGGTGCATGTCTCTTTAAATGATAATAAGCAACTGCTCACCCCACCCCTCTCTGCCATGGGGGGAGTCAACACAAGACACGTAAAGTTCTGCCTTGGTGGACAGTATACAAATGGCTGAGGCGGAAATATGCTAATAGGGGACAGTCCGTCAGTGGTCGTGGGCGGACAACCTATTGCTGCTTGATTATTGAGAGTGTTTAGGCTTTTTGAGGATTCTTCATTGTATGGTGGTTGTGTCCACACACTGCAAAGACACATTTATATGCAAATAGGGGTGTGCCGGTTTCAGAATTGGTGATGACGGTTATGACGTGAGTCAAATGTGACGGGGGGTTCACTGATTAGCTATTTGATCGCCTAAATATAAAAAAATACATTTAATATTTGTGTAGTGTTCAATGTTGTTATCAATAGAGATATGCGGATGGGGTATTATTTCATCTGCAACCGCATCACAAAACTCATCATCCGCACCAACGTTTTTTGACCAAATTTCAAAGCCGCACCCGCCCGCCATCTGCTGATTGTTTTGCGGTCAATGGACGATGCAATGCTCTGCTGATGCGAGCCGTGAGAAAGCCCTTGTCTGTTCTAGAAAGTATGCAGCAAAGATATTTAATGCTAATGTATGAGGCATAGGCCTACGCTGAGTTTCATTCATTTACGATGAGATGCGCTCTAGTTCACAATGCAATGCAAGTGAACGCGGCGCGCTGGCGCCTCAATGTCACGGTTATTATATTGTCTGCTATATTTTTATTTATTAAATACATGCAATTGGTTGATGAAACATTTATTAAAATTAAGATACAATTTATACAAAACGAAATTCGCTTTAAAGAAAGGCTTTCTATAAAGAAAAACTTAATGAAGTGGTAAAAATCATGTCTGACGATTTACAAAACAAAACTTGCGTTGGTACTTGGCAAAGAATCAAATACAGTTGGAAACGACGTAGACCATTAATGACACAGACTGTTGACAATTGTTTTTAATTAGTATTTAAACATTCTCTATGATAAAAAATGTTTGAAAAAATATTTTAATAACACGGGTTTGGCGGTTATAGAGATCTAATGACCATTGATGCAAACACCATATAAAAGTGAATTCTTCATCCGATGACCCCTTTAAATGGCTGCTACCATCTATTGTACTTAACGTATAATATGCATTACATGGTCCAGTCTGGATCACAGCCAGATCAAGGCTAAATTGTCAATGACTGCTCTGACATGTGATATGATTTATTATATCTACACACTTAAAAATAAAAGTTCCAAAAGTGGGTTTTAAGCAGCAAATGCCATAGAAGAACCATTTTGGGTTTCCCAAAGAACCTTTCAATGAACAGTTCTTAAAAAAAGATTTTTCCCAAAGTTTTCAAGGTCTTTCTATGGATGTTAAAGGTTCTATGCCAATGAAGAACCTTTATTTTTAGAAGAACCTTTATTTTTGCAGGTTCTGCCTGTAGTAGATCTGGCAATGTAAGAGTGCTGATATCTGCTCGTTCGTCTATCTACAGTATAACGCTTTGATTGGGTTGCCAGCATCAAGAGCTCGTTCATTGGTTGGCGATCAGCTTCTTCCACATTCTTTGTGTGGTACACCTGCTTCATTCACCATTGGCGTATAGCAGAACTGATTTATTAATGAAAATCATCAAATGTAACCGCTTCAAGCATCACTGCTGCCTGAGACACACTTTTCCAGTATTTACCAAACACTCAATCACATGTTGCAACATGCACACACAAGAACATTCCTCTCCAAGCAGTGTGTGAGATTTGTGGTGTGTTATATATAGAGGGGAAGAACAGGAAGAATCAGTGTGTTTGTGTGAGTTATGAGGGCCAGGGTGTTGAGATATGCTCCTGAGAGTCTCAGGATAGACACACGGTGTTTGTGGATTGGAGGGAGAGGGGTGTGTATGGGATAGTTTGGGAGCAGAGGGAAGGCTGGTGGTTTGGTCCAGGAGACTGTAAGTCATTGTGGCCGGCCCTCATGAGCTCTGGGTGGCAGCGATGCTTGAGCTCGAGACATTCATCAAACCTGCCCGAGTGTCCCGCCGCACTGGAGCCACATCGGCTCGCTCTTTCACACACACACACACACACACACACACACACACACACACACACACACACACACACCCATCTCTACTCTTTCACTCACTTTTACAGCCACATTTTCAAAGTCTCTTATTTTCATTTCCTTTCTTTCCGGGAAAAGGACAAGGAAAAGGAATGTATTGTGGTTATACTTTCTTTTTTTCTTCCTTTTCCTTTTAATTTTTCACTATCTTTACTTTTCTTTGACTTTCAAAGTCCCGTCTTTTCCATTCCAATTTCATTTAATTTCCTTTTTTTTTCATGCCCCCTTTTCCAGTATCTTTTTCATCCTTTTCTATCTTCCTTGACTTCTCCTTTCCATTTCCTTCCCTTTCTATTCCTAATAATTTCCATTCCTTTTTTTCTTTTTTTACTTTACTCTTCTTTGACATCAACACTTTTTGTATCTTCTTCCATTTTTGGCTTTTAAAAAAAATCCATTGTATGTATATTTTATTTTAATGTTTTATTAATTATTTTATTTTAGATAATTATATATTGATATTATTTTATTTCACCACTACACTCTCTGGGTTTTCATTCTCTTATATCTTCCTTTCCTTTTCTTTTCATTTGTTTTCTTTTTCTTTCACCATATCTTAATTTTTTTTCACTTTTTATTTGCATTTCCTATTTATTTTATTTTATTTCCTTTCCTTTCCCTATCCATTTTCTTTCTTTTTCTTCACCACCTCTACACTAGATCTTCATCCTTTTCTATCTTCATTTTTGTTTCAATTTCCTTTGCCATTTCATTTTTCTTTCTTTTATTTTTAATTTTCTTTTCACCTCTACACTTTCTGGATCTTCATCCTCTTCCTTTTTATTTCCTTTTCCTATTCATTCTGGTTTCTCTTCTTTTCTATCCTTTCACCTCTGCGTTTCCTTGATCTTCATCCTTTTCTAACGGTCCCCTTTATGTCTCATTGCTCACACCATCTGTCTGTCTGTCTCTCTCTCTCTCTCTCTCTCTCTCTCTCTCTCTCACACGCGCCGTCAGAGGCCCCACAGGAGACAGACTCGGGTCAGTGAAAATAATCAGCTTGCTGACGCCTGGGTCAGTTACTCACATACTCACACAGCCCCAAATATGTACGATGGAGAACAGGGATCCCACAGGAAGTTGGCGACACAGTTCTCCAACCACGCTCTGAGCTGCGGCAGTCCACACGCACCATTGCTAGATTCATTTATAGCTCATTCCTGGTATAAAAAACATAAATTTCCATGCATGAATATTCAGAGAGACTTTGCATGTATACAGTAGACTAAGTAGACTGTATGTATGGCCAGCTGTGTGTGTGTGTGTGTGTGTGTGTATATGCGCACAGATGCTGTTTCTTCATACATTCCAGCCCACTCATTTTCCCAGGCTTTGAGTCAATCTGAGTAAGTGCTCTTATCGCAGAGCCAGACGAACACAAACTCTCTCACACACTTACACCATTGCACACACTCCGGATCCTAATTCTGCAACTCTGACTCAACTCCCAATTAATGTATCTGACGTTCCTTTGAATTGGACATGCTCTGAGTGTCCACTGCTCTGCAGACGTCATCGGGCCGAGTGAGTAAGGTTAAGCTTAACCTTCTCCTCGAAAAGTTTATCTAACATCAGCACAATTCTTTCTCAATCTTTCCAGCTCTCCCCGCCATTGACGCATTGCCCAATTCTTGGTCAATTCGAAGTCTCTAGTGTGTTTATAGATGTGTTGAAATATGCGAGCGCTCTCATTTGTTTGAAAGAGAACATTTGTTTTTGTTTTTTCTCAGTCTCTCGCTCTTTCACCCTGATCTGCCCCCAAGGTTCGTCTTGTTTCGTCTGGAGCGGAGGAGTTAACAGAATTTGGATCTGCACGAGCTTGTGAGGTTACCGAATGAACGATGCGGACTCTAAATGTTCGTGCGCTGAGGACCGATTTACGTCTATGAGTTTGTGTTGATGAAAGTCCTAAGATTTTAGACAATTTGACTGGTAACACTTTTAGGGTGTACAAATATTTTCCCATAGGCTACATAAGTACATTTTGTATGAAAAAAATCAGGAATATAAATATTGATGATGCACAGCACTAAAGCATCCCTTACAGAAACTCTATTGTGAGGCTGTCACGGTGCAGTGTAAACATTAGATGGTGTGGTATTGAATTACCATGTTCATTTAAATATGGTGTTGTTTGTGAATCATGGTACTTATAGGATTTTTTTAGAGCAAACATTCATAAAATGTGCTGATTACAGTATTGCATGTGAAATTAATGCTTCATAGGCCCTTACAAATATACTGTGGTGGTGGTAGTAAATGGTAATACCATGGTACTTTTATATATCATGGTACTGAATGATTGAATAAAATATTAATATAGGCTACAATGATATCAGCATGCTTAAAAACATTACACTTGCAAAAAAAAGTACTGGAAAGTACCATGGTACTATGGTAATATGGATAATATCCAAATATATATCAAAATTCACATAGTACCAAGGTGCTTTCCAGTACTTTTTTGCAAGTGAAATATGTTTTTAGGCATGTAAAATGTTGGCCTATATGTGCAAATCTCCATGGTAGTTGCATGGTAAGTTTCAATAAGTTTTTGTTGGGTAGTCCTATAATATGTTTTTGCTCATTTTATTACCATAGTACATGAATACTGTAATTGTTTAGTAACATAGTATACAGCAGCCTACCATTGTAAGGACCTATAATCAGCACACTTTATGAATCCATGCACTAAATATGATTTATTGTTCAAATACAACTGTAATACCATGACACTTTTGTGTTGCTTGAGTGATTTCTGCTGCTTTGTGATATGTAGTTCTCCCTCAGACTCCTTCTGAAAATGTTCCTTGGCTCCTGGTTTTTGATTCCGCCTCCACAAACCCTCTCTCTGGGGATCTCCATCATCCAAAGTTTCCCCAATCCCCAGCGGCCGCGGCATCAGCGGTGAGGAGGGGGCGGGCCTGCAACGCTCGCTCAGTGTCCCGCAGATTGACGAGCCCTCAGATGCCGATTTACTGTATATGTCAGCCACACTGGAGCCACGGCACATCTGGAGTCTACTAGAGCGAGAGAAGGAGATTTAAGGTGGAAGTGGAGGGGGAAGGGGGGGCACTTTGGCTAAAACAAGTGTAGCACACCACAGTCGATGAAAGGAGCTCCCCAAACCTCTCTTTCCATTTCCATTCCTCCCTGTTCCCTCGTTCCTGACGGCTCTTCTGAGGAGTTTGTGGAAACGGGGCCGTGTGGAAGGATACTGCTCGTCTACAATCTGCTTCCCTTGATAAAAATCTCACCTTTTAAAGTCCAAAGCGCATTAGTTCAGCCGGCGCAGCGAACGAGTCAGGCGTCCAGACATGCATGACATAAAAGCAGAAAGCACAATGTTTTGATATGATTGTCATGCGATACCATATGGAAAATATGAGCTGAGCAATGAATCACTACTTAAGAAAGATGTTATATCACACTTTCAGACAGGCTAAACATCTATCAATCTATCTATCTAAATATCTATCTATCTATCTTGGCCTATCTATCTATCTATCCATCCATCCATCCATCCATCCATCCATCCGATTAGTTCTTTGATTCATAAACAAGGTTGTTTCTTTAGCAATCAGAGCATAATATGCATAGTTTCTTGAAATGTTGAGACGTCTATTAGCAGTTGAGTAACTCTTTAATACATTAATGTGCAAAGACCCCCATCCCCATCCCATTTTATGCAGAATTATTTGCGCAGTCTTTCATATGAACATACTGTGCAATTTGTTAAGTATATTCTTCATGTAAAGATGGTTTAAATAAAGAACTTCAATGACCAATGGGCATGTATCTCTATATAGAATTTCCTATAGAAACCTATGTAAAGACTGAGATAATAAGGGGTTTTGCCCATCGGTCAGTAAAGCTGCCAGGTGCTTTGAGTAAACGCCCAGAAATGACAGCATGAATTAAACGTGACACTTTATTCAACAAGTCTAAGTCTCTTTTTTAATTCTCCTTTGAATTGCTCACTGGGGCTTAAAGACATTAAAGTACAATTACAATTTTCGAATCAACATGGATTGTTAAAAACACTATACAAATAAAAATGACTCAGCTTGACCTAAAGTTGCGCACTAGATGTTTTTAAAGCATTTATAGTCACTCAAACAGCACATGTGAAAAAAAAAAGTGGTGGAGAAATTGGCTATAATTTCCTGCAGGCTTAAATTAGTTAGAGACTTTATAAAATCTGGTAATGAAGGTTTGATTTTACACTTTTAAAAATAAAGCTTTCAGTTATAAAACAAAAATTTTTTACAGCCTGTTTCACTACGAGATTTTTTAAAAAGTTGCATAAACAACTTTTTATCCTGTTATCCACCTGAAAGGACCTGAAATCCAATACGCTAATCTAATGAGAAGCATGGATAACTTTCTTGAGAAGTAATATAATTCTTTGCTGAATTTGGATTTGAAGAATGCTCATTTTTAACAGTGTACACCAGCTATAAAATCTATAGCATGTATTGATGCATTCACAATTTATGAAGTAACTTTAAAAGTCATAAAAGGAAGCTTAAAGGAAATCCTGAAATCTCCATGCGCCAAATGCCATGGTGAGAAGCGCCGGAGGCTTCTAATGGTTATTTCTAAAAACTGCCGTTGTGTGTGTGAGCAAGCGAGAGGTCTAAAGTGTCAAGGAATTCATTGTCTGTTCTCCACCTGCTATTATTCTGCACCCAATCAACCTGCTAGCCAGGCTGGAGCCGCTGGCCATCTGGAAACGTTGCTGTGTTTATAAACTTGGCAGGGCCGCGCACTGTGGGGCTTGACCTCCCACACAAATCTGGAAACAATTAGAGCAAGACAGACCGACCGATTGCTGCGAATGGAGCCGAGAATACATCTCGCTGACTGCGGCGGGGACATTAGTGCCTTGTTAAAGAAATCACAGACTTACACATATAGCCATAAATGTGCATGTAAACAAATGCAATCTCATTTAGTTATACTCCTTGTGTGTGTGTGTGTATATACAGTCAAACCAAAAATTATTCACCAGATATAATTTTTTATATCTTTTTTTACTAGTGAAACTATAGTTCATTTATGTAAGTGAGGATAGCAAAATAAAGTAAACTGTGACATATTATACCCAAAAATTCTTCATACTGTGGTCAAATTTATACAAATTTGGGACCAAATATAATTCAGACACTTTGACCTGACCATGTTTTGCTTAATGTTTTTTCTTTAATTGCTAATGTGACATTTTTACACCACAGACTGAACAAAATTAAGCATTGCTTGGTCATTGGTTGACCTAAATTGGTATTATCTAATAGTGCACTTAAATTTAACAGCTGACAGCTTTTCAACCTAATTCATCTGTGAGACAGTCTAACAGAAGGATGGACAAAACTACTGAAATTTCAACTGATTTGAATTCTTGTCATATTTTATTACCATTTTCGAAACTATAGCGAATAAACTGTGATAATGTGAGAAATGTTGAAGGTGTCTGAATAAATTTTGGTTTGACTGTATGTATATGGTATTGAAATCAATGGCTATACCGTCAACTGTTAGATTGTCAACATTCTTTAAAATAGGCCTATCTGTGTTCTTCTAAAACTTAGTAAAAGTAAAGTAGTAAGACTTCTTTTGTGTTCAACAGAAGAAAGAAACTCATACAGGTTTGGAACAACTTGAGGGTGAGTAAATGATGATAACGTTTTTACTATCCCTTTAATGGCATTTTCAAGTGTGACTTAAAGGTCCCGTTGCATGCGATTCCATGTTTCAAACTTTAGTTAGTGTGTAATGTTGCTGTTAGAGCATAAATAATATCTGTAAAATAATAAAGCTCAAAGTTCAATGCCAAGCTAGATATTTTATTTAACAGAAGTTGACTACAAAAAAACGGCTCGATTGGACTACACCCCTCTACTTCCTGCATTAGTGACATCACCAGAACCGTTTCTTTGACTAAGCTCCGCCCACAGGAATGCTCCCTCAACTCTACTGGCTACTTGCGCACTTCTTATAACTTAGCCTACTGTGTTTACTCAGCTCTTACGGTGATTTTCTGAAGTAAAACTGACGCTTCATCTTTTGTGTGATGTACAATAAACTTTATTAAACTCATCAGTACATGTTTGATCATCATTCAGACAGCAGACTTGTAGGCTTTTAATAAATAATGGATACATAGCCTACAAGCAGATGACAAATACGTTATAATAACCGTAATTAAACTACTAAACCATACCTGTTCCATCTCTATACAGCACTCTGACTCTGTAGGCATTATTGTCCGACTCGAAATGAACGCCGTTACTGAGAGTTTCTGATATTATCATCATTCCGTGAGATGAATTTTTCCTGACAGACTGAGCGCGAGCTCATGAAGCTCCGCCCCCTGGGTCGTCCAGCAGCAGCTCATTTGCATTTAAAGGGGACACACTGAAACGGCTCGTTTTTCTGAGCCCCAAAAAATGTAAATTTAAACATGCTGTAAAAAATGATCTGCTGGGTATTTTGAGCTCAAACTTCACATACACACTCTGGGGACATCAGAGACTTATTTTACATCTTGTGAAAAGGGGCATAGAACGGGACCTTTAACTGTCCAAATGCTTTCTAAGGCGTCTGTATATCCTCCGCTGTGAATCTCTCTCTGTCTCGTTCGCTCTCACGGCTGGATTGTTCCAGTATTGGCAGGGCCGATTGCAGACTCAGTAACTTCCCACTTTCTGATATCATGCCAAACAGGAAGTGCACAGACACACACCATTCAGAAAACCCCATCATTCTTCCCGGAGACTGCTCCCGCGGGCCGCGTCCTTCTCTTGTGAGGGAATCTAGAGTCTCGTTATTGGTTGTAAATAAGGGTTTGGTCCAAAATAGGGCAATGAAATATAATGTTTTAAAAATAGGGTTTAGCTGATGAGAGTAGTTTTATGGTCCAGACTAGGGCTGGGTATCAAATAATTTTTTTGTTGTTGTTTTTGACAGAAGTCTCTTCTGCTCACCAAGACCATTTATTTGATAAAAAATATAGTAAAAACAGTAATATTGTGAAATATTCTTATAATTCCGAATAACCATTTTCTATTTAAATATATTTAAATTTTTAATTTATTCCTGTGATCAAAGCATCATTACTCCAGTCTTCAGTGTCACATGATCCTTCAGAAATCATTCTAATATGATGATTTGCTGCATTTCTGATTATTATCAATGATGAAAACAGTTGTGCTGCTATATATAGCCTATATATAAAATCAGACCTGGTTGCAATAAAACCCCTTAAGCTAAGACATCACTTATGATTAGATATGAATGAATTATCACCAGAGGTTTCTTAACCGCAGGGGTTTGTTGTGACTGGCTGCGGGCATTTTGCATGCAAGGTTTAGGTTATGGTTTAGTTCATCATCTTTCTGTTTAGTTCTCCAGAAATTGTTAGCAACAACAAAACGGTCAAGAAAAGTTTACACACTGAAGTAACACTCATTGCCAAAATCGCTGTGATCTGATTCTGAGTCTGACTGCAGAACCCAAAGATGAATAATACTTTATCTTGACAATACTGTTACTCTAAAGGTCACAGTGACTGTCATCAGACTTCAGATCAGAAACACATGGGACAAACACATTCTGATGATATAGTTTCATCATCTTTGTCATGTGAAATGACGAGGTGTGTTTAAAGAGACCGGTGTGTGTGTGTGTGTGTGTGTGTGTGTGTGTGTTTGGCGTGGTGGCAGGCAGAGTCCGGCCCGTCTATCCAGGGCGCCGGAGGTTAACGTGTGTGTGAAACGCCAGAGGAAGTGTGTGTCGGCCGTGTCGTTCCTGCTTCCTCCCAGAAGCCCTGATGGAATGTGATTTGGAGTCTTCCACTAAAACTCAAACGCTGCCAGCTCATACTGTTGTCTGGAGAGCTATTGATCGTGGATTTCTCTCTTCCGCTCGCCTTTATCTGTGTCCTCTCCAAGTGGCTTCATTTGTCAGTCCTGTCCCACTGAGTCCTAGATGATATGCTTCATATTTGTGGTTTTTGCTAAGGGAGCATCACTATTATTATTGCTTATATTTAGGGTTAGTGATATGAACAGACTTGAGTATTAAACCCTGAAATGTTTTAGACACAGCCATTAAAAAAAAAACACAAAGAAAAAAAAAACAGGTGAAAAAGTTCATAGATTTAAGGAGGGATCTGAGCCATATCTAGAGACCATTTTAACTCTATAATAATAATAATAATATATTATATTGGCATTTCCAGTTTCTTGTATTCGGCAGGTATATTCCCTTACAGGTGCACCACATCTCTACACCAGGTGGTGGCAACAAGACACAATATCTCACACACCTATGCAGATCACACAATTTAGCACACTATTTCTTTAGTACACAGAAACACAGACACACACTACTCTGGTGCAAATCTTATTTTAAGTGTTTGATACTGTAAGCATAACATTATAATCATGTTAGGAAATATAAACGCTATATTCTTGTTTCATAACTAGATCTGTGTTTAATAAGCAGCTTGCTTTCACTTTATGGCATCTGCATTTATCTTTGTGACCAGTTTGCACTTCTTATTGGCTGTCACAGAGAGGGGGGTTAGTTCACCCGAAAATGAAAAATCTGTCATTAATTACTCAGCTTCATGTTGTTCCAAACCCGCAAGACTTTCTTTCATCTTCAGAACACAAATGAAGATCTTTTTGATGAAATCTGAGAGATTTCTGTCCCTCTGTTGACAGTCTTCGCAACTACCACTTTGACGATTCAAAAAGTTCATAAAGAGATTGTAAAACTAATCCATATGAACTGAGTGGTTTAGTCCAAATTTTCTGAAGAGATTTGATCGTTTTATATGATGAACAGGTTTAATTTAGGCTTTTAAGCGAACATAAACAGAAGCTCAACCGAACCTGCTTGGCTCGTGAGAACAAACCTCATTGGTTCTTGCTGAAGCTCAAACGTGATGCGTAACACGAGAATGAACCTCATTGGTTCTTGCTGAAGCACAAACGTGATGCGTAACACAAGAATGAACCTCATTGGTTCTTGCTGAAGCACAAACGTGATGCGTAGAACGAGAATGAACCTCATTGGTTCTTGCTGAAGCTCAAACGTGATGCATAGAACGAGAATGAACCTCATTGGTTCTTGCTGAAGCTCAAACGTGATGCGTAACACGAGAATGAACCTCATTGGTTCTTGCTGAAGGACAAACGTGATGCGTAACACAAGAATGAACCTCATTGGTTCTTGCTGAAGCTCAAACGTGATGCGTACAACCAGAATGAACCTCATTGGTTCTTGCTGAAGCTCAAACGTGATGCGTAACACGAGAATGAACCTCATTGGTTCTTGCTGAAGCTCAAACGTGATGCGTAACACGAGAATGAACCTCATTGGTTCTTGCTGAAGGACAAACGTGATGCGTAACACGAGAATGAACCTCATTGGTTCTTGCTGAAGCTCAAACGTGATGCGTAGAACGAGAATGAACCTCATTGGTTCTTGCTGAAGCTCAAACGTGATGCGTAACACGAGAATGAACCTCATTGGTTCTTGCTGAAGCACAAATGTGATGCGTAACACGAGAATGAACCTCATTGGTTCTTGCTGAAGCACAAATGTGATGCGTAACACAAGAATGAACCTCATTGGTTCTTGCTGAAGCACAAATGTGATGCGTAACACAAGAATGAACCTCATTGGTTCTTGCTGAAGCTCAAACATGATGCGTAACACGAGAATGAACCTCATTGGTTCTCACACGTCAAGCGAACATGCTTGAGCTTCTGTTTACCACAACTGATGTGTGCGTTAATGAATGTTTATATGTGAATAAAAGCCTAAATTAAATCTGTTCATCATATAAAGCGATCGAGTCTCTTCAGAAAATATGGACTAAACCGCTCAATTCATATGGATAGTTTTACGATCTCTTTATGAACTTTTTGAAGCATCAAAGTGGTAGTTGTGTAGCTGTCAATCAGAAAGCTCTCAGATTTCATAAAAAAGATCTTCATTTGTGTTCCGAAGATGAACGAAAGTCTTACGGGTTTGGAACAACATGAGGATGAGTAATTAATGACAGATTTTTAATTTCCGGGTGAACTATCCCTTTAAAGGCTTACAACCTGATTGCAAACTTTTCTCAGTTTCACATGTCAAGTAAAGTGACCACAACATAACATAAAGCTATAGGCATAAGATACAATTATTTAATGTGGCCTAACTTCAAAAACAATTGCCATATTGATTTAAAGATATAAATTTGCATTCATGTAAAGTTTTATATATGGCCATAACATAACATAAATCTTATACTAAAGCAATTAGAATCTGAATTAACATCTTCATCCATCAGCAGGTACTATGTAAACAAAACAGGCGGCGGCCAAAATCTATGAAGATGGTTGGTTTCAGGTGTCGCTTAGATGTTAAGGACAGGAATGTTTTTGTAAAGATAAGCAAACCACAATGATTTCACGTGGCTGGAATTGACTCAGTTATTTCTCAGTGGATGCTCAGAATCTGAGCCCCGGGGCGGTAAGGAACATCTCTAGAACCTGAGGAATGCACACAGCTTCTTACATTCAAGTGTAAGGTGACTACCTAGGGTGTGTTCGCGCTCGCAAGCGCTCTGTCTCTTTTTCATCTTTCTCACGTCATGTGTTGTGTAAGGGAGTGTTTATGGAGAGTTTGAAAGAGCAGGTGGTTTGGATTGTCTGGACAGGTGTTATCTCCTGAGTGTGTGCCGGGACGGCTGAGTTATCTGAGGCGTTTGGACCACAGCTGGTCAACAGTCAGCCTATAGCTGCGGTACAGAGAGAGTAGGCACATTTGTTCAAAAGTGAATGACCATAGTAAAAAAAAAATCTATATCTGTTTAATAAAATGTCCCAACATAATATGCAGTAACAACTGTGTTGATTCTCTCAAAATGTGTATATGTAAACAAATGTTATTCAATATTATAATGAATTTTATACATATTTAAATATATGTACAATTTACATTTATAATTTACATTATATACTTTTATATTAAAATATAGTTATATATATTGATCAATTTTATATAATTTATAATACATTATAATATTTATTTATATTTATATATTTCCATATTTTAATGTATATTATACTTTTAAAATGCACTTATACACTAATTTATATTTTATATTAATATAATAAATGAATAATTTATGAAAAATATTTATTAATATAATTAAATATGAACATTATTTATTTATGTTATATATATATAATTTTTCAGCAATTTTTTTGCAATTTTATTATGTGTTTTGTCATTTTTGTTTGTTATTTTAATAGTTTTTTTTTTTTTTTTTTTCGTTTTTAGTCATTTTAGTACTTAAACTTATTTTATTTGAGTAAGTTGGCATGGCAACATTTCTAATTTTCATTTATGTTTTTTTTTTTTACGTTTAAGTTTTTCATCTAATATTTATATTTTATTTCCGCCTTATTTCAATTAACGATTAGTTTACTTAACAATAACAACACGGATATATATTCATATCTTGATTACGGCCCGATTAAGGTTAGGGACACTGTTTCTTTAATATCTTTCTATAGTCAGCAATAAACAAAACAAATTTTTGGTAACACGAACGATAATCATTTTCTATAAAGTAAACGAACCGACTTTTATCAGTGTTAGACGACAACCTTGACATGCATGCACTTAGTGTTTGACATTCTCCTTCCCATCACCCTCTCATTCATTCCCTCCTTCTCTCAAACCCACACACACACACACACTCTCTCTCTCTCTCTCTCTCAGCTATCTAACAGGTGCATGTCTTCATGTGTCGTGAATCTCTGCCTGGAACAGAGAAGTGTTTTGTAGCCTGCAGGCCTGAACAGCCCGATCGCTGTGTCCCGGCCTTGAAGCGATGGCACTGCCCCAGTGGCTTGTGGGAGTGTTTTTTTGGCCAGGAGAGAAAGATATGACTCTCATCAGCGTGTTTTAACTTGCGGTGGGCATGGTGCACTGTGCTGAGGAATGCAGGGGCTTGTGTGTGTGTGTGTGTGTGTGTGTTATCCTGGCCTCGCCTTGCTCTGTCATTAGAGACGAACTCTAGCGCTGAGGTGTGAGAGAAACACATGGCAGATAGTTTGAAGAGACTCTTGAGCTGCAGCCAGTCGCTTTTAACGCCCCAGATTTGCTGCAAGGGTGTGGCTTTAATATGTAGCTGTAGCATTTATAACTGTTTCTAATTATTACTCCTTTGTATATATTACATTTGCATTCCATTCGGTGCATCCATAAAGTGATGAGTCATTTAAAAACACATGAAACGTCCTCATGTCATTGTATCAGATGACAAAATATCCAACCAAATGACATTTATTTGGCACACAGAAAGTGCTTTAAATTATGAAGCAATAGATGTAGTACTTAAAATGAAACAATGAGTATGTGAGACTTATTGGTTGTGAAAAACTAGTGGAGCATGTAGATAATGTGATAAACTACACATGTGTGAACCTGCGACTTACCAAAATACATCCATGCATTGTTAAAAGTTACATTCATGCACTTTTTGTATTAAATTTTATCTATCTACCTATCATTTCATTATAATGACATTTCTTTATAATGATTTTCTGAGAAAATGCTTAACATACTGTCTTTCCTTGAGATTACAATGTCATAATGTTTATGATAAAAAATGAGAGAAATGGTTAAGTCTGGCATTGTTTTTACATGAAGAGTTTAATAAGAATGTCCCTTTTTGATCTTACTTTCTTTACAATTTTCTTTACAGTCAAGTATTATGCATTTACAGTTATTGTATTTAAAATTTTGACATTATTATTTGAATTTTTTTGATAATTTATTTATAAAAAAATTCAAAGCATTAACAGTTTCATAAAATTTAAGTTATAGCTTTTCCCCCTTTATATTATTTGACTTTAAATGATGTCGATCTCTCTCTCTCTCTCTCTCTCTCTCTCTCTCTCTCTCTGTATAAATATTAAGAATAGTCCTGTATTTTTATAAAAAATCTAGTTTCACCAAGTCCTTTCATGCAGGGTCTTCTGAATGATTTGAAGAGTAGGGGGTCTTAGAAAGTGATGATTATCTTCCTGAAAATGGGCGGCTTAAATGTTAAAACGTCCCCCTACAGGTATAACAATTGCTACACCCTTTCTTGCACAATTTAAAACAGCACATCTTTGAGTGTATAGTCCTGGTAACCTCAATGAGTGATGTTTATCTGTCACTCATGATGGCTCGTTCACACAGATTAATAGAGTTGTGTCTTAGTCAGCGGCGCTTCACACCCAAGGCTCTGTGAGAGTTTGAATAGCTGAAAGGTAAAGGTTCCTCAAGTTAATTGTTACTGACAAGGACAGTCCCTCAAGGTAAAATGCCTCGTTTGTGGGAACAATGGTCAGGAAAAGCCTTCGGTGTGTTTAGTTTGACCTATTGACAAAAATGTCTAGCTCAGGCAAAACACAATAGATACAATGTCATGTATTCTTTCACATTTGCTTGAAAAATTCTATTTATTTGATTTGATTGTGTCTTGTGTTTATCTGTACCTTAGTCAGGTGTTAGCAGGAGAATGAATGCCCTTTAAACTCGTAAAGGTCTGTATTGATTTACACGTATGTGTTAGACACGTCTATAATCAACAGTGTGTTTGTTTGTCATCTGTACCATCCTGTGGATGCAGAAAAACAAATGCATCTGTATTTTAAATGTCATTTTCTGCAAAACTGATACTTTTATATCCGTGCAAACCAGACTATTTACAATTACTATGTGTAAAACAAGCACATTTTCATGTAAAATTCTGAATTACTTTACAGTCAAATGTAAAAGCCAAATTAACTATTTTTCATAATCTGAGTTCCTTATTAAGGAATCAATGTTATTGAATGAGATTGGCATTATTAAGAACTAATATGGACTATTATGACTATGCTGAAAGTAAAAAAAAAGACAATTGCTCACATCTCAGAAACAGTTAATGCTGTGACAGTAATTTATAAGTAATTCTTTATCATTTGTCATAGTTAGTTGATAGTTATTAATGAGACTAATCTCATTCAGCAATTATTGATTACCTAATAAGGAACCATCTCAGTCCTAAATTTGATATTGCTTTCTGATTAGTTAATCTTGTTGTTTCCATATTAGTTTGTAGCTGAAGTGTTAATGTAGTGCTACTCATTTGTCCTGCATTAGTTCCTGCATAGTTACCTGTTAATGACGGACCATTATTATAAAGTGTTACAATATTTTCCACAGATAAGGCAATCCCAGAATTCGTCGCAATGAGTTCGGTAAAAAAATGAATCCAAGATGGCGTAAGTAAATATAATGATCGTGCATGCTATACTATTGGAATCAATTGTGAGTAAAAGAACTGTTCGGTTCAGTTAGGATGCTGTATTACAATAGACAGCAAGGCAGCTCACTTTGAAACAGAGCTAATGTCAGCATATATTTAACAGATTTAAAATACTGGAAAAAGAGTAAACATGCATTTCCTGTCACCGCAAGTTAAACCTTAAGCCATAATTCCTGTGTCTCCCATATGGAGGATGAATCGGATAAACAAAGCTTTTGTGCTTCTAATGTTGGCCATACATGTTATGACTCCCGTTAAAGAGCATTTGATACACACCCTGCGCTCAGATCCCTCAGAAGAGACGCCGGAGCATTACTGTATAGTGGTGATTCATTGCACGCTTGTGGCATCATGCTCTCTTACAATGGGAAATTCCACTGGCACAAGTTATTCACGCGCTTACTCAACAATTCACCTGATCTTATTATTACTGCGTAGGAGAGAGACTTAAGACAGGTTTTAGGGGGATATAAGACGCTTCTGTTCCCATGTGGCACTGGGGTTTAGGTTTACATTAAAGGTACAGTGCACTCAAGGCGTTTTCAAACATGTATGCTGTTATTTTTTTGTGGAAGACATAATCTTGAAACTACATTTTTCCATAAGCTGTGTCCCAATTCAGAGGCTGCATCCTTTAAAGGACACGCCTTCGAAGTTCGCAAAGGTCGAACCGAATGTTGTTAAATGGGACGGTCTAGCCTTCGGAGTGTCATTGATGAGTGACAGTAACGTTTTTGAAAGTTGTATTAAACTGTGTGAAAACAAAACAGCGTCTAAATGTTCACCGTGGTCCATTTATGTACATAATAAAGAGTATAAACTATCTTTAAAATTGCATCTTAGTAAGATACATGTCATTTGGAACCGCTTTTTTTGTGCATCGGTAGGTATGTGAGTACGTTGAAACACAATACTAGTGTAATCCGGCATGTTCTCTCAAAATAAATTCCAGTCGTCACCAGCAATGAATCTTGGGATAGGCTATAGGCTGCAAAGGATCCACTAATTCAATCCTTCATGGCCTGGGAAACAAAATATGTATTTGTAGGCTGCATTCAAAGGAGCCGTCGAATTGGGACAGCCATCGTATATGCAGCCTCTGGCCACAGCTATAGTGTCCATGTCTAATAAAATGGACAAAACCCCCATAAAAGCACAATAAGCTGATTTCACGCAGCCGCCATTTTGAAATCGAAACCGAGGCTCCGGTGGGCGATATTTTTTTCCCCAGGATGGTAGGGGAAGACTCATGAATATTCATTAGGGAAGTCATCCCTGATTGGTCTTAACCCCAGTGACGGGTAGGTTTAGGGGTGGGGTTAGGGGTAGGTCATCAGACCAATCAGGGATGACTTCCCTAATGAATATTCATGAGTCTTCCCCTACCATCCTGGGAAAAAAAATATCGCCTCCGGTGGGAAGAACCCCGGAAGTAAAGATAAACAACAATGCCTTGGACTACCAACCTGAAGCTGCTGCCGCGATTTACACTATTGGATGTTAATATCCAATATAGGGTATATAGTTCATTCCTGCTTCTTTTTTTACTTTCTGAATTGTATATAAAAAAATATTTCATTTATAAATGAATTTCACTGTATATAGTCTACAGTATGAAAGAAATGTATGTACAGTTTTAGAATTGACACAACATCATTAAACACAACAATCGCATTCACGACTCTCCTGTGGTTAAAGGCGACACTTCCGGTTTTCTTCCCACCGGAGGCGATATTTTTTTCCCAGGATGGTAGGGGAAGACTCATGAATATTCATTAGGGAAGTCATCCCTGATTGGTCTGATGACCTACCCCTAACCCCGCCCTAAACCTACCTGTCAGTGGGGTTAAGACCAATCAGTGATGACTTCCCTAATGAATATTCATGAGTCTTCCCCTACCATCCTGGGAAAAAAAATATCGCCCACCGGAGCCTCGCTTTCGATTTCAAAATAACGGCTGTGTGAAATCAGCGTATTACAGTATGACTTCTGTGCTATTTTTCAAGTTTTCTGAAGATTTTAAAAAATTGCGAATTTTTTTTTTTTTTTTTCGCAGTTGCGAAAGGTTTTACAAATTCTCGCATACGTTATAATCAAACATGCGACGCCAGTTTGAATATGCAGATTTAAAGGGATAGTTCACACAAAAATTAAAATGTTGTTGTCATTTACTCACTCACCATCATATCGTCCCAAACCCATAAGACTTTGGTAATGTTTGAAGCACAAATTAAGAGATTTTTTTTTTTATGAAACCTGAGAGGTCCAGGTAACCAAAACCTAAAAGATCTAAAAACGTCACAAAGATGTCCTAAAACAAGTCCATATGAATCAAGTGTTTTAATCCAAGTCTTGTAAAGAGATTTATATGATGAACAGATTCCATTTAGGCTTTTATTAACATCTAAACAATGATCGACACACATCACATTAAGAACAAACCTAATCGGGTCTCATGCATCACGCACACACGTGCGAGCTTCCATGTTTAAGATTATTTCATTTGTGTTTCAAAGAATAACCAAAGTCTTATGGCTTTGGAATGACATGAGGGTGAGTAAATGATGACAGAATTTTCATTTTTGGGTGAACTATCCCTTTAATAATGAATTTTGTGGGAAGAGTTTCAGCGAATAATGACCCATTTTAGTTATTTCCTCAGACAAAGCTATTTTATGACTTGAGAATATTTAAAATATAGCACATGAACTAGTTGCACTACTTGCAAAGGAGTTGCGGGAACTATTTTTATGTTTTTTGAGCTCTACTGATGTGGTCACCATTAATGAACTGTCATTGTGTGAGAAAGAGCCAGCTTGAGCTAGGAACACTGTGAAGCAGAGAACTTACTAATACTTCAGGAAAAACTTTCTTTCGTTGTCTTTTGGCAGGGGCAGTGGGAAGTGCGCAGTCATGTCAGCATGCATTAGACTCACATTCAGTGTGTGTGTGTGTGTGTGTTGGGGGATGGTGAGGTCAGAGCGCAGGATGTGTTTTCTGCTGCCGTCACTACAGTGTGTAGAGACAGCAAGATAACTTAGTGCACTTAGGTCAGTCTATTATGTACTATCAAATTACAAGAATGTGAACATGCATAGTTGAAATATTATATGCATTGCACTCATAAAGATATTTTGATGATGCATGTTGCACTGTAAGAGCAGCAGGAATGTTTTAGGAGAGCTGTGTCTGCTGTTCGTATCCCAGTTTGGAGTGGAGTTGGATTATCCCCGTGATCCCTTGTTTTCAGGTTGAGAGACTTAAGTGATTCCGGACAAAACAAGCCACCTCTTTTCACTCCCGGCTGCGAGTGACATTTTCTCGGATAGCTCCAGGTGATTGCTGATGCTGGAGAGATAAGAACACTTTTTAAACCTCTCTCCTCTAGTGCGTTAAGACTTCCAGTGTCAGCGCCAAAACAAGCTTGAAAAATATTCCTTAGGATTGATTGATTAGTCCCTTTTGGCATTGTTTTGTGGAGTAGTTTACAATTATGCATTGGTATTTTTTATTAAACTGGGTTGTAACCACTATGGACAGGGCGATTGGTGATTTCCGTGACTAATCCTCAGATTTTACCTTCGATCACTCCTCCCTTAAATTGAATATTTAGTTTAATCCTTGATGTAATGTGAAGGTTTACCTTATTTTCACTTTTGGGGGGAGATCAAATATTGGTGAGAAATGTCATTCAACTCAATCAGAAAAGTGCATTTTTGTGTTTTACCGTCTTTTGTTTGCACAAGTAGCTCTCCCGTGCAGGTACATGTCCTCGGGATTCACTGGCGTCCCTTTCTTTCAGCGTGGCTCTGTTTTTAAAAGAGCGGGCGGTAGACCGTGTCTCATTTGTCCTGACACCAAGAGGATGCTGGGAAATCTGAAATTCACTGCCAAATATCAGCAGATTAAACTACTTCAAAGACTCCAGCTGATGTGTTATGCTTTGAACGAGCTTTCACATATAGTCTGTGCAAAGAGTTTGACTTCTGTCATCTATCTCAGCTGTAGCGTGTATAGCTTATATAAATGTGTCTGTGAATTTGAGCTGGCGACTGGTGTGTGTCAGCATCATTCTCCCAGCGTGTTTTTCTTTCGAACGCAACCCTCTTGTGATGCAGCGATAGACCTTCACACAGGTGAATCTGATGATGGTATAATTACAGGGGTCTGTCCGGACACGACAAGACATGCATATTTACATAGCTGTGAGGTTTAGGGATTTGTGTCAGCGCTCATACACAGCCTTCATTCCATTAAACATAGTTTGTCATTAAACTTTGCTTTGATGGGATTTAAAAGCAAAACTTTTCCCAGCATAAAAAAGTGTTTTTTGATTAGACAGACAGACAGACAGACAATTAGATAGATAGATAGATAGATAGATAGATAGATAGATAGATAGATAGATAGATAGATAGATAGATAGATAGATAGATAGATAGATAGATAGATAGATATATGGTTGCTATTCTGCTGAATGCTGCGATTGACCTATCAGAATCATTTTTTCCAGAAATAACAACATGAACTCTATTCATGAAGTCCTAATGACTTTTTTCCTATTTAACTTGAGATAAAACATTTAAGAGGGTGTGTGTGTGTGTGTGTGTGTGTGTGTGTGTGTGTGTGTGTGTGTGTGTGTGTGTGTGTTTGTGTGTGTGTGTGTGTGTGTGTGTGTGTGTGTGTGTGTGTGTGTGTGTGTGTGTGTGTGTGTGTAGAGCACAGCTCTGACTTGCCCTCACAGATTTCAGCAGGTCTGAAATCCCTTTATCTGCCTCTTCTGTGCACCTGCCACAGGCCGCACACACACACACCCCCACACACACACACACACACACACACACACACACACACACACACCCACACACACACAAACAAGCTTCAACGTGCCACATTCAGCAATCTCTTCTCGTCAAAACCAGATTGCCTTAACCTACATGTTAACCTTTTTGACAACTGATTTTGTGATTTTTGTAAAATGCTCTTTGTGCTCTCAAAAATGTTTTACACGCAGGAAATAAAAGGAGCGTGTCGCACCCATGGAATTATACGTTCTTGGATGTGAATGTGAATTGTATGATTGAGGTGCATGAAGGAACCGGAGGTGGAGCTCAGAAGAATTCCATGCTAAAAGTGTCTCACTCACTGTCCACATGTGCAAACAAGAACCTCTGGACACCCGGACTGCCGTACAACCGCTGTCATAGAGCTGGATCTCACCAACAGGTCCAGCTCACATTTCACCTTAAAGTCAAAGGGAAAGAAATAAAGAGTGATTTTATGACCATTAAGATTTTTTTTTTTTTTTTTTTTTTGCATGATGACATTATTTCCATGACAATTTTGTACATTTCTCTCAAACTGTCATTATTATAATGCAAAAATAAATAAATAATAATAATAATTACTTAAATAATTGTTTAAAATAAATAATATTTGTTATATTTAAAATATAAATGTATAGATGTAATTTATATATAAAATATTTAGATCAGAGTTATTATTTTATACTAATTTAGAATGTTACAATATTTTAACATATACTTTTTTATATTTATTAGCTTTCATTTTATTTTAGTTAAAGTTCTAGTAATTTCTGTATGTAATTTTTGTCATGTTTTTGTACTAATATTTAGCTTTTTTTTTTGTTTGTTTTTAGTACTTCACCTGAAACTTACTTATTTCAGTTATGTGCCAAGGCAACTTTTCTGACTTTCATTTAAGTTTTTATTAGTTTAAGTTTTTCACCTAATATTTATATTTTATTTTTATTTCAGTTACCTCACTTTTTTTTAGTTTTTAGTTAACAAAACAACACTGATTTATATAAATATAGAATTAAATAAATACAAAAATCTGCAACCATGTCCAAAATCACTGTACTACAGTAACCAAAATCTGAGAATAATGAGAATTACACAAAAAGTTAAAAGTAAAATGTGCAGCTGCATTACTCTAATGAGAATTTGGGTGTAAAATTGCGTAATTATCATGAAAGTAATGTCATAATGCAAAGAATATTATCTATGCTTCTTATTTGTAATCCACATAATTTCTTGTACGTTTTTTTCTAATTTACATTTTGATGGTAAAATTTTACTTGGACGTGTTCCTGAACGTTTTTGTTATATTTATCCATAGACACAATTTAAATACAAGCTTCCCATGTTGATTCCCCATTAATAATCCTAGTTTAATTCGATACCGAGTCTGGAAACTTTCTAAAATGGTGTTTGGCAGTTAGAGGTAATAATCACAGTCAATCACTTTAACATAATCACTCCTTTCAGCAAAACACTGCACTATTATCCGAGATCTCCACACGGTCATTGTCTTTGAATTCGACAGTTACTGTGAGGCCTCCATCTTAAATATGCAACAGACAGAGAAGTACTTAATATTGTATATTTTCATTTTTGGGGAGACTGGAAGTCGGTGTGCTGTTACATATGCGATGGACTTCAATGAATTCACGTGCCCTCTCTCTGCCCTGAACCACACTTGAGGGAAAATCCACAAAGCGATCAACTTCACACGGAACGAAAAGCTTAATTCTTCCAAATAAACAGTCGTTTGGACTCCTCGTCCCACGCCGTGTGGCTCCAAACATCAAATTACCCTCACCTCCTCCTTAAAACCCCGGCGCATAGTTTATGCGGCTCACCTACAAGCCCGGAGCTGCAGTATTACATGCGATGTGAGCTACACCTGCAGCCACAGAACAAGTGTATGAGTGTCTGGGCGTTCGTGTTAAAACCTGCCCGTTCTTTCCGTCTCTCAGGTGAGGAATGCTGTGTAAGACTATCAGGTGCAGCAGGGCGCGTGGCAGCATGCTAACAACAGATAACCTGCTCCTCTGCAATATACACAAAATGGCTGGCGATTGCCAAACTTTCATGAGAATGATCTGAAGCAAACACTGACAAATGGATTGTCATGAACGAGGGAGGGTTGTAGGATATTGCTTCATAATGGAGTTAAAAGACGAGGTTTGAAGAAGAAAACAAAGCATTGCTTTGGACTGAGCGTGATGCTTGAGTCAGAGTTTAACTGGGTGGAGGTTGATAACTGTAGCCTGAGGGGATGAAAATCCTGCCCTCACACTTTCTTTCTCTTCTTCGCTTCTTACCTCCTTCACTCCACCCTTTTCTGGTGAAAGGGTGTATGAGGTGAAGAAGAGGCACAATTTTTGGTTGCACTTTATTTTATGGTACATGCACTTATGTGTACTTACAGTGTACTTACCTAAGAAAGTACTGATTAATATAAGCTGACTACATGGGTTCAGGTTAGGTTTAGGGGTGGGGTTAGTAGCTAGCTATTACCCATGTATTGTAATTACTATAGTGGACAGTAAAATAAAGTTTGGTTACACTTTATTTTAAGGTGTCATTGTTAAAGTGTAATTATACATTTATTTAAGTACTGAGTAATAGTAATTAAAGGTCCCGTTCTATGCCCCTTTTCACAAGATGTAAAATAAGTCTCTGATGTCCCCAGAGTGTGTATGTGAAGTTTGAGCTCAAAATACCCAACAGATCATTTTTTACAGCATGTTTAAATTTACATTTTTTGGGGCTCAGAAAAACGAGCCGTTTCAGTGTGTCCCCTTTAAATGCAAATGAGCTGCTGCTGGACGACCCAGGGGGCGGAGCTTCATGAGCTCGCGCTCAGTCTGTCAGGAAAAATTCATCTCACGGAATGATGATAATATCAGAAACTCTCAGTAACGGCGTTCATTTCGAGTCGGACAATAATGCCTACAGAGTCAGAGTGCTGTATAGAGATGGAACAGGTATGGTTTAGTAGTTTAATTACGGTTATTATAACGTATTTGTCATCTGCTTGTAGGCTATGTATCCATTATTTATTAAAAGCCTACAAGTCTGCTGTCTGAATGATGATCAAACATGTACTGATGAGTTTAATAAAGTTTATTGTACATCACACAAAAGATGAAGCGTCAGTTTTACTTCAGAAAATCACCGTAAGAGCTGAGTAAACAGTAGGCTAAGTTATAAGAAGTGCGCAAGTAGCCAGTAGAGTTGAGGGAGCATTCCTGTGGGCGGAGCTTAGTCAAAGAAACGGTTCTGGTGATGTCACTAATGCAGGAAGTAGAGGGGTGTAGTCCAATCGAGCCGTTTTTTTGTAGTCAACTTCTGTTAAATAAAATATCTAGCTTGGCATTGAACTTTGAGCTTTATTATTTTACAGATATTATTTATGCTCTAACAGCAACATTACACACTAACTAAAGTTTGAAACATGGAATCGCATGCAACGGGACCTTTAACAACATGCACTATAGGGTTGTGTTAGGATTAGGATTTGGTTGAGGGTTAGTTGCATGTAATTATGCATAATTTACTGTTATTACTATGGTAAGTACATGCAACATATGTAACAAAGTCACTGTAAAATAAAGTGTTACCCAAAGTTCTAGCTAATTTTTCATTTTTTCAGAATTTTATGCTCCTTTTCATATAGTAATTGTTTAAAAACTGTAAATTATTATTGTGCCTCTTTAGTTTATATAAAACAGAGTAAAAATACATGTGTGTGTAATGGAAAGTAAAGAATTTTTGTCAAGCATTTTACTAGAAATTTAAGGGATAGTTCACCCAAAAATGTAAATAATTTCATTAATTACTCACCCTCATATCATCATGAAGATCTTTTTGAGGAAATCTGAGAGATTTCTGTCCCTCCATTGACAGCTACGCAACTACCACTTTGATGCTTCAAAAAGTTCATAAAGAGATTGTAAAACTAATCCATATGAAATGAACGTTTTAGTCATAATTTTCTGAAGAGACACAATCGCTTTATAAGACGAACAGATTGAATTTAGGCTTTTTATTCACATATAAACATTGATCATAAACAGAAGCTCAACCGAACCTGCTTGACATGAAGAACTAACTTCATTGGTTCTTGCAGAAGCTCAAACGTGATGCGTAACACGAGAATGAACCTCATTGGTTCTTGCTGAAGCTCAAACATGATGCGTAACACGAGAATGAACCTCATTGGTTCTTGCTGAAGCTCAAACGTGATGCATGACACAAGAATGATCCTCATTGGTTCTTGCTGAAGCTCAAACGTGATGCGTAACACTAGAATGAACCTCATTGGTTCTTGCTGAAGCTCAAACATGATGCGTAACACGAGAATGAACCTCATTGGTTCTCGCGCGTCAAGCGAACATCCTTGAGCTTTCGTTTACCACAACTGATGTGTGCGTTAATGAATGTTTATATGTGAATAAAAGCCTAAATTAAATCTGTTCATCATATAAAGCGATCGAGTCTCTTTAGAAAATTTGGACTAAACCGCTCAATTCATATGGATCAGTTTTACAATCTCTTTATGAACTTTTTGAAGCGTCAAAGTGGTAGTTGAGTAGACTGTCAATGGAGGGACAGAAATCTCTCAGATTTCATCAAAAAGATCTTCATTTGTGTTCCGAAGATGAACGAAAGTCTTATGGGTTTGGAAAGACATGAGGGTGAGTAATTAATGACAGAATTTCATTTTTGGGTGAACCATCCCTTTAATAGAGAAACAAGTTGAGAAATGTTGGATGTCATTTGGATTCAAACCTTTCAGTGTATGACTGAATTAGGAATTTTCTTTCATTCTGTATGATTCCCATTACACATACATAACTAGCATCTGTGACTGTGTTAATTATAGTTGTACATTTCACTCATATCTCCATATGCTGCCTCTGCTGTAATGTAACCAAAGAAGTCAAACTCCAAATAAACTATAATCAGATGCATGATGGTGTATTGCAAAACAGACGTTTATTCTGTTCCCCCTCCTGTCAACAGGACATGTGCTGCTTATGAGTTACTGACAACACATAAAAAGTCTAGTGTTTTGCTTTCCCTAACCAAGGCCTTCTGTTCTCAACACAATAAATCAAACCCAATTGGATATCATTCACCGGTGATTTACGAGTCATTATACTCCACTCAGATTCATTCATTAGCTGTAGTTTTCACTTTTGGACACTTTCCCCCCGGTTCTGTTATTGTTGCCCCTTTGGAGGCGAGGGAGATAGTATTTATCATTGAACGCCAAGCGCACAATTTCAAAAAAAGAGGAGGAGAAAAGAAAAGGTTGAGGGGGCCCTTCTCAAATTTTCATTTTTCCAGAATGTGTGTTTTTGTTGTCTTAAGTTTTCCTTGGTGGCGGTGAACAAAGTGTTCCTCTGTGGAGCGGGCGCTGGGGCTCGCAGACACTCTGTCTGTACTGGGAGTTCCTGTTCCCAAGTCCAAAACCCACAGACCCACAGCAAAGAGGACAAGGTCAGCTTTTGCTCTCCAACATAAGAGGCGCATTACTGCAGACGAGTTGCAGCCCTTGGCAGGCGCAGATAAGTGTGTGTGTGTGTGTGTGTGTGTGTGTGTGTGTGTGTGTGTGTGTGTGTGTGTTTTTGATGGTGGATGGTTAAATGGTGCTCTCAACTATCAAAATACTCAGGTTGCACTGGTAATGGGTGAAATGGACAGTTTCAATCATCCGCTTTGCACATGTGAATGTAATTTCCACCTGTCTTATGCGTTTCCACCAGATTTTATCTACAAATTGATCTTTGCAAAAAGTATTTTTTTGGACATGTTTAACATGTTATTCTCTGAAAGTACCTCATTAAATATCATGATATCAAGATTGTGCGCCATTCAGAATATGTCTTCTTGAATTTGAATTCAGCAAACAGGATGCAGAATTGCAATTCACATTTTAATATAAGGAAATAGAAATAAATAAATTGCAATTGCAAAAATAGATAGATAGATAGATAGATAGATAGATAGATAGATAGATAGATAGATAGATAGATAGATAGATAGATAGATAGATAGATAGATAGATAGATAGATAGATAGATAGATAGATACAATGAATGATAGAATGTTAGAACGAACGATAAATAGATAGAACGAATGATACAACGAATTCCACAATAAACGTTAGATAAAACGATAGATAGAACAAACGATAGATCGAATGACAGAACAAACTCCAGATGAAATGATAGAATGAACAGTTGATAAAACGATAGAAAGAATAATAGAACGAATAATAGAACAACAGAACCAATGACAGATAGAACGAACGTTGGATATATAGATAAATAAAACGATGGATGGATGGATTGACCAGAAATTAACTTTTGTGGATGAGGGTGAAATTTCCGAATCATCTGTGTTGAATTTTAACTTTGAATTCAATTCAGTAAATTCCTCTTCCTATCATTCCAGTTCAACCTCCTTTGGGGCCAATTCAATTCAATCTCACACTCGAGAATTTAAGAGACAATTCCTTCATTCTAAATTCTGTCCATCATACCATGGGATACAACAAAACACTCCAAATAAAATCAAGCCTAATATGTCTACACATACTTATATTCTGAGGAAAAGAGGTTTAATATTTAAGGTAAGTGTTTGTTCAAATCAAAAACTCTTAAGTAATATGAATAATGATGATTGCCCATAGCGTCACTAAGCACTTGCTAAGCTGATCTTCTGTCCATCCATGCCTGTTTTCTTTTTTCTTTGCACACATTCCTAGGGTTCGGTCAGGATTATCAGAGGTCTGGATTCCAGCCGTGGTCAGCCATAATAAAAGAGGTTGAAGAGCATCAGTGTGAGAGATTAAGAGAAAGACGCAGAGGTCCTGTTATCAGACGAGAGCATCACAGGTCCACGGCACGGTTCTTTGATGTTCGACGTCCTCGTAAGACATCGTAACTCTCCCGTCCATCTGCTCTGATGTGCTACAGCCCCGCTGAGGTTTCACGACGCTCAGATGACCTGCACAATGTTTTAAGCAGTAAGAATTTGGGTTTTTATTGCATTTGGCTCGAGAGCCAAAACAAGCTAATTTATCTTTTCATTGATGTCTCGATTTACGTCATCTGGCTGCCGTAGATACCTCTAACAAACCCCTCCTTAGATCGGGATGTGATGGAGATAAGAAAATTATTTATGCATTCGGATATTCATACACAATGTGATCTGCTTCCACACCACAGGGAAGAAAAATCACAACTGAGTTAATTATTCTCCTAGACACCAAAGGGATTAAATAGAGGTCATAATCATAATCTGACATTTGTCTCCACGAGTATCAGATAAAATCCCAACAATGTCTCAAATTCTGCTCAGATTTGCCAAGATACCAGAGACCAAAAGTCAGAGATCTCAATATGATGTTTTCAATGTCAAGTCAAGTCACCTTTATTTATAAAGCGCTTTATACAATAGACATTGTTTCAAAGCAGCTTTACAGTGATAACAGGAAAATGACTCAATGCAAACAAAGTTCATTTTTCAGTTCGGCTCTAAAAGAAAACAGTGTCATTGTTCAGCTGAAGTCAGTTCAGTGATTATTCATTTCCGTTGTGAAGATCATCAATTATTAAACGAGTTAATTTCATCTAAAAGGCAGTTATATAGAAAACAGTGATGCCATTATCCAGCTCAGTTCTCATTCAACAGTGTCAGTGCAGTCAGATCAATAATATTGCTGGATATTAAGTGTCCCCAACTAGGCAAGCCAGAGGCGACAATGGCAAGGAACCCAAACTCCATCAGGATCTCAATCAATTCTCCTCTGGCCAACGAAACGAATGAACACAGTGTGATTATGATTCAGGCTGCATCACAAGTCAGAAATCAGATTGTGGATCAGTCTCAGAAAAAAGGTACAAAAGCTGTCACTGGGACAGTACCCTTCAAAAGGGTTCTAATATGTACCATTTAGGTACTAATATGTACACGTTTGGTACCAATATGTACCTTTGGGGGACTTAAATGCACTCTTTAGGTACAAAGGTGTACCTTTTGAAAAGGTACTGCCACAGTGACAGCTTTTGTACCTTTTTTTCTGAGAGTGACGGATACGGCTGACTACGGTAGTCTCGGGATAAACAGAGACTAATATTAGTGTAGATGCCATTCTTCTTACGATGTAGCAAGTAGTTCGGGTGTTATGGGAATTGATCCTGGTTCCAGTTGACCTAATTTATGCTGCCTAACAACCCAGACAGCAACGTAGTGTCGGCCCAGATCTGGGCCACATCTGGGCCACTTCTGGGCCGTGTGGAATCCAGGTGTACCATATGTTACTGTCTGGAAATCCTTTAACTGATGTGAATTATAGAAATGTGATAATGTGTTATATGTATGCCAGGTTAAAGAGATGGGTTTTTAATATAGATTTAAACTGACAGCTTTGTTGTTTTTGTTATTGTTAAGTTTTTGTCAACTTTTGTTTACTGTTGTTATGTTGTTGTTAGGGTGTTCTTTTGTGGTTTCTATTGTTGCTAGGTTGTTTCTGGTGTGTAATATCACTGTGGTCTCTCCCTCTGCAGTTCCCCAGACCTCAGAATACTGATCCAGAGCAGATATCTCTCCTGTATATCAGCTGCAAGCACAGACTAGTGGAGTGGAGGTTGACGTTATCTCAACGTGAGTGTGTCTGGCCTCTCATCCGCCTAAACAGCCGAGATCTTGCATCCCAGAGATGCTTTCAGGCAACAAATTGAATAATTTACCGTTCAGACGCCCACCGCCAAATACAGAAATGTAATCGCACATGAAAAACCCTTTTGATTTCACAGTTTAGTTGATTTCAAATCAAACTAATTCACAAGGATCTAGTACGAGTAAATCAGGTGTTGTGCAAAGAGTTTTCCCAAGGAAAGATCATCCAAAGCGGATGCTTGCCAAGTGATGCGAGATCAGAAATGACCCCTGCAGGCATGAAGAGAGGGAGGGAAGGAGGGAGAGACGCAGGAAAAGAGTGACTCAAATGGAAAAAACAGAGCAGAAGAAGAATGAAATGCTTGGCTCATTCATTCTGAATGTTCAGAAGTCCCCGAAGTGCACTATAATGTTACTATTATCATCACCTTCCACCAGAATATCATTCCTTTCTCGGGGCTGTTGAAACATTCCCAAAACTTGTGCAATGACTCACAATGCAATTTCCATTTTACACACGACGGTGCCTCAACGCTGATGAGCAACATTTGCACAGATGGAAAAACTGTACTCTTATTTTTGCTTGTAAACTTTAAATATAGAAGTAAGATTTCTTTTTTTTATTAATCTTTTTTTTTTTTTACTGAAAGTAGATGGAAAGTAAGGCACTGTGATATCGAGACAAATTTGTTCTGATAAATTTGGAAGGAAACCCATGTTAATCTTTTTCATGTATGTGAAAAACCACGGTCTTATATAATTATGATAATCTTTTATAAAATATAGTTATATATTTTATACATTTATAAAAAACGTTTATAATTACATAAAATGTTTGCAATTATAAAAATGTTAAATAATTGAAATATGATTAATATGATTATTAATTATTAATAATTCTAAAAAATTACATTTTGAAAAGTATTGAAATTAAAGTTATAAATAGTTCATATTATTCTTAATTATTAGAGTTTAAAAAATGTGTACTTTTATTTTAATAATTCTTAATTATTAACAATTGTAAAATGAATTGCTGACTATATGGCAGTTATACACCTCTGGTGTGCATTATTTTCTAATAATTCAATAGACCAGTGTCAATTATTCCGCTTATACTATGGTTACCACACCTCAAGACATTTTTTCAGATGATATATTTCAAGACATTTGTAAGGTTTTTGTCCTTAAAATGCTCTTGTGTGTAGCACTAATTTCTTACGCATCTCATCCAACGCCTCCCTTGCTAACTCCAAAATGTCATTTAACGGAGGATTGAGCCAGGGATAGCAAACTAATATAGTTAATGCAGTTATTAGAAAGAGCGAGAGAAAGAGAGAAAATTACCTGAGTGAATCTGTGTGTCTCTCAACAATGTTTCGGCAGCAGTGTTTCTACTAATAGCGAAACTGTCCGTTTATCTGCGTCAAGAACAGCGGCGTTATTACCTCGTGAGAAATGTCATGCAGCTTTTAAGTTGCTAAACTATTTTACTGATAAAAGCGATTGCGCTGACAACACGTTTCTGTGCGAGTGTGTGTCTGTACTGTATGTGTGTGTGCGTTTGTGTGGGAGAGAGAGAGGGAAAAAGAGACTGTGTGCTTTCCATACATAATAAAACGTAATTTTGTAGCAAAAAAACGTGAAAATAATTTGTCGTTTTTATCTTATTGTTTACTATATGTATTTGCTTGGTTGTGGGTTTCGGTTATTTGCGGTTGTAGGCAGTAAAGACCTTTGAAATTACTGAAGTCATTTGGCGAAGCGATATGAAAATGTAATGCGGTCAAGACCTGCCTGAAACTACTTTAGCCGTGCGTTTCCCTGAAAACACACCTTATGCTGGGTACACACCAAAAGATAATCGGGCTGATTTTGGGCCGATTTCCCCCCTTCCGACAATCCTAGCTATGTCCCGATTATCTTGATGGTTCAACAGATTATCTTATCAGATTTTCCCTTGGTGTGAGGTGTGTTAAGAGTGTCCAAACCTGCTCGGAAGAACGTCGGAGCCGCCCCGATCGCGAATCGTAAATATTCAACATGTTTAATATTTACGATCAGAAATCCTGATGTGTGGGGGGGACCCCGAGGACAAACGCGCGCACGCTCTGGAGATTATCACGTGAAAGTAAACTATATCCAATCAGAAAGCGAGATGATGGAAGACACGGTCATTCTCTCTCACGCACACACACACACACACATGCAGGAAGCTGAGTGTTACAAGGGTTCAGTGAGGTTCTATAGAGGGATTAAATAACTTTTTCTAAAGAGACAATAATTCCAATAAAGAATAAAAAAAGACAATAAAGAATGAATATATTTCTGTATAAAAGGCTATATATAATGGTGGGTACAATGTTTTTTTGTTTGTTTTTTTTGTGAATTTTCTGTGAAAATCATTCCAAACACTATCATCATAATCTCTTGCTGCATATCATCCGCCATGCTTATTCTGAAGTCTCGCGAGATTTTGCGAGATTTCCTGTGTTCACAGTCGAGAATCTGGTTGAAAATCTGTTTGTGTGTGGTGTGCTGTCTTTGTCACATCATGGCACACCACACACTATAGGAGCAAAACGCTTAAATCTAGGATTTTTTGTCCTCATGTTTGTGGTCTATCACATTTTGAAAATCTTATAAGATGTAAAAAATCTTTTGGTGTGTACCCAGCATTAGATTCTTCGTCAACCAATTAGATTCAATCATTCAACAGCCCCGTAGTATAAGATTAATTAATCAGCATATAATGTAATTCATACCAATACAATCTTTAATCAGTTGGCAGTCCTATAAAACATCTTTAGGAATCCTGCATCTTTAGAGACCAATAAATCCCAAGCCAAAGATGGCTTTTCCATTTTGATTGTTGACTTAGACAATGCTCTGGTGTTTCCTGAAGGCACGCTTTCACAAGTTCTGTGAAGGAGCGGGGGAACAGAACGTCTACCCCACATCCTCCTGAGTCAGAGATCCTACAGCTGGACCCGACAGTTACTCAGCAGACACAACGGTACAAACACACACAACACCAGCAAACATGACATCACCACTGCATGTGTGGAGCACTCCTGAAGCGTGTATTTTTAGGTTTGTCAGCCACTAAATGACTGTGGCTACATTTCTTGATTCAGTCAGCAATATCAGTCATGGTTTACTCAGGTGGATTCCACACGGCCCAGATGTGGGCCGGATCGGGGCTGACATTATGTTGCTGTCTGGGAATCCACCATTAAGTGAACATTAGAGTTATTTAGCATGAATTAGTAGGTTTGGAATTCTAGAATGCATTGCAACAATTTAGAGAAATGGTAATTCAAATTTAAGTATATTCTGGACAAATTATCAATAGAAATTTTAAAATGTATCACCGCAGAGCATTAAATTTGAGATGCAACAGTATGTGTTTATTAAGTCTATTGTTTCTAATTTTTTGTCTTATTATTATTTATTTTAATATAGATTTAATGCATATAGCATAGCCAAGTTTACTAGTATATTGATTCAAACAACAAAAATCAAGTTTTTATATACACCACTGTTCAAATGTTTGGGGTCAGCAATATAAGAAAAACTTGGATTTAGCAAAGATGTATAAAATTGATCAAAAGTTACAGTAAAGAATTAGCAAAAAAATGATTTAAAATAAATTCTGTTCTTTTGAACTTTCAAAGAATCCTGAAAAAAAAAATCCTGGAAGCAGCACAACTGTTTTCAACTTAATAAATGTTTCTTGATCAACAAATCAGCATATTAGAATGATTTCTGAAGGATCATGTGACACTGAAGACTGGAGTAATGATGTTGAAAATTCAGCTTTGATCACAGGAATAAATTACATTTCAAAATATATTCAAATAGAAAACAGTTATTTTAAATTGTAATAATATTTAAAAGATATTACTGTTTTTACAGTATTTTTAATCAAATAAATGCAGCCTTGGTGAGCATAAGAAACTTGTGGATTTTAGATGAATGTGATTTCACTTTGAAAGAAGCACCAAAACATCCCTTTGGTTGATGCTAGTTACAGTTAAAGAGAGAGCCAATTTTGTATGGAAAAGATCACTTTATCACATTGAGTCTGGTTATGACATGGTGTAAGATCATAAAAACAATGCACTCTAAAAAAAAAAAGAGCTTGAGATGTGACCTGACCCTCGGTATATACTGCTGCACATCTGATCTACTGCACTGATTCAGAGAAACATTCACTTTGTGAAAGTAAAATGGCAAAAGCCGACATTGACCTGGTCAAGCAATCACGAGACAGGTTCATATTTTGTCTCTCACTGAGCTTCAGTTGACAGGACCATATGTGGAATTTAAATGTACCAGTTCCTCCAGCATCGTGTTGGAAATCAGAATGCATGAATGCTTTTTTAAGAGCTTTTATAAATGGTCCTTGGAAAGGGCACATCTGATATCCAGCCATGTTTATTTGAGAGTTTGTGCTGGTGCGTTGGTGCTGTTCGGGCATGTTTTTCGGCTACAATACCATCATGCGGTGGATATTCTCTAAGGCTTGTTTGTTCCAGAATCTTTTGTCTCCATGGATAATGCCTGTGCAGCTAAATGCAGGTACTGGCTTGATTGTGAAATGTAAATCGATCACTTCCCATTTCTCTTTTGTTTTGGAATAGGCCTTGATATTGGGATAGATTTGGCAACGCACAAGGGGATTTTAGGCATTACTTGAGCCTATTTGACCTGCAGTGGACGGGTCCAATCAGTTTTCCTGTTTTTGAATCTGCTGAGTGTTGAATGTAGAGTTTGATTCGAGCGTTAGGTGTGGCTAACGTTTTTTTGCATAAAAACTATTCATAATGAGTGCTGCATTATAATTTTGTCCTTTTTAGAAAAACATTTGAACTAACATTTGATCCTAATAACAAAAAAAGTCGTCACATTTATTTGTATAGCACTTTCCACAATACACGTTGTCTTTCCAAGACACTTTACAGAAAATCATTTTTTTTAATGTTTATAATATCTTCATATCTTAGTCTCATAGCAGATTTGAGCTGGGCGATAATCTAATGTACATTTTGTGATGATACAAGCAATCTAGCAGAGTTGGGTGATAATATAGATTTTGCAACAAAACTAAAAAAAATCAGGTAGTTGAGATCTGCTATATATATCACTTTACATGAGTATACTGTATGTTTGCAGCTAAAGTTGGATAAAATATATTTATATAAAGAGCTGGATAATACAGTTTATGTTTTAAGACTACAAAAACAATCACGCAGCACTGTAAAAAATGATTGTGATTTTAACAGTAAAAGACTGTAAAAATGCTACAGTGAAAAACTGTTAATTGGTTAACAGAAAGTTTCCTTATATATAGGGTAAATAACTGTGATAGATCTAACGGTACATTTAATGTTAGTTTACTGTAAAATACCATTAAATTTACAGTTTTTGGAAGTGAAAATGAACAAGTCATTGTATAATTTACAGTAAAAAAAACGTAAATTGACATTCCCACAATTCCCTTTGTGACACTTCACATTTGATGTATTTTTGTTAAAATAACAGTTTTCTTAGTTTTTTTCTAATCAGTTATGTACATTAGGGTTTTATGTTACATTTAATGTTGTTAAATTAATGTTTATTGTATTTTTAAATTTTCATGTGTGTTACCATGATGGTGTTTAGTGTTTGTGTGAATGACACTGTGTAGCTTCTACATCTATTAGTATTAACTTTCTTGTGGAAGAACTACTTGGGATGAGCTGTGAATGATCATGTGATTCTTGTTACTACTGTGATTGGTGGTTGTCAGTGTGTTACAATGGTAGAAAACAGATATTAATACTTCAACAAGTCGGTAAATTAACATTATATCAGATAATGAAATACGGTTTATTACTGTAAATTTTAAGTTAAGTCTGTAAAACCTAAAATGTTGCTACCGTATTTTTTACAGGAAATGGTAACCACAGCTGCCAGTTTTTTTCCGTAAATTTAACGGATTTTTTTTTTTTTACAGTGTATACAGTATATTGTTTCACTTATGCATACTGTATGTATGCAGGTAAATTAAGATACTATACAACTTTTATTCAGTTTTTTAAATTTTATTTCTAGAACATAATATTATTTACATTTTGCGACGATGAGATGTTATATAGAGTCCTACACAAGTATAATATATGTAAGTGGATAAAGTTGGACAAACTTATCCAACTTTAAATGAACTGTGCATTAATACAGTCTATGTTTTGCAACAATATATAAACAATCATATAAATCAACTGAGATTTGCTATAATGCTTTTCATGTGAGTTGTATTACATTATAACAGTCATAAACTTTCCAGAAGGTGGGAAATTAAAGCAATTCATCCAGGAGGACTTCATTAGTAGGCTAAATATAAATCTCTTTCCCTAGATTGTGTTTCATTAGACTTCATAACAACAAAGAGGAGGGAACTAATCAGCCTCTTGCTTAGTGTAAGAAAATTAATCATTTCCTAGCAAACTGATTATAGCTTCAATTATATCGAAGAATGTAGTGTACTATAAGGCGTTAATGTTTGCTCAGTTTAAAATGAAATCTCTTATGAAATAGAAAGGGAAATAAACATCAGCATATCCTAGTTGAATATAATAGTTGGTGCTTTCAAATCTAGGGTTGGTGTATTGATCTATAAATCATGTTAAACGGAGTAATACCTGTCGAGCTTCTCAACTAAACATAATTGAAACATAATTCCTATAAAGATTTGTACTTTGCAGGCATCCTGGAGATATGAAACTCTCACATTGATGAGAGATATCTTGTAGGTCATCAAACCAAATGGTATCAACAGAGAGAAATAATCAGGAGTTGGCATATGATTGTGTTGATATCGATTGTAATTGGTTTAGAGGCATGTGAGCACCCTGTTCCCATCACATGATAGATCAGACATCTTAGGTTAGCAGAAGATTGTAATGATATTGCCTGAGAAGCAAGCGCAAACATGTCTAGCTGTTCAGATTCTTTCCTTCCCCTTTTTCCTGATGTGCAAATGTATGATTTGACACAAGTGTTGTTTTTGGCTAATGTGGCACAGACTGAAAGCTAATCAGATTTATTCAGCTATTGGCATTAGGAAAACTGCAGGCCCCAATTACTCTTTTTATTTATTTATTTTTTGACTGATTACTGTTCTTATATGGATTCGTTCGCATTCATCTCTGTGATATGCAGATTTAGCATGCATGTTGATGTTGATATAAATAACTAAGGAATTCAAGTCGCCTTCCCTTCTGGAAAATCCAGCAAATTGGTAAAGAAGCTGTTTTTTGGAACATAGTTTGGTTCAAGCATAACCAAGCTGGTTGTGTTCTAGAAACCTGGTGAATTTCAAAATGTGACTCTCTTTTGGCTTAGGAGCTATTTTTCAGAGAGTAATTAATTAATTATGTGATTTCACCATGTTCCTGGATCACCATCTTTGTTGATCCTGGAACAACATTCCAATCAACCAATAAGATTTGAGGGACATGTTCACAGTTTAAGTTTAGGCTTACAATCAGGTATAGGTGTGAAGGGTCTTTAACTGCAAATTCCCCAACAGGTGCTTCTACATCAGTGTTGTTCACCTATCATTCCCCTCTGGTTTGAGAGATAACTTATGGGTTTAGGTTTAGGGGTTAGGGCTACATTTTCAGAGAGGAATGTTGTTCCAGGATCAACAAAATATGTTGATCCAGGAACATGTCTGTCTTGGCAAAATCACGGTGACCTTCTTCACACAGCTACTGTGTGGCGTAAGATGATTTGAAATATAGCTTTATGGACTACCTTTGCATCCTTTTTGAAGCATGTAAGGCTCAGTCCCCATTCATTGCCCTTTCAGGCAACTAAGAGAAGAATGTTTCTGTCTTTTTCTTCAGGTCAGGCTCCTTCTATCACACACTAATCAGAACAAACAGGCTTTCAACCAGCTTTCTAATTTAATCTGTTCCGTTTACAGGAGCTGCTGCATTAGTGTGAAGTCAGCAGGTTGCAGAGAGAGAGAGAGAGAGAGAGAGAGAGAGAGAGAGAGAGACTAACAAAGAAATGTACTTCCTTTGTAACCTTGTTGGATCTGTCCTCGAGCAATGGTGACGGTAGTCTTGTGAGGGAAAGGCCTGACATGACGTGGGGCATCAAAAGTTCAAGGAGCATGTGACAAAAGAGCAGAAAGATAAGAATTTCGAATTATATTTTTCTTTCAAATTGCATTAGTAGGTTCTGTCACATGTTTTCCTGACGACTGAAAGAAACCGGTCAAAAACGGTTTACTAATGACCTCAACCCTGATAGACATGAACTAAAAGCCACATATCTTACTTCATGTTGTCTATAAAGCGTTATATTTGCTAAGTTTTGTGATAATAATCGGCAGTTATTATGAACAAAGAGTCAAAATATTTATCTGAACTTCCAGAAAACCACAAGATATGTGAACACCTGTACGGCGTCATAGGGGGTCCTGAGGGCCAAAGCTGTCCGATTGTGAGGTGTGTCACGGTGAACACCTGGAATAGTGCAGCCATGCTCAGATCATGGAAAGATAAACCACAGAGCATGGAAAAGTCAAGTGTTTTCCCAAAACCTTTCTACAGAGCAAGTGTTCACACCAGGCCTCTACTTGCACTCAGTAATTTTGTCTCATTCTGGATCACAAAGAATGAGACCCTGGATCACAAAACATAAGTCGCACGGGTATATTTGTGGCAATAGCCAACAATACATTGTATGGGTCAAATTTATAATATTTTTCTTTTATGCCAAAAATCATGAGGATATTAAGATCATGTTCCATGAAGATATTTTGAAAATTTCCTACTGTAAATAATATAAAACATTTATTTTTGTGAGTGAATGCAGCACAATCGCTAACATAAATGGACAACTTTAAAGGCGATTTTCTCAATGTTTAGATTTTTTTTGCACCCTCAGATTCCAGATATTCAAATAGTTTTATCTCAGCCAAATATTATCATATCCTTACAAACCATACATCAATGGAAAGTTTATTTATTCAGCTTTCAGATGATGTATAAATCTCAATTTAAAAAAATTGACCCATATAACTAGTTTTGTGGTCCAGGGTCTGTATATACATACATAAATTTACATTATATATTAAAGATCTATCTTAGTCATCCCAAGAAAAATATTGTGGACTTGGTGACATCAGCAAAAAATTGAAAACGGAGCAATTGATCGAGAGTAAAAAAATGTTTACCTTTGGGAATAATGGTTATCATTCACTATAAGACCAGGAATGTTTGTTAGAAAGGAAATACGATCAGTTTTGATTTCATGGTGTTTTTTCAAGATGAGTTTTGCTATGCAGTTAGAAGCTGCTTATTTCCAATGGTCAGTTCAGAATTAGATTCAGTAGATGAATGTTTGAAAACCCGATTGGTTTGCGCCAGTCCTGTGAGTTCCCACTGTGTACTGTGAGGTTGCTGAGTAATAATCCAGTAAAGGACTTTCACATGTGTGAGAGCCAGTCTGGCTTTACTATAGTGACCCCTTCAGAGACCCAGAGTCTTCAAAGAAATTGGCAGCAAAGTGAGATCAACATAGGGAGGAGGTGTAACATTTGGGATTTGTTTGGGAGCCGAACAGGTTCGCAAGGACAGGTTCATGTGGCCACACCACAAACTCACAGACTTTAAAACGAGTTGACCTCCTGAGGACATTTCATTGAGATGCACAACAGAAGTTTTGTCTTGTATGGCTCCCACATCTTTTGACCACCGGATTTCCATGACTGTCTCTGATTAACTTTGAATCCTGAATATAAATAGCATCTCCACCAGCTTGACTTTTAAATGAATGACAGTAGTTTATACAACTTGCATTTCCCGCCACAGTAAACTGCAAACACATTTGCATCATGAAATGCTTAAACTTCACTTTGATGAACTCCCACGATGTAAGTTAACTGTGGGAACGAGTCAAACCATATTCTAAATTCAGGAAGTTAACAAAGCAGCTCTTTCCATCCTCCACAACCATGTTTAACACTATTTTCTAAACTTTGTCAATGCAGACAAAAATCAGCAACAGGTTCAAATTGAAATGAAGTGCTTTTCATGAGATTTCTGTACAAATGTTACTGTTGATGTTCCGTTAAGGGCCTATTCATTTGCATAGCATTACAAACCCTATGTAAATGTAAACATTAGGCTAATTGTTATTCAATTGAGCTGCTAAAAGCTAGAAGGGATAGTTGTTTTGGACCCTATTGACTTTCATTGCATAGACTACAGCTTTCTTCAAAATAGCTTCTTTCCACATAAGAAAGAAAAATCAAACAGATTTGTAATGAAATGATGACTAAAAGATAATGACAATCGCTATGAGTTATTCAAAAAAGTGTAAATTTTATTTTTTGTACAAAATCATACCATTCATTTACACTTTGCAATACAAAGTACAATCATATCAGTGTCATATACATTCAAATAAACAATTACATGGCAAAATCTCTGAAGTTCCTGATGAAAAAAGGCACATGGCAAAGTATTGCATGTCTGAGTGCTGGTTAATTGCTGTCGCGTTATGACCGCACAAAAGTTTAAATACTTTTAATTCAAGAAAATGTCTTTTTGCACTTGTTCCCTGTTTAAAAACATGGCATTAATTATTCCTTTGGTCTCAAGCTCATTGGTGTGCCACCATCTACGGTTTGAAATATCTGACCGATTACCTCTCAGAAAACAAAAAAAAAAAAAAAAAAAGTGACTGTCTTACCTATTTAACATTCAGATACAGATATAAACCAGTATAAATTATTGCTTATTAGAGAGGCTACACATTTAAAACCTCCCAAATAGTACAAATCCGTAAACAAATGTACAGTACACACCAACCCAACCCGAACAGGGCAAATACTGTTGAAATGGAAGGCACATGACGGGCGCATGACATGTTGAATGAATCTGCGTTTACACTGAAATGAAAAGGCTTCTTTAGTCAGTGAGTTCAGACCACCAGGGATCTGGCAAACAGTCTTTTCTTTTGTGCCTTTTCCTCTCTGAGGGTGTTGAAGGTTCTCCGGGAACCAAACTCAAAGCGGAATGGCTGTTTTGGGTCAGTTTTATATGTTAGTGTGTAGCGTCTCGGGTGGAATCTGATCTTTAAATGACTCCACAAACACTATTCATTCAGACCCTGGGGCGATGCATTTTTAAATCATCAGAGGGGGATGCATTTGGCGCTTCGTATCCAGTTTATCACGAGTATACTGACAGGAAGAGCAGGTCCAAGATCAGCATTCACAATCGGAGGCACTTGGTGAATGCAGACCCTGTGTGTGTGTGTGTGTGTGTGTGCGTGTGTGATTCTCTCTCAGTGTGCAATGCAACAGCCAGATTCCTCATGTTTGTGCAGCAGCGACATGCGAGAGAAGGTTTTGGAGCAGTTCTTGCACTGGTATTTCTTCACGTCCGAGTGAGTCTGCAGGTGAGCTCGGAGGTTCGACCGGTCCGCAAATGCACGACTGCAGTGGGGGCATGAAAACGGTTTCTCACCTAATGAGCAAAAAAAAAAAATTCAGGTTAAAGTACTGCTGCATCATGCAATGCTGCCAACATAAGCATATTATGCACTCAATCTTAATTCTGAAGAAAGACACTTGACATCCAATAGCATCAAATAAATGCATTAGTGTGATCTTCTCACCTGTGTGTGTCCTAATGTGTCCTTGCAGCAACCAAGGTCTGGAGAAAGCTTTCCCACACATTTTGCAAACGCAAGGCAGTGTGTGTGTCCTTATGTGCATCTTTAGGGCCCCTAGACTCACGTATTCCTTCTCGCAGTACTTGCAGCTGAATGACTTCCTGGTCTGTGCGTCGCAGTGCAGCTGCTTGTGTTTCATGAGTCCCGAATATGTGCTGTAGGACTTTTTACACAAAGTGCACTGAAACTTCTCAGCGTCTGACAGCTTGGTCGACTGTATCCGCTCGTCTTCATCGCTCCTGGGGCTCTCCGAGCCGCTGTGGTCTTTATTAGAGGACGTGTCGGAGAGGGACGAGGGGTATCCGGAGATGGGGGACAGGTCGCTGGGCAGGGGTGACAGGGGCAGGCTGCTGGTAGTCCACACTGTTATCGGGTTGTACGCCAACGGGCTTAACACTTCAGGTTGAGGTATAACAGGCACCGGGAGGGTTTTTAAGACATATGGGGAAATAAACACTGCAATAAAAGGGGAAATGCAATCATGTTAGTTCACTCAACCAGATATACATAAGTGGCATATTCCTAAATCTTCTTTTAAAATGATCATGCATGCAGGTTTTATGGCCATTGAGGAAATAAATGGAATTTTTACACTTATAAAAAGTTCATTTGTTACACTGCAGAACCAATTCAAATGGGAACCAGTTACAGGACCAACGATAAACACTTTCCCTTGAACATTCTTATACATTTAAAGGTAAACTCTAATGTTATGCACCAACTACCCATTTGAGTGACTTTATATGTTATGGCTATCCTTCGACAAAAATCAATCATAAAAGATGTGTACTGGGTTTCTAAATGAGATCTTTTGTAAACGTTTCTAAACGATCATAATGTGATTGAAATAAGAGTCAAATGAAATTGCTATTTTTCCAGTAGGAACTGATCCCGTTCCTTTGGATTGATTCGCAATTATTTCATTTAGATATGTAGCCTGTTAGGGAGGCTATTTCGTCTTCATGTACAACCACAAATATCAAGAAAGAAAAAAAGGCAATGGATCAATTCAATAAACAATACGTGTTAGTGTGTTGCCACGCAAAGTGCCATTAGCTTAACGAAGAGTTGCAACACACTAAAAAGTTGAAATAACTTTAACATTTCACTTTTAGGAGTTAGACTCATCAAACCAAAAAGTCTATTACCTGTTGGACTCTCCAGTTCACTGTAATTCGGTTTCTTGGCTGCATTGAAATGCTTCTTTACTAGGAATGAGCGCGGCATCCTGAAATGCGTATAAAGTTCTCTGGCAATAATGGTCCTTTCTTCTCTTTTATAAAGTCAAATCGCTGTAATCCTTATTGCTCGGTCCAGCAGGGCTTCATCTTCCAGCGCAGAGCTGCTCTAAAACTCAAGCACCTCTGTGCAAAAAAACAAGTAAATACTTCCAATCAGGTGCAAAGGGAGGGGCCGAGCGTTTGACATGTGCATATTCATGACCCCCGGCCCAATCAAAATAGAGGTGTGACTTTAGGGGGCGTGGTCAGGGAAAGGAAGACAGGTGTTCATTCTAGAGTTGTGTATGGAGGTGAAATAATGTTCAGACTTGTCACAGATGGTCAAAGGAAGCACACAGATTGCTGAAATGCCATTATTCCTTAATGATTGAATCAGGAAAGACCTTTAAAACGACGATTCATCAATGTAGATCTTGGTCCTCTTGGTCCTAAATGATTTGCGCGCGTGTGTGTGTGTGTTTATATATATATATATATATATATATATATATATATATATATATATATATATATATATATATATATATATATATATATATATATATATATATATGTCTTTATGTTGGTGGCGTTTAATTTTACTAGACATTCCTTAAAAAAGCGTTCATTTTGTCACCACCCACTTGTAATCTTGTTATGCCGGTTTTCAAATCAAACCATACAAAAATATATTTTCAAAAATTGTAATTCAATATACATCATATACATTTAGTTCTGGATTTAGAGTTAGTTTTATAAAATTCAAGCACGTCTGGTTTACACGCAGTTCACTAGCGCCCTCTTGTGTTCAGTACTAGCTACTTCTGATACAGCATGATTAATAAGTTGTTACCTTGTGAATAAGGTTAATTAGGTCTTGTGTCATTTTTTTTAAATATGTAAACAATAAAAGGGATGGAGAAGTAAATTAAGACAAACGGAATGTGTTAAATGCATACATACAAAATATATTATCAAGTTTTACTAAAAAAGTTCAATTGCTAAATTTTAATAATAAGGAGGCACATCAAATCAATAAACCAGTTGATTAGAGCCATTTTATACCCTGTATGTTACATTTTAAATGTACTATTCTAACATGTTCCCTTGTATTTGTGCTGTATCTTTCTTATGAATGTCATTGTGTTTGATTTTTTATTTTTTTTTACTGTGCCTTGGTGTCTAATTGCTTTTTGGAGTCAGTCACTGTTCATTGTGTTGTAAAGTCACTACATTTTTATGCTGATAGCACCATTAGCACCTCTGAATGGTTTACATTTAGCAAATTCTAGAAACGATTCATAAATGGAAAGCTGATTTTAGAAGGGTGTTCCAGTGAAAACAGAACGAAGAGTGTTTTCAGAGTTAAGCTGATCATAAAGACACATCATACTTGAGCCAAGCAACATAGACCAAAGTGATTGAAAACTGTATATGATATTTGGATTCATTTTCTGCTCAAGAAGCATCAATAAGAAAAGTGAATAGGTTAAATCAATAAGCATCAAACAGAGATAACAGATAACCATCATCACATCATTGCTGTGAATATAAAGGAAGCACCTCTCAATGGGAACTCTTGTCTTGAGTAATTAAAACAGGCACACACTAAGCAGATTTTCTACATCTTCTGGGGGGAATTTTAATTGTAAGTCAGATTTCTTATCTGCCAAAACTAATTACAGAAATGAAGGTGGTATTCTTTGTTCATTGCGTCGTAAAAGCAAGGGCATTCATTTCTCTCTTCTCAATGGCATGAATAAATGTGTCTGTATTTCTCTGTCTGCATGTTTGGTGGTATAAAGCACTGCAAAAAAGGTGCATTCAAACAATGCATTGCATGCATTATTTTATATGAATATATATATATATATATATATTTGAATGCATTGCATTAGTTTTGTTCCATTAGTTTGAATAATTTGTATCTGCTATTATATGTCAACTGTTTGTGCATGCATTGTTGACTCCAATTGCATGGGGCCGGATGAATGTATTGACGAACAGAGACTGGATTGTGTTTGCTGAAAGAAGGGAAATAAATGTGAGTGCAGCACAATCAGGCTCCTTCACAACCTCGGCTTCAGGAGATCATAGTAATGGCCATTCTAGATAAGGTGCAATGATAGATATCCAGCAGAATGTTTGATGATGACTCAATGTATGTTTTATTTTAATGTTAATCTGCTGTGGAGACTGTATGAGCAAGTCATTTTAGCAGATGTTTTATCTAAAGCGACTTACAGTACTTATTACAGAGACAGTCTCCCTGGAGCAACCTAAGGTTAAGTGCCTTGCTCAAAGGCACAATGGTGATCGCTCATGGATAACCCATTGTAGGAGTCAAAATTGTAACCTTTTTGTTATCTTTGATCACCCAGTGTAGAGACTGAAAATCAACAGAGAATACAGAAGAGGAAGAAAGAGTGTGCCTGTATGTGCCAAATATTCCCCTTTTTTTTATATAATTTGCATGTCAGTGATGTACAAGAATGCAGCTAAACAAGATCCAGAGCAGACAGAGAACATGCTGACTGCATGTATTTTTGACTAGCTACTATATTTTTCTATAGCCTACTTCAACAGCTCTTCATTTCTTTCCAATCAAAACGAGTCTTTTCTGTAGTCTAACTAGCAACACTCAAGCACGTGCCTGTGAACTCATTGTTAAAACTGATAATTTGTAACGTGTAGAAACATCGCTGGTTATGTAAAGCTTTGTGGGGAATGTTCTCGCACAGCCCGTGGGTTCCTCTGCCTCCTTCACCAAATAATACCGCATTGAGAATCACGCACATGACGGAGCCTTAAAGTGGCACCCTCTCGTGCTTATCTGCACCGTTTTTATTCCCTCAGCTTTGACTTTCCGTTATAAATATCATGCTATTATATTCAGACTAAAATGGACAGATGTTTAGCGTCGGGCAACAATGAAGAAATTAAGCGGTGGAAAAGAGAGAGAAAAGGCGCGTGTGATTAGCATAGGCAGCCTCGGTTAGCGAATCGGCTCGTTCGGAAGATTCTCTTCAAATGAATCGGTTCAAAACACAAAATCCCAAATTCGATTGCGTCATGGCTCACAAATGTTTTTTCAGATCTACCTTCATAGGTTTTTATGTTACATTTCATTTAGGTTTTTAGGTTAGATTTCGTAATTATTATGGTCGTAACATCATCCCCCTCAGTTTAATTTTAAACATAGGCCTAACTTAGTTCTATAGATTGGAGAGGAAGACTAGCGCTGTGTCCGAAATCGAATACTTCTCTACTATTCGTACTACTACTATTAGTAGGCAAAAACAGTAGTGTATGAATACATGGTATTCGAAAAACATTAGCTGAAAAGTACCCGGATGACGACTACTTCCATCGATATTATGAAGTGTACGTAGGATGGACACTTTACTATCCCATGAGGCCATGGGAGAGGATTTATGAATGTAAGTGAAGCGACTAGGTCACATGATAATGACAACATGGCGGATGTAGTATGTCCAGATTTCATGCATACTACACACATTCATACTATATAGTGCATGCTGTACTTTTTAACGGTCGCAAAGTAAGTACAATTTCAAATGTAGAGCCTACTCAGACAGTATGCGATTTCAGACACACTGTAGTTTATGCTTACTGCATAGGCTACTTCCAGTATATTATGTACACTATCTATAGGCTACAGTATGCATGTTATATTGTGAAGCAATAGTAAGAAGATTGGTAGTAGGCTATATGCTATTCCAAACGTAGCCTATATATTTAGAAAAAAATATAGGCTGCTATTTCTGCATTATGCACTATGTTTGGCATAGATTGGTCTGCATTATGCACTATGTTTGGCATAGATTGGTATGGAATACTCAAATGGCTTTGGCAGTGCAGAACACTGCATGTAACCCAGTGCACTCATCGATTTCTAGGGTGACGAATGAACTTTAAGTGATATTGATTTTTACCATCTCTCATTGTTTGATCAGACAGCCTAAAGTTAAGTCATTTTACACAAATTTGAATTAAAAATGCAGAACCATATTTGAAAATGGTACATCACACACTCAATTAGGCTAATCATGCAACATAATGAGGTCATGTTTCTAGCCTAGATCTTCTAGCCTACTGTTTAAAATGTGTATTATTGCAGCCTGCATACTAATAAAAAGTAAAAAAAAAAAAAAAAAAAAAAGTAGGCAGTGTATGCAGTAGCCTACACTAGCGTTCCATTTCGAACACAGAAAGTTCTTCCAAATGCGAGTGATTTAGCTTCCAAACGCTTTCGAATCGGCTCGATCGAATCATTCGAAAGAGCCAGTTCAAAGAACGGTTCGTTCGCGAATCGGACATCGCTACTTGTGGTTTTCAGCCGGTCATTATTATTGCTCAGGATGCCTAGCGACAGCAGGAGATATGTAGATGGAAAGCTGCATGGCTCAGATTGCGGAGGATGCTGGAGAACAAGACGGCAGATGTGTCTCGCCTGTTGTGGGAATATAAACTAAGAGCAAGTTTAAAGGACTCGCTTTGGAGAATTTTGCCCAAGCGGTTGCGGATGGAGACTGTGCATTAGTGGTCGTTATGATCTGGAGGCTGATCACTCGTTTTCCCATAGACATTGATGACAAATGCAAGAGGGATGGAAGAATTATGAACTTGAAGGAGTGGAACCAATTGCAAATTACCACCTGTTAGTTGAATATCAGGTAAGGTTTTTTAGCAGTGCTTTCTTAGTAGCTGTGTGTTTCCATCTAATGCATTTCAATAGATGCACATATTTAAATTCCCCCTTCATTTTGTATTTGATAAGCTTTTGAAAGACCTTCAGAGTGTCTAACCAAATTAGTCACCCTTGAAATAAATCAAATTATGGAGAGGACAACTGGAGAGTGAAATCCCTTTCAGAATCTCACTTGACCACCCATCCAATTGATCTAAAAAATAAAAAAGAGGCTTTGTTGCCTAAAGTTGAGAGCATAAGCCTCTGATGCTGCATTAGAGATCCTGGAGCTCAGAACAGCCTCTTTATGCACATTTTGCTGTGTCAGATCTTCCCTTCAACATCAGGTGCAATAAACCACATACCTCCTTGTTCTCAGCCCTATGCTAAACATTGTCTATCAAATTGTTCTTCTGCTGGCAGCCCTTCAAAGACGAGTCTTTAGGGACGCCCATCATTTTTAATTAAGGGTTTCATATCCTCAAGCACCCAATTTGTCCTCAGTTTAATATGATTGAATAATTCATTTGGATAAACATGTAAATATGATGTAGCTTGTTAATATTTGGCATGTAAACATCTCCCAAAGATTTTTTGTAAAGCTGCTTTGAAACAATATGCCTAAAGAGTTGTAGACATAAAACTGAATTGACTTAGCACCACAAGTGTCAGACGGTCAGCTGTCATCTTTTTCGTTGTAACCCATCTGTGATTGTGTTGCATGTGGGACTTGTGTTCACATTCATATTCATTAGATCAATAGCCCATTTCTCTCACTCCACTAAGCAAATAACTAGAAGGATGAGCCTTCTGCGTTCTTCAACATGAACAGGCCAGCATTATCATAATGTTTTGCCAGCGTGATCTGTGACAGATTGCTCATTACGCACATAAACCCTATAGTGCCTCATTAACACGAAACACTGTTTAAATATAGTGATAATGGTTCACTGTGCCGAAGGTGGAGTGAATGTGTTATGTGCGTTGTTGACTCAACCTGAATGTGACCTGCAGACAGCTGCTGAATATCTTGTGGTTTTCCCTTACCTAAAAATACGTCTTTCCTGCTTTAATACTTTTCTTGTGTTTTATGGTAAGCTATAGTGCAAAATTATTAGTAAAATTAGTACAAAATTCTAAGTTAGTGATCAACCCACCCAAAAAATATATGCAGACAGATAATTAGGGAGATGAGAATTTGTCTGGTCAAGAGATTAAGAAATGTAATCTTTTGTACAGAATAAGAGGTATTTTATGCCTTTATGAACATCCATACACTCTAAAAATAAAGTTTATTTATGGGCATTCTTTCTTTGGTTCCATGAAGAACCTTTAACATTCATGGAACCTTTCCACTTCACAAAAGGTTCTTTATAGTGCATGCTAGAAAAAAACCCCAGAGGGTTCTTGACTCAATTTTTAAAGGACTCTTTATGCCAAAAAGGTTCTATATAAGGATAAATGTTTAAATGATTGCATAGCACGTTTGTGTTTTACAGATTATTATTTTATTTTTTTCCCTATTGATAAAGTATTCATCAAATGTAATAACATTAAAATTGAACTGAAACCAAATTAAAGGGATAGTTTAGACCCAAAAATAAAAATTCTGTCATTAATTACTCACCGTCCGCCCTGTCATGTGTAAGTAAAAGCCTAAATTCAGTCTGTTCATCATATAAAGTGATCGTGTCTCTTCAGAAAATTTGGACTAAACCACTCAATTCATATGGATTAGTTTTACAATCTCTTTATGAACTTTTTGAAGCGTCAAAGTGGTAGTTGCGTTGCTGTAGAGGGACAGAAAGCTCTCAGATTTCTTCAAAAAGATCTTCATTTGTGTTCTGAAGATAAACGAAAGTCTTACGGGTTTGGAACGACATGATGGTGACTGAATGATGACTGACGACCCTTTAATAAAATCAAACTAAAGTTCTACAATGATCCCATGATGGGAACCCCTAAAAGTATCTTTATATGAAGCGAGTGATAGAACCCTTTTAGAACCTTTTAGAATCCTTTAGATGGTTTAAACGGTTCTATTTAGAAACCCAAAATGGTTCTTCTACGGCATCCCTGTGAAAACCCCATGTGGAATCTGTATTTTTAAGAGTTTAGACATGATTTCACAAAATTATATTGTAGCTTGATACATGCTATAAATATTCATATACCTTTGATGAATATTTAATCTGTGATATATCTGCTACAGCATGTCAGATTTGTAAGTTTTATTTGACTGCATCTCTATTTGTATTAGAGTCATGCTCTCTGCATCATGGATGTAGCTGCTTCAGACCCATCAGTGCTTTCCTATAAGAGATCCACCGAATCCCCTTGTCACTGCAAGTGGCTGGAAGGCACCAGGCAAATCTTTGCTCATGCCTGCAGTGCGCGGTTTATCGTTTTGTCTCACTTGCAATCGCAGCGGTGGCAGCATTCAAGGTTACCCAGCGTACCCTGAATAGTAACAGACAAGTGCTCTTTTGATCCATTAGGCAGCGGAAGCATCCAGCAGACATTTCTTGTAAAATGTGATGGGACAGATGGCGAGGCTTTTGTAACAGCAGTGATTTCTGTGGAACAAGCTTAAAAGAAAGCATGCAGGAACAATGAAAATGATGGGGTGCGTATAAGAGCGATATGATGATAATGGTGTGCTTTGATGCTGGTGCTCTCCGGGCTAAATAGTGTGCGTACTTTTATGCAACATTGCCGTTAGTAATGTAATTAAATAGAATTGGTATATCAATCAAAAATGTCTTGCATGAACGTTATTCTGAATAAACACTGAATGTAAAAAATAATGAACAGCCATTCCCAAACATAAATTGTTATTAATAATACTGAGACCTGAAAACCTCTGGAATAACTTGAAACGCCAACCACAAATCCCTTCATCCATGTTCTAACATCTAGTGAAAGCCTTCTCTGAAGAGTGTAAAAACAGCAATGAGAGGATCAGCTCACTATTAATGTCCATGATTTTGAGCTTAAATGTTCAGTAAGCACATTTAGGTCTGGTGTTTGAATGTGCCTTAACTTTTGGCCATGTGGTGTAAGGAAAATGTGGGTAAAACGTGTCTGTGGGTAAGCTGTGTCACCCCATTAATCAGACAAACTGTGCATATTTTTTTTAATAAATGGACATATATTTAGAAAAATGCACATATGAAAAGTGTTTTTATGCTTTTTTTTTGCATGCCAGTAAATGTTATGCCATGCAGGTAAAGTGCATTTTATTTTACAGCAAATATGATACATGATGATGAATTGGCACTGTTTAAAACACATATTTTTTAGCTAAAGGTGGCTAAAGCCATGAATAATTAAATAAATAGTTTTCCTAAAGTGGTAGCTGTGGGGTAAGTTGTGTCGGTAGCTCAATTAATACAAATACTGATAATAATAATTGGTTCGCTACAATAATATATTCTGTATATTAAAAAAATATAATATTTGAATATAATTTTTAAAAATCTGTCTGAATAATGTGCATTAAAATAAGACATTAAAATTGGAATATGCATTGGGCTTTGCTAAATGTATTTTTTTTTACAAATATACAGTATATCTTCAGTTAAAATGAAAAATGTGAATTTCAGTTAATCTTTAATATTACATGGCTTACTCCTCATGTGGGTAAAAAATACTTTTATATATATATATATATATAAAAGTTGCATTTCTATGGTCCTTTACTAAAGATGCTTTCTTCAATCAGTTGATAGAATACATCTTGAAATATAATAAGATGTATTAATTTTATCGCTCTTGACTGAGAGGTTAACTTAAGTAAAAAGTGACACATCTTACCCTGCTCTCCTAATGTTGGAATATGATGGAGAAAACTACAACATGCAGAACTGTAGTCTTTCTTGAGAGATTTTTTTTACTGAAATATTCATCAAACTCTGCATGCGTCTACACTTTCACTGAGCCGTAAAGTGTGTTACAATGTGTGTTTCTTTATTCCGATGCAGATTGTCATGGACCATATGGGTTTTTTCAGAACGTGTAATGTGTTTGCATGCATGCAAGGATAGTCAAAGTCAAAAGGAACAATAGCTTCAAGCAGTCAAGCTAATTCAGCCTTGTCAAGTGCACACAATAATAAGCTCAGCCTTTTGTCGCCAGATGATCCTTGTTTCTTGGCTGATGCTTCATGTTTAAACTGTTTGGTTGCTAGAATATACCCCGTTTTGTCCTGCTCTGTGGTTGTTTAACTGATTTCTGATCTTTATATTTTGTTGGCTTGAGAATGGGTGTCTCCACAAACACTGTGCCGCCCCTTGGAATGCCTCGAAATGATGCAGCACCTTTAGAGACGTGATTGGTGTTAGAATGAGGTGCCGTTCAAGGTTTCCATCGTCATTAAACTCAGCATCGTGCGTGTGGGGTTTCTGTGCATTCAGATTCAGTGACCAGGTGGTGAGAATATAAAGTAATGGGTCATGAATAATAAATTATCTTTGCTTTCTCATTCACAACTGCTTGGATGCTAAGTTCAGCGTCTCTCGAGCGGCTGAGGGTTAAGTACAGCATTCAAGGGCAGCGCAGCAGTTTTTAGCAACAAGCGTCATTTCGTTTTTTCAGCCTCTGTGAGCTTGACCTGAAATGTGAACTCATTTCTATCTGTAAATGTCTTCATTGCCATGGAACCTGTCACATGCACAATGACTGCTAGTTGGAGTTTAGAGTGTATTATTGACAAGTTATTGTTCCTTGAGAATCACAATTCAGACCACAAATGGCTCAATCAGTATTCTGTATAACACACCAGTGTGTTTGCTACCTTTATAAAGAAATACCAGGGTACAGTAACGTAAACAATTACATGAAATTTAGAAGTGTTATTTGCTTCAGTCTGTTTAAAAAATGCAAAATAGTATATTTTACATAAATAATTTACAGTGGCTTACACCATTTGAGATAGTAAACCAGATTGACTGAATTAATCAGCAGATTTGATCGAATCAGTTGATTGAATGATTTGACGACTATTTGTTTCGTTCCTGAATTAATCAAGTGTTTGGATCATGACTATTATCATTAACTAAAACTGTTAAAAACATTTGTATTAATTTAAATAATATAAAATAATATAATAAAAAATGATATATGAATAAAATCTACATATTAAAACCTAAATAGCCTAGTAATATTTAAAACAAACTAATAAAAATGACAGAGCACATAACAAAATGACTAATAATTAAACTAAAATTAATATGAAAGCTAATTAAAAATATGAATTATCAATAATACTAAAATAACACACTTATTGGTAAGTTTCACTAGTTCGCCTTCCCATTCAACCTTGAAGGTTAATAGTAAACTAACTTGGCTTGCTGTCATTGGAGGAGACTCGAACCCGAGGCTCGCTTTGAGCTCTGAGTTAACAAACATTGAAAAGTCCCAGTGCTTTTTGGACTGTCGTCTCTTATTTTTATCTTTTATATTGAAGAATGTTTTATCATTGATAAGATCAGTAAGTGATTATTAACAAAGGCGTGTCTGTGTTTGTTAACATACGATTCCTTGTGCAATGATTACATATTAAAATATCACAATGTTACTACGATATGCACGTTCAAAAACACGGTACAGTGTTTTTTATAAGATTTCAAATTCTCAATTCTGTGTCAGTTGTTGCATACTTGCATCCATAACAAAATTAGGTCTATGCATATAAATATTCATCTTGATTGTCATCGGAAATGCGAGTTATCCGCCTCAGCGACGCTCATCATGTTTACTAATACGTGCCAGTTAGTCTCTTGTCGACACAGCTAATTTATTCTGTTTTTAATGGGCTGGTCTCGCTGACAATTGAGCTGAGAGACTGTTAACTCATAAACAAACCAAACTTTGTCTTGGTCTTGAATAACGATACGGCTCGTTCTGCTACTTGACAGCGGCAGTAATTAGTTGCCCATCTTTGTTTGATGTAATGAGTCTCATGTGTCCATTATGTTTCTTCTGGCACCTCTTCCGTACCTTCAAACACTGCCTCGCCAAAAGTCATCTGTCACGGAGAGAGAGGTCAGGACTTGAGTCTATAAATCTACCATTCGCTATTTTATCGAGCCTCATTCGCATTGTTGCCACTTAGTAGATGTGGTTTGTTGTGGTGATGTAGGTCAGCGGGTCTCGCTGGTATATTAACTAATGAGGGCTAAACAGAGACCCACCCAGCGGGCAGAACAAGGTTGCTTTTGGCAATGAGATGTCAGAGCAGGATAATGTGGAAGGATGAAGCTAGGATGAAACTTTAATCAAGCGTAACGTCATGCCCAGACTCTCTGAATGACCTTTGCATTGCTCGCCCTAAGCGTGTTCAACAGTGCAACAGTGTCCAGAAAGCTGGGAAACACTTTATCGGGCCTAACAAATCTGAGTCCGTGTGACATTTCTATCTGGACATTATTTCAAGCTGCAAAGTTTGAGGCGAGATCCTCAAATGTGTTTATTTCTTCTGCAATTCCTTACTGTAGTGGAATCATGTTGTATTGGATTTCGTTATTCGATTATTGTAATTTTTAGAGCTCTTTCATAGCAAGAGACATATTGAGATCTCAGTTAATGCTTCAACATTGTTTCTGATGTTTCTCCTATAATTTTCCTTATGAAAGAAACAAATAAGACAATCATTGATACAGAAAGATAGCTGAATTTTTTAGCTCAAGTAATTTTGTTTTAGAAGTAATTGGTGAGAAATGTGTACATTATATTATTAAATATTATTTATTATTACTAATGATGGACCCTTTTCGCAGACTGTGAAGATTATAAATCTAGCAAAATTTTATATTTTCATTTTTTTTTAAATGTAATGTACATAAGACTATACTTTGTGTAATATTACCTTGGAACCTTGCATTCAATTTCAGAATAGGGTCCATTAATATTATTATATAAGATAGTTAAAAACTTTTTTTTATTATATTACATTGCATTATATTATAGAGATCATATTAATTGACATTTAATTACAGACTTATTTATGTAACATGTGGCTTCCAGCATGCACGACGATGAAGATGCAAAGAGAATTGCATCTAAAAAAAACTTCATTTGATTGATTATACACATATTACACACAAAACATAACGAACATTTTGCATATTATATTTATTTACATGATAGTTTTAAACAATAACATGAAACGTACAAAAATCCATGGTAGTATTTTTTGCAGGGTAAAAAAAGTGCATTACTTGCATTGCTGTGAGACTCTCTAATAGCTAATATAAGCTTTGAATCCTTTATTGCATGCTGAAATAAAGCAATGTGAATACATCTAGCAATATAATTTAGCCAATATAAGCTCATTTTATGCATAATATCTTATAGAAAACAACCATGTTATTTGAACAAACACTACGGTTGAAAATCAGTTTGTACCGTGACACGGTAGTCTGCTTTTGCCTCGCTTCTAGGCAGTGGAAATGCCCGGTGCCCAGAGCAGTGTGAGCGTGTTTGCTCTCTCCGTGTCTTGGCTGTGAAATACACTGATAAAATGTGGTTTTCTGGCTTACATCTCATGGGAGCGTGTTCACTCACCTGCTTGAGAGAAACCCAGGCGAAAAACATCGACCTTCATAGGGCATCAGCATCACAGACAGCAGCGTGGCGAGCAAGCCGTTTGACTTCTTGTTTGAGTGTATGTGTGTGCGGGTGTTTGTGGGAATATTAAATTCATTCCTTAAGGTAATATTAACTGCAGATGGTTACATTTAGCAATGTCTATATGACAGAAGCTGCATCTGAAAGGTGAAAAAAAGGAATGCAGGTGGCATACGGAGGTAGGAAGGTAACAACAAGGCATGTCTGAATCCAATAGCTCTACTCTGGGGCGCGCCGCGCGACTTGCTAGGGCTGGGTGATATGACGAAATTTTTACCGTTGGTATAAAATGTCTATCGTTAGAGATTTTTCTGTTTCTCTTTCAAGTCTTATTGCGCTTGAATAGTCGAATACACACACAATTAAGGCAAAATGACCATCATGGTCATCATCAATTAATGCCATATTTTTTGCTAAAATTACTGACATGTCATCTGAGGACTAATTCTCATATTTCTCAGTTATTTTACTTTATTTCCAGATTCAATCCCTGCCTATATCCCACAATCCTGTGTGTCTCACTCCGTGACTGTTGAGCTAAAAAATAAAAATGGCGCTTGAAAGTTGCAATGGGTGGTTAAGTGTGTAAATGTAAAATTTTGACCAAACTTTTCCAATTTTGATGCCATTTCTAGGGAGAAATAAGTATTGTGGTAAGTAAACATTCACTTAGCTAACACTAAAGCTCTGTTGATTTTGTTGTAGATCATTAAACCATTATACTGCCTCAGAAGTCTGTCTGAAATCTGTTTTGTGAAGTACCTTTGAGCGCAAACACTGCCTGCAAAGTCATTGCCTGACGGCCTAAGCTTTCAAACGCAGCCAGTGTGTTTTTATGTGCAGTGGCATTTATCAAATACAGTTCCACTGATATTGCTGGTACTTTTTTCGGTAATTTAGTCTGGATCTTAAAAAATTATGCACTTTGAGCTGCTGTTGCACCAGGGTCTGGCAGAAATGAATAGCCTTTGTGGCGGCCCGAAGGTCTGGCCATTATGATGGTGATAAGTACACTTGTTGAGTTCCCCGTCCACTGTGACCGACGGAGTCGGCAATAAAGCAAAAACCCAGCTGTAGTTAGAATTGTGGTGTTTTATCAAAGGAAAGGTTAAAGATGTCAGCCAGAGAAAAGCGCAGAAGGTTAGCCGGACAAAATAGTTCACTAATGGATGAGGACACGGCGAGATGTTTCTATTGCCCACATTTACAGTTATTACATGTCCCAGCTGCTGTAATGACACACGCACATATGAAGCTAAATTAAATGAGTCAGCCATGCATGATGCAGTTTTAATGGTTTTATTTTAGACATTTCAGAAAGGAATTCATGGGGTAGGGAAATCAAATGTGTGAAGTAGTGCTCAGCATAGAAAGCACACAGAATGGCCATGGATGAATAAGCCTCAGGATGGGAGATCACATTGCATTATGTTATACTGAAATAAGCCTCCACAATCTCCAATTCTGAGTCGAGGCAGGAGGCAATTTACAAAAACATATGTCTTGTTACTTTTTTTGGAGCTGATCCACAGCTACTTAACCGGACTGCTTTTCAGATGTAATAGTTTAATGCTTGTGCTGTTCCTGCAGATAATGCTCTTAAACTAGCACACTGTTTAGGAGCTGAATAGTTTGGAAGCAATCATGCACTAACATTATGAATCTAAAGGGCTAGTTGTGTAGTTGGAAGCCCGCCGTTTTAATTTGACTGTATTGACTATGTGCTTTGTGCCTTCAAAATCTCTCTCTCAGGGAACAAGTAAGAAATAGATGAGGCTCACAATGGAAGTGATGTAAATTGTTTTAGATTGCTTCGCTCTCAATGTTGGCCACTAAATGCAATTACCAGGATTCAATATTTCTTTTCAAAGTCCTGAGGAAAAGATAAAACCATTACAATTGGGGGATTGATGCATTCTCTAGAAAGCAGCAATGCATTATTTACCATGTGTTTTATTTTCACATGTAGAGGCCAAAATATCTCATAGAACTGCTGTTTGAAACTTCTTAAAACATAGAAAATGTTCAGTGTTACAGTTTTTTAATATCTTCTCCATTTAAAAGAAGTAGTTCACCCAAAAAATTATACATTTTCGCCATTATTTATTTATTCCCCCTCATGTCTTTTGAAGCTATTTTCAATAGCCAAAAATCCTCCCATGTAACACAAAAGTTATTCATAACAGAATTTCTAAGTTACTTATGTTAGGGGTTAACAGTTTAGGACCTAAGAACCAGATGTTTGAAAGAAGTCCCGGAGTCAGAATTATAATAAATTGAAGAAAAGTTTTACTGAAGATAGTTTTCAGTGTCATCAGCAGAAGTCAGCTTCAAGACTCACATGGAGTTCGTAGGCCGCCCCGCTTACAGTTACAAAGATCACAGCAGTTATACCCTACACCAAGGTCTAAGCTACGTCCTTGCTTCAGGTTGCAGTTTCTGATTGGCTAAGAAATAGATAAACGTAGTAATTTTCCACACATATACAGATAGACTGAAGCATATCTCCATCAATTATGCAGCTGACACTCGGACCCTGAAGTTAGGCACGTCGTGACATTCCAGTTCTCAGATTTGGGTTGCTGTCCAGAACAACAACTCAGTCAATCTCCAATAATGCCAGTGGTTCCTTAACCTGCAGCCAAGAAGACTAACACACACACTGACACACAGCTTTTCCAAGGTTGGATTTGGCCAGGCTCTAACTGTAAACAGGAGAGTCCTCTCAAAACATCAAGATAATGCGTTCTTTCTCTCAAGGAGAGCTACACTTTAGTCTATCTGGAAAGTAAGGCTTTCACAAAGAAATAGTCCCTTAAACTATTGGTTTCAATCACCCCTATATGTTTTGAAGACCTTTCCCAAACACAAAACAAGTCTCTATTTCATTTCTGGAAGCCGGGCTGAATAAGCAAGCACAGTTACTGCATTCAGATATCAAATACAGACATTAAAGAATACATGAAAAGAACATTTCAGTAATCACACTGGTAACTTCTATAACAAAGTAAAATCTCCAGAGAAGTCATTCAACTCATTTGATATTTAGAAGGAAAAATATTGATTAATACCTTGATTATAATCACTCATTACATATACATTGAAGCATCAGTGGATTCCAATCCACCCCCTGCACTTATAATCAGCCTATACTGCAAATGTAATAAAACATTCTGTTATCGTCTCATCTCATTTAATGTTTCAAGTAAGAATGAAACAACATGCAAATGAGAAGTTTTTTTGTGTGAATTACTGCTTTTAAAGAGTATTTTTTTATTTCTCTGTTATACTATGTGCATTTTAAGATGTTTAAAGGCCAAAAAATTGGGCAACAAGCTTTAAAACCGTGTCAGTGGGCAGTAGATTATTTGTCAATTCCTGCTCTCTCCTCATCTCCATCACTCTTTCTGCTTATCTTGCCCTGTCTCTTCCCCTCCTAAAGCTGAGCTTTGACTGATGGTCTTTTCATTTTCGTCTGTCAGTGAAGAAAGTGTAGGGTCAGTTGATATTTATGTTTTGTGAATTTTTTGAATTTGTGAAAGGGATTTTACTGAAGGCTACCAGGAAAGCTAGGTAACTAGTTTAAATTAATTTACAATAAATACACATTCATTATTTATATTATGCCTAATATGATGAAAACGGCTTTCTTAATGTTTCTTGCACTCTCACATTGAGGGCCCTATCTTGCACCCAGCGCAATTTACTTTGTACACCGACGCATGTATCATTCCTATTTTGCACCCGATGCACAGCGGACTTTTCCCCTTCACAGACGCACTTTGGTAAATTAGGGAATGAACTTGTGCTCCCGGGGGGGCGGTTCGGCGAAAAACGTTTCCTGGTGCTATTTTGCAGTTTCAGAAAACAATTCCGCCACAGACCAGGGAAAACCTAGTCTAGCGTAATGTAGCGTGTGCACAACGCGCATACACTTTGCTTCTCTCATCTACACAGAATGAATAAACTTTCATTAAGCAGCAGTTCCCATTTTTGCAAACCATACTTAATTACAAGGAACAATATTACCACCCGAGGGAAATCACTGTGGTGTCCATGAAGATGTGAAAAAATAGGCATAAATCTAGCTTACACATTTACCCAAATTATTATACGCCTGTTTGACCGAAGCTAATCTGGGTGAGTTTCTCCGTTCCCCATACAATGTCACTTCTCTGTCTTTTACGGCCCTGACGTGAACATCGGTCTCCTCGGCTGTGAACCGCTCCTGGTGTGCGCCTGGCAAATCCGCCGTTATAATAGCACAAAGTTACTTGCGTTTCGCGTTTGGTACTTGCGTTTCAGATCGTTAAAATAAGGCCCTGAGAGTTACTATACATTACATGAACCATGTAAATTAGGCCTATTTTCAATTCAAAATGGTGAAATTAGACAAAAATGTATTAGTTTGCCTGATTATTTTTGTCGGTCGTTTAACATTTCTATCCTAAAACAGCTGTCAAATATGAAATGTTTAGTTTAGCTACAGCACTAAACTAATGTTATCTCGCACTTTATTACCATTAACAACTGAAACATCGCGCTGGAATTCACGCTCAGCAGTTTCTGTGAACATTAAGCCCGCCCACTTCGATTTGATTGGTCATCTCACATATTTTGACATTGACGAGCTGTGTCAGACCAATGAGGCAGCTCAGATGAGAAGATCTTGGTGCAGTACTAATGTGGAGTTATTACTATAGGCAATTATTTCACAACCTCTATTATATACTCCCCGGAAAAATACAGAGGCTCCGGTGACCTCATAGTTGGCTATGGTCATGGACTGTGCACTTCGAATTGAAACTATACATTTTTTTTTTTTACTTAAAAGCACAACGCTTTTTTTTTTTTTTTTTAATACTCTTTAACAAATTTAAAAACATTTAAAAAATGACTCTCTCTATGGTTGTAGCAGCAGGAGATATTTTAGAAAAGCTTTTACTGTGCAGCTGTTAAATGTCTTAACAGTGAAAGCACAGCATGCTGCCGTCATACTAATTCAGGCTCTGATGTTAAAAAGAGCAAAAATGCATGTAAGAAAAAATCTAGATAAACTAATCAACCACAATAATCAACTGGCCATCCTAACAAGGTACTTGATGTACTCCAGCAGGTGCAGGACTCTGGCTGGGCCTGAGGGCCAAAACCCCATACTGGAATAAAGGAAGGAAGAAAAGAAAAACATCAGTCCTGAACATCAACAAGCCTCCCCTGCCTCCTTCCCCATGGCTTGACCTCCATGCTTTGCTCTGCTGAAGATCTTTCCCTGGAGGTGAGCCTAAAATACCCAGGCCTCTTGCTGGAGCTTGACAAATTGACTCATTTGCTGAGTTGGTGATCTTAAAGCAATAGTTCATCGAAAAAACCTGACATTCTGTCATCATTTGCTCACCCTTAACTGGTATGATTGTCTTTCCTCTGAGTTTTCAGTGCTGCGGTTGCTACTTTATGGTACTTTTATGGTGCTGTTTTTGTCCTTATTGAAGCTTGACAGCATCTATAACCGTTTGTTGTGTGGAAAAGAGCAACGCCAGCATCTGCTTTGGTGTTTCACAAAAGTCGTACGGGTTTGGAATGATTTGGTAATTTTCAATGTTCCTTTAAGAACATTTTTTGGCAAGGCAAGTTTATTTATAGCACATTACATACACAATGGTAATTCAAAGTGCTGTACATAAAAAGGAAACAGAGACATAGGAATAAAAATGGAATGCATATGAAATAAAAATAACAATAAAAGCAGAGAATACCCCTATCTGGATGGAAGAGTTAGAGAGTTTCACAGCTTCTTGTTTTACTTTGAGATTTTAGCTAAATTAGATTTACTGTCATGTTATTAGACAACATATTATGCTCTATAACTTAGAGGATTGCTGTGTTTCATCCCAGTGCAGAAAGCTTCTGTCTGCCATGAATTTTTAGAGAGACCTCCCAGAAGGAATTGTTTTGAGACGCCCAACTGATGAGGTGCCGGCATTAAAATAATGTTGCGGATGAAAAAAAAAACCCTGCCATACCGCACCGGCCTGTTAACATGCAAATCACATCTCATTTTCACAGAACGGCAAAGCGAGTGAGTCAGTGTGAAACTGTGTACAATCTGAATGCCAAGCATTATACTAAGAGACAGCAAAGCATAGAAACAACACATAGTAAATGATGGTGTCATGTCAAAGAACACTCAACAACATTTCTATTTTTGGTCGTAAGCCACTGCAAATGCAATTTAACGAGCTCTGAATGTATAGGAATGACCTTCATATTGATTTTTAGCTGTGCAGCGCGTGGCGTTCTTTTGAATTAAACCAGTACCGTAACAGTGATACATGGTAATAGTTTTATAAAATAAAAAGTGATAATGTTTGAAGGCGTGTCTCATGATGTTGGTTTATAGAAAAGCCATCATTTGTACAAGAACTTTTGTTTTGTGAAATTACTGAATCACAATTAAGCATAAGCTCCCATTCTCATTGTCAGCAAATGTGCTGATTTTAATTTTAAAACCATTTAAACCATTTGCTTCGTCAGAGTAATATGAATCTAATGAGAATCACCATTAAAAAAATAATAAGAATTACCAAATAAAAAGTTAAAACGTCTTAATGCATCGTGGTAATGAGAATTTAGGGAAGAATGTGCTTCAAAAAAATGTCATAAAACGAAATATCCTCATTTTTGAGGGGGGCGAAATATGACTTATTTAAGCGTGTTTTGTGAAATTTTTATTGTTTCTGTAGGGTTCTAAAAGTTTATAAAACTAATTTTGTCAGTGTTATATTGTGTCTTTTATCATTGTTTGTGACATGTAATGTTGGTTTATTAGTTTCTATAGCCAACGAGTGCCTCAGTGACTGCCTTAGGCCACTGCGAAAGCAGATTCCAGCTTCATCGAATCAATAAAAACATAATGGAATATTTTTTAAATGCTCTACATTCTAATAAGGCATCCTTCTGCATTTATATCTCTGCCACATCTCTGATAGATGACAATGATAGTTAAACTGATTGGCTTTTCTCTGTCCGTGTGAAGGAAGCTGCAGATGCCACGACCTGTAGACCTCATAGAGATGTTTATTAGGGAACACTCGTTCTTGCCACACCAATGAATTATTCATAAAGGCGCTCTCTGAAGGCCTTGTGTATTCTGCCAGGGCTTTCTAAGCTGGAATCGATCCGTGGTGGAAATTCTGAGCGATCCGCGAAATCTCCTTCAGCTCGGAGGTTTTAAATGGGCATGTAACTCATTTTGACAGATGGCACTCAGAGGTACTCACCATCTCTGCTTTGGAGACACATATCCGCTCAGTTATGAGCCTCAGATTGCTATTTCCTCTTAAGTGCACTCCATGTGAGGACAAGGTTCGTCACTGAAATGACTTTTTGTCCATTTTTGATATATAATGGGGAATTGAGATTTAAGGGCTCGCCAATATATCTCTCTTATGAAGGTGTCTTACGGCACAGGCCACTTAAGGAGGGATGTCCCAGCGTTTTAGCATTCAAACGCTCTCAGAGAAAGAACACACTGATTAAAGTCCTGGAAAAATAGCCGGCTTGTCTTTGCGTTTGGAATACCGACGAAATGTGGTGAAAACAGCCAGACAGAGCTGTAATCCCTCCATATTTACCCCGCTGAGTGGTTTCAGACAGTGCAAATTATGCGATTGTTCTGATTAAATGTGCGCCGCTGGTTATGATTTTAATTTGAGCTACTCTGGGAGATGGAATAACATGAGTGATTCCTCTGTGAAATAATCTTCAGGATGTTCTAGTGCACAAGCAGCATTTTAATGCTAAATGACAATAGCGATGTGGTCAGCAACCGCTGTGTGATTCTTTTTGCTATATGAATTATTAAGACGTTTATAAAGTAGCACTGGAATAACTCAGCAGGAAATGCCTCCGGTGATTTATTTTTCCTGTTCACATAAGTATCATTGTGTACCAGAAAATGTGTTGCTGGGTCACAAAACTTCTCAGTCTCACAAACAATACATCTGAGTCGTATTTCACCCATAAATCAAAGGAAATATAGTAATTTTTTTTGTGCCGTCAAATCGATTAATTGCGATTAATCGCATCTAACATAAAAGTTTTCTTATGTATATAGTGGGTGCACATACATATATATATATATATATATATATATAATATATATACAGACCCTTTCCAAAAAATTTTAATATCATGGAAAAGTTTATTTATTTCCATAATTCCATTCAAAACGTTAAACTTCCATAGATTATAGATTCAGGGCCCACAACTTAAACGATTTCAAGTATTTAGTAGTTTATTTGTACATAATTTGGGATTCCAGCTCTTAAAACCCACGAAAACAGGATTTAAAAAAATTTGTGATATCAGTGATATCATGGTCATTGAACCAGGTTTTGGTTCTTTTGGCAGTGTGGGCAGGTGCAAATCCTGCTGGAAAATGAAGGAAGCATAAAGTGCTCTGAAAATGTCCTGGTAGACGGCTGCGTTGACTCTGGATTTAATAAAGCACAGTGGACCAAAGTCCTCTTTTCTGATGAGAGCAAATTTTGCATCTCATTTGGAAACCAAGGTCCCAGAGTCTGGAGGAAGAATGGAGAGGCACACAATCCAAGATGCTTGAAGTCCAGTGTGAAGTTTCCACAGTCTGTGTTGGTTTGGGGAGCCATGTCATCGGCTGGTGTTGGTCCACTGTGCTGTCCACTCAACGCAGCCGTCTACCAGGACATTTCCAGAGCACTTCATGCTTCCTTCATTTTCCAGCAGGATTTGCACCTGCCCACACTGCCAAAATAACCAAAACCTGGTTCAATGACTATGGTATCACTGTGTAATTACTGTGTGATTTCATGTAATATTCAAATTTTTTTAAATCCTGTTTTCGTGGGTTTTACGAGCTGGAAGCCCAAATTATGTACAAATAAACAACTAAATACTTGAAATCGTTTAAGTTGTGGGCCCTGAATCTATAATCTATGGAAGTTTAACGTTTTGAATGGAATTATGGAAATAAATCAACTTTTCCTTGATATTCAAATTTTTGGGAAAGGGTCTGTATATTATATAAACAAAAAACTTTTATCTTAGATGCGATTAATCGCGATTAATTGATTTGATAGTACTAATATGTTTATGATAAAATGTGATACATATGTTTTTGTTATATTCATCTTTTTGTATCACGATTATCATATTTACATTTAGTAATTTTTAGCATTTTTAGCATTTTCACACCTCCATTGTTATTCTGATAATAATTCAATCATTATGCTGAACTTTAGAGATGCAATTCACCGTGGTTCGACATGCATCTTACATCTTCATAAACAAAGATGTTATTATAACTTGTTGGTTTAATAACATTACCACCAGCCCTGACCATAGAGTTTGTTTGCACGCTGTATTCTTATTGCACAATGAAGCATTCAAGCAGACCGTGTACAGCAAACCAGAAATTGCAGTACATGTTCATAGACCATCCCAAACAGGCTGATATATTGTTTGACAATAACTCTCACTGAATTATTTAGTAGGCCTCCGAGCAACTTGAAATGCCACATTTGCATTCGTATTCAGACGTGGTTATTGCTTTCCGGTTGGTTAATCTGTTCTGAAATCCACATGTTAGCAGAGGAGTGACAAAATAAAAATGTAGCACTTTTAGGCTTTTTAGAAATGGCTTTTTCCACACAATATCAAAAAGCATTGCAAACAGTCTCATTCTCCTTGACTTTGTGTGTCCAGATGCCGTAATTTGTCAAAACAAATTTGCTGTGAACAGTTTTGATTAAATTTCTGCACATCTAAGTGTGCTTTCATGCAAGACAAAGTTCCTTCGCACTGCATGAACCAACCAGTGATTAATTTCAAATGCATCTTCATTTATCTGTAATGTATTTTTCTTTACTTTGCCACTTTCATTGCAAACAATATTTATCATTGAAGGTCAAAAACATTTAGCTTTTGCTAATGCAACTTGTTTTAATGGCATCTTCTTCATGTTTGCTCTCGCAGGGCTGTTTCTCTGACCTTAGCACATGGATTTCAAGACTTCAAATGAAGAGGTGGGTATTGCTTTATATGCCACTGTTTTAAAAAATTTTTTTATTTCAGATGAAGTAGATAATATGCTCATACATCTCGTAAGAGATCTTTTTCAGCGTTATTTGTTGAACAAAACTCTATCCAAATAAATGTTTGGTGAAGTCGTCGAGGCAGGCAGGAGCACGACGATCAAATAAATGGATTTGTTGACTTTCCACTGGGGAATAAAGATGTTAGATGTGCTTTAATTCCCCTGTCTGCAGACTGTAGGAAACAGTTATTTAACAGACAACAGATTTACAGTTTCATACTCTGAAATACTGTTCATTTTCCAAAGACAATAATGACTTATTGTGAAGATTGTAAGGAGGATTATGAGCTGGGTCTCGATGGTCCACTTTAGACATTCTACTAAGCAACTTTGCACCTACATGTTAACTAGCAGTCATATAGAGTATTAGTAGACTGTCTGCTTAATATCTGCTAATAATTTTACTTTGATGAACAACAGACATTCTACTGACTAAAAGTAACTTTGCAACTACATGTCAACTTATTCTACCAACACGAACCCTAATCTTCTGCAGTCTACTAATACTCTAATGAGAGTTAGTTGACATGTGGGTGCAAAGTTAGTTATAGTTTGTAGAACGTCTAAAGTGGACCATTGAAATAAAGTGTAACCATGAGCAGTTACAGAAAGTAAAAAGCCACACAAAAATAATCTAGGTATAGATAACATTATTTGAAGATTTAGATGAATGATTAACCGATTTATCAATATTTGCCCATTTGAGATTATCATAAGTTAATTTTGTTTTTAGTAAAACTTTACTTAGTAAAACTATTAACTAATTTCGAGGGAGGACCTTTCAAAACTGCGAACTCATACTCTTGTTTCTAGAAATTCAACCAACAATCTTGCATCTCAGTTATGGATTATAGTGAAAATGACCTCAGATAACTTAATATTACTTGTTGCTTGGCAGATTATTTCATACATTTGTCCTGGACAATTTCTTCTTAACAGAAGCTTTAATATCATTTACAGGCAAGATTATAAAACAAAGTCAAATCAAATCAATATTTCATTTCCATCTATTTATTTATTTATTTAGTGGTCTTAATCCCCCTGTTGGGATTTAATTTGTGATAATGACCGACTGACTGTACTTTATTTCCTATATATCAATGTCTATCAGCTAATGAGAAATATTGATCGTCCACTAATCTGGATGTTCTTCTCAGTATGTTCAAATACATGACATTCGATGTGTCCTGCATTATAGTGATGCAGTTTGGGGTGGGATACAGGACTACTATGAATGCAGAGAGCACAAATTTAATAGCTTTCGGGCTCAGAAATGGGGACACGGCAGAGCGCTTATGTGTGGAAGATTAATGAGCGCTCAGAGGAAGATAAGTCTTGTGTATATAGACTGAGGTGTTTCTATCTATTTACAAACACTGCTGTGCTTTTTTAAACGTGATGTATACAAGACAAGATTCAACACTTTGTGGTCAGAAAAAAATTGCTGAAATTTTTAGAGCTGTATGATTAATCAATAAAAGATTGCGATCTTGATTCTAACACTTGTGTCTATTAAACATTTGACAAAATCACAGCAGAACATTCAGATTTGCTTTTGCGCTGCCACTAATCCAGAGATAGCAGTTATCATGTACTGATATGAAACCGCTTTTAAAACAGTCTTTTCAACCACACAGTATCGCTATTTCTGTGTCACAAATATTCATATTATCACAGAAGTACTGGGATAAATGTTTATAGTTCGGATATAAACACTGATGTCTACAGTAGCGATCAAAATACACTAAATTACATTTATAAAATAACATGGATGCTTCAAATAAAGATTGTATCAATCTCATAATTACACCAGTAGGTGGCGACAAGTGACTGTTAAAAAATGTATTTGTCATTGAAACATTCATTCAAGAGGTTCATTCAGAAACGCTGATTCATCCTGTAATGAAATGTTAATGAGTGGGGCATTGAATCATTCATTCAAGAGATTCATTCAGTAATGCTGATTCATCCAGTAATGAAATGTTAATGAATGGGTCGTTGAATCAATCATTCAAGAGGTTAATTCAGAAACGCTGATTCATCCAGTAATGAAACTATTAAGTATGTATAAGTGAGTCATTGAATAATTCATTCAAGAGATTCGTTCAGAAACGCTGATTCATCCAGTAATGAAACTATTAAGTATGTATGAGTGAGTCATTGAATCATTAATTCAAGAGATTCATTCAGAAACGCTGATTCATGCTGTAATGAAATAATGGCCCTGTCCCAGATCGCATCCTAAGCACTCGCTGTCTTCCTACGAGTCTGCACTTTCGTGACGTAACGCCGATTTGACTGTCGGGAAGAAGTCTGCTGCGGAGCTCACATCAGTGCGGGCTCGGCAAAAGTGCGCATCGAGGGCGCAGACCGCAAAGGGTGTGCTCGTGAGCACCCTTCTGAAACCTAAAATGACAAATGGGACACCCTACAGTCTCATGGACTTAACGGACGTTAGTCCACAAGACCGGAAGTGCATATGAAGTGTGCCATTTGGGACAGGGCCAATGAAACAAATGAAGTCATTGGGTCTCATTCATGAAACATTTGTAAATATACGAGTAAATATGTGAGTGATTTGCGCGTAAAGAGACCTTCCCGAAAACTTCTCCTGATTCACAAATACGTCGTAAACGTCAGATGTGATGGTGAAATGTGTGTGTGTGTTAATGAATTCCAATCAGTCGTAAATGGGACGCGCGTGCACGCTCATTCTCAATTACCATTAATCCCGCCCATTAAATCCGACTGACAACTATATATGGGCATCATATTATGACACCAAACGAAGGATTTCAACATGTCTTCTCAAAAGCGAATGAAAAAGAGAAATTTCTCAGATGCAAAAATTGAAGTTTTATTATCAGAAGTTCATTCAAAACGCCACATTTTATTTTCAAGCGTACATAGTGGCGTATCAGGTCCTAAAAAAAGGAAGCTTGGCAGCATATTACAGATGCAGTTAATGGAGTTTCATCTGTTAATCGAGCAGTCCCAGAAGTGAAAAGAAAATGGTTCGACATGTAACCCCCGTCAAATAAACCCGATTAAGGTGAATTAAAACGCAGCCTTATTAATGAGCAAAACGTTCGGATGTTAAACACACTATTTACGCGTGGCTGGGAGCAGGTGTAGATTTCTTTCGTACCAACTAACATTTGGAAAATACGAACATTTTAATGAATCCGAAAATTTACGCCAGAACCACTTTACACACGATTTACACAAAAATTCGTTCTGCTCGTGTTTCATGAATGAGACCCATTATGAGTGAGTCATAGAATCATTCATTTAATATAATTCATTCAGATTAATTAATTAAACATTTTAAAAAAACATTTTGTCAGAACCTCTAGTAAATTACATGTTATTTTGTTTAGTTTTTCTGTTCTCTATTTGAAACAAAAAAACGTAATTCTCAATTTATCCTGAATCATGCAGCTCTAGTGATGATCTCCATTTATTAACACAGGTTTAGGAATCTGGTACAGTTGTATTGTAGAGCTTGTGGGTGTTTTAACTTTGCTAAAGCATCAATATGAGAATCATATTGGCAGTGTTTCTTGTTAACTGTGTGAATGAATGCATCCCTAGCAATCTTACTTGACTAACTACAGTATTTTTTACCTCTGGAATGGTCAAAGTCAATGTCTGAGCATGTTTTGACTGCAAATCTCAAGGGTACACTAAAAATGGCTGACACTTGATCGCCATGGCAACAGAATCAAGCATGTGTCCTAGCAACTGAAGTTATGGAATAAATTTCATTCTGGTTTAAAGTGTTTGACCTGACTTTGCAAGAAATCGCAATGATGTGGATGCCAGAGTCAACAGAAAATTCTTTTTTTTATGAGTAACTGCTTACCAATCAATTTGGTCATCATAGGAACGAGTCTTACAACACAACTGGGGCCTGAGGATGTTGGTTTTTGTTTTTGTTTTGTTTTTTACAGTGCTGACAAGTGGAAAGGCCAAAATATACAGACATACAACATTTTAAAGCAGAGAGTTTAAATAATAATAATGAAAACACTATGGTGTTGGTGCTTCGTATTTCATTATGGAATTATTAAATATGCATTGACAAAGATTCTTGAATAACACAGTTTCTTTTCACTTATATGCTGTGGGTTCATTCTGAATTTATGCTGATTAGATCATTTTATATAGGATAAAATATATTTACATGCCTCTAATAGACCAACTAGAATACTAAGGCTACATTCACGATCACGAAATCCGATCAGAGCGGTCAGACTGAAACAGATTTCCAGAAATGTGATTTGAATAGGATTTCAAACCACATATGAATGTATCTCAAACGTATTGCTGTTCACACTTGCTAAATCTGATCGGATTGCACCAAAATCAGATTTGGACAGTCTGAATGAGGCTTAACTAAATAATAATTTGATTTGAATTTTTCCATTTATCAGGTATGACAGGATGTTAAAAATAATACACGTAAAGTGTCATGATTCCTGTCCTGTGTTTCCCTTGTCTTGTGTGCCCTTTTGTTATTTCCTGTTCTGTGCCATGTTTTGTAGTCCTTTGTAGTTTTTCATATTGATTAGTCTCCCCAGGTGTTTCCAATTAACCACACCCCCTTGTTATCTTGTTTAGCTTGTTTGTCCCTGTGTATTTATAGCCCCTGTGTTTCACGTGTTACTTTGTCAGTTGTTGTACATGTAAGGGTTGCTTCTAGTCTTGTCATGCTCGTGGTTTTGTTTCTTTTCCCCTGAAGTTCTTTATTATTTGTTCTATGTTTATTTCATTAAAACCTTGCGTTTAGATCCTCGCTTCCGCCTGCTTTCTCTGGCTCATTACATAACCAACCACGGAGACAGAATCAACATTCCATGATGGAAAATAAGACAGCACATCATGCCATACCAGCCAAGCCTGCACTTCACGTCGCTTCTGCTGATCCAGAGACTGTTCACGTCGCTTCTGCTGATCCAGAGACTCACGTCGCTTCTGCTGATCCAGAGACCGTTCACGTCGCTTCTGCTGATCCAGAGACTGTTCACGTCGCTTCTGCTGATCCAGAGACTGTTCACGTCGCTTCTGCTGATCCAGAGACTGTTCACGTCGCTTCTGCTGATCCAGAGACTGTTCACGTCGCTTCTGCTGATCTAGAGACTGTTCACATCGCTTCTGCTGATCCAGAGACTGTTCACGTCGCTTCTGCTGATCCAGAGACTGTTCACGTCGCTTCTGCTGATCTAGAGACTGTTCACATCGCTTCTGCTGATCCAGAGACTGTTCACGTCGCTTCTGCTGATCCAGAGACTGTTCACGTCGCTTCTGCTGATCTAGAGACTGTTCACATCGCTTCTGCTGATCTAGAGACTGTTCACATCGCTTCTGCTGATCCAGAGACTGTTCACATCGCTTCTGCTGATCCAGAGACTGTTCACGTCGCTTCTGCTGATCTAGAGACTGTTCACATCGCTTCTGCTGATCTAGAGACTGTTCACATCGCTTCTGCTGATCCAGAGATTGTTCATGTCGCTTCTGCTAATCTAGAGACTGCTCACGTCACTTCTGCCGATCCAGAGTTTCACGCCAGTCTAGCCGAGCCTGCACTTCACGCCAGCCCAGAGTCTCCTTCGCCGCTGGTCCTGCCCAGTTCAGAGTCTCCTTCGCCGCTGGTCCTGCCCAGCTCAAGATCTCCTTCGCCGCTGGTCCTGCCCAGCTCAGAGTCTCCTTCGCCGCTGGTCCTGCCCGGCTCGGAGCCCTCTTCGCCGCTGGTCCTGCCCAGCTCAGAGCCCTCTTCGCCGCTGGTCCTGCCCAGCTCAAAGCCCTTTTCGCCACTGGTCCTGCCCAGCTCAAAGCCCTCTTCATCGCTGGTCCTGCCCAGCTCAAAGCCCTCTTCGCCACTGGTCCTGCCCAGCTCAAAGCCCTCTTCATCGCTGGTCCTGCCCAGCTCAAAGCCCTCTTCGCCACTGGTCCTGCCCAGCTCAAAGCCCTCTTCATCGCTGGTCCTGCCCAGCTCAAAGCCCTCTTCGCCACTGGTCCTGCCCAGCTCAAAGCCCTCTTCATCGCTGGTCCAGGACTCTTTACCGGGGAGCCTCCCCAAGAAAATTTTGGGGGGGGGGCAATACACCTCCGGACCAGTCTGATCCGCCAGGACCGCCAGAGGGGTGGTCTCCTGTTCCGCCCTGGCCGCCCGAAGGGTCGTCTCCGCCCTGGCCGCCCGAAGGGTCGTCTCCGCCCTGGCCGCCCGAAGGGTCGTCTCCGCCCTGGCCGCCCGAAGGGTCGTCTCCGCCCTGGCCGCCCGAAGGGTCGTCTCCGCCCTGGCCGCCCGAAGGGTCGTCTCCGCCCTGGCCGCCCGAAGGGTCGTCTCCGCCCTGGCCGCCCGAAGGGTCTTCTCCACCTGAGGGGTCGTCTCCGGCCCGGCCGCCTGAAGGGTCGTCTCCGCCCTGGCCGCCCGAAGGGTCTTCTCCACCTGAAGGGTCGTCTCCGCCCTGGTCGCCTGCACTGTCTGCTCCGCCCTGGCCTCCCATACTACTGCAGTCTCCAGGCCCTCTTCCACTCCACGGGCCTGGCCCTCCATCCCGCCCCTCAGTTCCACCTCCGCTCCACCACCCTCCTGAAATATTTCCTGAGGAGCGTCTGGAATCCGCTCCTTAAGTGGGGGGCTATGTCATGATTCCTGTCCTGTGTTTCCCTTGTCTTGTGTGCCCTTTTGTTATTTCCTGTTCTGTGCCATGTTTTGTAGTCCTTTGTAGTTTTTCATATTGATTAGTCTCCCCAGGTGTTTCCAATTAACCACACCCCCTTGTTATCTTGTTTAGCTTGTTTGTCCCTGTGTATTTATAGCCCCTGTGTTTCACGTGTTACTTTGTCAGTTGTTGTACATGTAAGGGTTGCTTCTAGTCTTGTCATGCTCGTGGTTTTGTTTCTTTTCCCCTGAAGTTCTTTATTATTTGTTCTATGTTTATTTCATTAAAACCTTGCGTTTAGATCCTCGCTTCCGCCTGCTTTCTCTGGCTCATTACATAAAGGGAGACTGATTTAGCAGTGAAACTATTACTGGACACCATGAAGTAGATGTACAAAAGGCACTTGAGGCACTTAAGAAAATGATGTTACAGTAATAATTGAGTGTGGGTGTCCCTGCAGCTATGGGTGCTTTTATGTCTCTGGGGTTTATTTTTTTGAATGAAAACTAACAGGTTTTTAATACGAAACATGATGTGTGAAGAAAACAAAAGAAAAAACGAGGTAAATAACACTTGTGAGCAGAACATTTTTATGCATCATTTTTAATCAAGCTGTAGTTTTGGCAGAATTATGCAGAAAGTGTGAAAATATATTTTAATTGTGTGTATTTATAGGATACATAGAGCTGTGAAACAAGACATTTGATTATGTCAAAAATGCTGAAAATGTAATTATCACTATTCCCATGTTCATGTATATATGCAGTAGTGGACGAATTAACAATTGAAAGTGTGAAAAGAGATAATTGGTAGCAACATTTTACTTTAAGCCTTTATGTGTAATGCATTATAAAGGTATTAATAATGCACGTCATAATGCATTATATCTTTTCATAAATAATTGTAGCCAAAGTTAAAAATGCATTATAATATTAGCAGATTCCTTGTTACATATGAAATTGGTTGTTTGTCATGTGTTTTAATGCATTATACTTTCTAAATGTGTAAAATGAATAGATAAGTATTTATGTATTATGTATTATAATGGTGGTTACAACTATTCATGAGATCATACAATGCATTACAAGGTGCATTACAAGGCATTATAAACGCATTAAAAATACTTTTATAATGAATTATATAAAAAGGCTTTAGGTAAGTGTTACCTTCTTGTCAACCAAATATTTTTTGCCAGCTGAAAACATCTTGCTGTGGAATATCCGTTTCTAAATATCAAGTATTTGCTCTGGCTCTTGTTTTAAATGTTTTTTTTGTTTTGCTTGTTGTCATTGGACAAGCAGAATGTGTTGGTTGGTCAGTGCGGTATTTCTTTGTCCCGCCCCTCCTCCACTGTGATTGGGCGGCTGGGTAAAAGGGAATACTTGAGGAAACACCCCATTAATGAAGAGTAATTTAAAAACTGTTAAAGTGGTGCCATTTAAGCTTGCTCTGTTTTCTTTAAATGGTTACTGTAGGGCAAGAACGTTTCATTGCTCAAAATTGCATCTTGCAAGGCAGTTTGAAGTTAAAAGGGCTTAGATGGCCTTATACTGTAGCTGCAGGACTCTTATGTAATTTTTCTCAAGCATTTATCTACAGAAGTAAAGGCCACGTGTTAAATAAATATGGACCCGATAAGCTGCATTTAAGCCTCTGACAGGCAGTCTGTCAAGTTACAATGTATTCAAGAGCATCTGGACTTCATTATCCATTTGTTGGAGATATTTTGTCACATATTCAAAAAGCTTCATCAGCCATTATGACATTGTGTGGTGTGAAGAGGATGTTCAATCCTCCATCAGATAACTGATGAAGCCACTTGGATGAGAGGCAAAACATCTTCAACAAATGAATAACCAAGTCCAGATGGTCTAGCAATGATTTTTCTCCCTGATATTCAGCAGTGTGACTCTGAGTTTTCAGTTGTATCTCTGGCAAAAAGTGACTCTGTAAACAGCAGCCCTCACTATTTATCATGCGATCAATTTCATGGCTAATTAACTTGATGTTGTCAAGTGAGGATTACAGATGTTTGTGTGACTTTGACTGTTTCAGACAAAGACTGGGATTTATTTGCTTCAAGATGGTAGCGAGGAGCCTTTCAATATCCGTCTGCACCTGGCCAAAGATATTCTCACCATTCAAGAGCAAGACGTCATCTGTGTGTCTGGAGAACCGTTCTACTCGAGTGTGAGTTCAACTATCCACACTGTAAACCAGATGCACACAAGATATGATAAAAGCTGTGACGCGAAACAGCTGTTCAACACATTCTGTTGTCGTTTACATGTCAGGGACACTGTAAGAAAGTGTTTCGTTAGAAACCCTCAGAATGTTCTTAATGTTATAACACGTCCTTAACTGGTTTTTATTCAAGTCAAAAATAATTTAAATTGGAATTTAAATTGGCTAAAACACCTGACTAATACATAAGCAAGGTTTTAGATTATGACTACATAAAAATTCCACATAAAAACGGTCTTTCATTAACATTTGATTTATTACTGTAAGCAAATTCATGAATACAAATGTATATTATTGCATATTATTACAAATAAAATAGAAATAATATAAAAAATATTTTAGAATATGAAGAATACACAATATGTTTGTGTACAGATATATATGTAGAATTTGGATAGATAGATAGATAGATAGATAGATAGATAGATAGATAGATAGATAGATAGATAGATAGATAGATAGATAGATAGATAGATAGATAGAGAGATAGAGAGATGGACGGACGGACGGACGGACGGACGGACGGACGGACAGACAGACAGACAGACAGACAGACAGACAGATAGATAGATAGAGAGATAGAGAGATAGAGAGATAGATAGAGAGATGGACGGACGGACGGACGGACGGACGGACGGACGGACGGACAGACAGACAGACAGACAGACAGACAGACAGACAGACAGACAGACAGACAGACAGACAGACAGACAGACAGAGAGACGGACGGACGGACGGACGGACGGACGGACGGACGGACGGACGGACGGACGGACGGACGGACGGACGGACGGACGGACGGACGGACGGACGGACGGACGGACAGACAGACAGACAGACAGACAGACAGACAGACAGACAGATAGATATCACAATATCTTGCAGCATGAAAAGGAAAAACTTTGCCTTTTTGAGACAGTCATTATTCAGCTCTGGAATGTTTCATCACACATGTAGGAATTTGCTTTTTTGAATTAACGTTTTCTCATTCGTTTTAACTCACTCATCTGAAGTAGAATGCAATTTTCCCAGGCATTTGCAGCAGAATCTTTTGAGCATTGTGTGCTGCGTCTCATTGTCACTGCAGTAGACAGCCGGTTTTACACTGCTTGAAACAGACAGATCATGTTGTATTCACTGCCCTTTAATTAAGTTACTGGCATTGTTGGCATGGTGCCGTTTTCCCCTCGGGAAATCAACATGAAAAGGAGTCAGTTAAAAATAATTAAGTGCCTTCTCAGTTTCATGGTCCAAATTGAAATGAAAGGTAAACTACCTTTCTTCATCAACATACAGACACGGGGTGGCATGAAAGTGACGAGTTTCTTTTGATTCTGTACAGGAAAGAACAGTGACGATCCGTCGGCAGACAATCGGAGGGTTTGGATTGAGCATCAAGGTGATTGCGCAGATTCTCACAGCTTTCACTCACAGTTTTTTCACTCACAGACTTTGACAGTTTTTGTGTTATGATTTTTTCATAGGGTGGTGCTGAACACAAGATCCCTGTTGTGATATCTAAAATATCAAAAGAACAGAAGGGTAAGCTGTTTATTAACTCTTCTCCTTTAGTATTTGAAAAGAACAAGTTGTTTATTGGTTTATACGTTTGGTTTGCAGCTGAACTTTCCGGACTTCTGTTTATCGGGGATGGAATTCTCCAGGTATGCACAAATACACAAATGTGTTCGTAAGATTAAGATGCTTTCGATGTTAAGGACCCTTTAAAACTCTCGCAATGTCTTAATGTGATTCACTGAATTTCAGCCAGCGGATGTTTAGAGAGCATCTTTCTTTTTGATGGAAATTGGAGTTGTCGTTTCATAGCAATGTTATTTCAATTATATATTCGGTTTGAATTATGTATGTATTTTTTTGAACATGAAGGCCCTGATTTAAATGTGGGAATTCTTCATAATGGCCGTAGTATTTTCTTAACAATTATCAGAATATGCTTGCAGGGATTTATTTTTACATAGACTACCCTTAAAATTAAAATTAATAATAAGTCCTTGGTCAAACAAATAAAGCAATAAGAAATTTTCATTTATTAAAAATCACTTCTGTTCAAATGTTTGGGATCTATTCATCAAAAAATTTATCACGGTTTCCACAACAAATGTGAAGGAGCACAACTGTTTTCATCATTGATAATAATCAGAAATGTTTCTTGAGCAGCAATCATCATATTAGAATGATTTCTGTAGGATCATGTGACACTGAAGACTGGAGTAATGATGCTGAAACTTCAGCTTTGTATCACATGAATAAATTACATTTTTAAATATATTAAAATAGAAAACAGTTATTTTAAAATGTAATAATATTTAACAATTTTATATTTTATTTCCTGTATTTTTGATCAAATAAATGCAGCTTTGATAAGCATAATAGACTTTTTAAGTAAAATCTTACTGACCCAAACTTTAAAACGCTAACGTATATCTGGATCATAACTCGCTCTTCATCACTCTTTTACTTGTATTGTCATTAGATAAACGGCATTAATGTGAGGAGTTATCGCCATGAAGAAGTGGTATGTTTCATCTTTTTTGCATAATAATTAATTTCAGATGGCAAAGAAAGGATTTGTAATATGTGACCCTGGATCACAAAACCAGTCACATGTTGCACGGGTATATTTGTGGCAATAGCCAACAATGCAGTGTATGGGTCAAAATTATACATTTTTCTTTTATGCCAAAAATCATTAGGATATTAAGTAAAGATCAAGTTCCTTGAAGATATTTTGTAAATTTCCTACCATAAATATATAAAACATTTGCATGCAGCACAATCGCGACATAAATGGACAACTTTAAAGGCGATTTTCTCAATGTTTGGATTTTTTTGCACCCTCAGATTCCAGATTTTCTAATAGTTGTATCTCGGCCAAATATTGTCCTATCCTAACAAACCATACATCAATGGAAAGCTTATTTATTCAGATTTCAGATGATGTATACATCTCAATTTAAACAATATTGACCCATATGACTGGTTTTGTGGTCCAGGGTCACATGTATACTGTAGCACTATGCATCTTTTAACAGAAGTGTGTGTGTATTTTCGACTCGCCCTTTAAAAGCTTGGCAAATAATAATGCAATGAGTGACACGTGCATTCTAATGAAAGAATAAGCAAGTGTGTTTTCCATCCTCAGGTGCAGGTTCTGCGAAACGCAGGTGAGGAAGTGACTCTGACTGTGTCTTTCCTGAAGAGAACGCCTGCGTTTCTGAAACTGCCGCTGTGTGAAGACTGCTCATGTACGTCTGTGTATGGACACGCAGCATTCACCGGTTAATACAGAACTTACACGTGTCAAAGTCTTCAAAGTAAAATTTACAATGAAATAACGTTGTTTTATAACCTGTTTATTTTCTTTTTTCAGGTATACCAAGTGACCAGAGCAGTGGAACCTCGTCTCCGTTGTGTGACAGTGGCCTGCATCTGAACTACCATCCCAACAACACGGTGAACATCTAAAAACACTCATCTGACTGTCTGTCTGAGTTTGGGTCAAGTCTGATAATGTGCATTTGTGAATTGATTATCAACAAAAGAGGCACTTTAATATCTTCATACAATTACACTACAATAAAACCCTTATAGGTTAATGTTTGAAAGCAAAGGGATTAAGATAGGCATAAATATTTGTCATTTTATATCATCCATCCATCCATCCATCCATCCATCCATCCATCCACCCATCCATCCACCCATCCATCCATCCATCCATCCATCCATCCATCCACCCATCCATCCATCCACCCATCCATCCATCCATCCATCCATCCATCCATCCATCCATCCATCCATCCATCCATCCATCCACCTATCCATCCATCCACCTATCCACCCACCCATCCACCTATCCATCCATTCATCCACCTATCCACCCATCCATCCACCCATCCATCCATCCATTCATCCACCTATCCATCCATCCATCCATCCATCCATTCATCCACCTATCCACCTATCCACCCATCCATCCATCCATCCACCTATCTATCCATCCATCCACCTATCCATCCATCCATCCATCCATCCATCCATCCATCCATCCATCCATCCATCCATCCACCTATCCATCCACCTATCCATCCATCCATCCATCCATCCACCTATCCATCCATTCATCCATCCATCCATCCATCCATCCACCTATCCATCCATCCATCCACTTATCCATCCATTCATCCACCTATCCATCCACCTATCCATCCATCCATCCATTCATCCACCTATCCACCCATCCATCCAGCCATCCATCTGTCTATCTGTCTATCTATCTGAGTTTGGGTCAAGATTGTGAATTTGTGAATCGTTTTATAAATATTTTGTCAGCAAAGAGAAGCTTTAAGGTCTTCCTACGGTTTTCCAACTAAAAGCCTTGTAGTTTAATGTTTGAAAGCAAAGAAATTAAGACTGCCATAAATATTAGTATTGCCATTTCACTAAATTATTATTAATATTATTATTATTTATCTGAGTATCTGATCTGTGGCAGGACACATTGTCTTGCTCGTCTTGGCCGATGTCTCCGGGGTTGCGCTGGGAGAAGAGATGGGTGGATCTTCGTCTCATCCCTCTATTGCACGCGCGTCTGTCCCAGTACGTCCCAGGTACTGACATTTGCAGGTGAGCTGAGAACCGCACAAGAAATCTGTGTATTGTTTGCTTATACTTTGTCTCTGGCTTTAACAGTAGTTACAGTGGTTTGTGGAGTTACGGTGCCTGATGTGATGTATTTAGCTCTTTCTTTCATCTAGTAATTCAGTTTGGATTCTAGTCGCACAGGATTTTCCCTGATTATTTTTTTAGGGCTATATTAATTCACAGCCATTCCCAAATGAACCGCATTAGACCTTTAATATCAAATGCAAACTTTGATGAGGTTAAGCTATTTGAAATAAGACCTTTTTGCACATCAAGTGGGACGTAATTGAAAACTCTTAAATTGGATTGAATCAAATCAGTCCGTTTTTAAAATTGCATTCAATTAAACAAATTGAAAAAGAAGAATTAGATATTAGTTAGCTATTTTTGCATTCTGTGGAATGTCTCTTGAGTGTGCGTATTTTTTATTCCTTCAGACAAAATGCGTTTCAAGTGGTTGCTGTGGACGGGGTGTGCAGCGGGGTCATTCAGTGCCCCAGTACTGACGAATGCACCGACTGGCTGCAAGCACTAGCTACTAACACTTCTGCCCTCACCAAGCACAACGTGAGTACACCGCAGCATGGGAAAAGTGTGGCCCAAAAAGTCAATTCTTATACAAACAGTGATTGCTTAGATTGTAACTGCAAATGCTAGTTTCCCTTGTGTCTCATAATGTGAGTGACCAGTGAATAGTGTATATCCAAAACACTGAAATCAAAGTAAAAATCTTTTCATCCTAGAAATCAATGAAAAGTTTCAGAAAAGTTGATAATGTTTAATCTTACCGTTCAAAAGTTTGGGGTCAATCAAGAATAACATCAAGAATAACAGTAATATTGTGAAATATTATTGCCATTCATAAGAACTGTTTTCTGAGTTTTCTAAGTTTTTAAAATGGAATTTATTCCTGTGATCAAAGCTGAATTTTCAGCATCATTACTCCAGTCTTCAGTGTCACATGATCCTTCAGAAATCATTTTTTTCTTTTTTTTTTAAGGATTCTTTGATGAATAGAAAGTTCAAAATAAAAAACATTTATATGAAATATTCATATGATATCATCTTTGCTGAATAAAAGTATTAATAAACATTCTTACTGACCCAAAACTTTTGAAAATCAGTGTGTGTGTGTGTGTATTTACAGTATATATACAGTATATTTATATTATATCCAAAGATTACCCTTTATCAATTTAGTTATGAATTGAATATAAATGTTCTTTTGCTTTTGTGTCTTTTTGCACGATATAAGAACATTTTAAAGGCTTTCATTAGCAACATTGGAGCCCTGGTTTAATGTGTTGAGTCATGGCGCTCACACGGGCGGTGTGAGTTTGAATCTGGCTCGCCACACTTCTTGATTCTGTTCCCCTCGTTTCCTTTCCTCTTTCCACTAGTGTATCTCTAGACCTTCTTTGATAAATACCACCATGATCTAGTGCTGACAATTGATTTAAAAATTTAAACTAATGGTACATTTTTCTGTAAATAAATTCTGTGTTTTAAGCAGAAAATATTACAGTAATGGCGGCATTATTTTTGACAGCCCTACCTTAAACACAAGGTATTATGGTTTGTTTGAACCGGATGATCTTTGTGTCAGTGTCGCTTTCAATTAGAAATACAACTTCATTTTCTACTATGAAGCAGCTCTGCAAGGTGTGTTCATGTTTTTTACTCGCGGACGTCCGACCTCTAGGAGCTAAACAGAAGAAATTAACTGAATAAGCTTTCCACCTCAAAGAAGGCGGAGCCTCAGAGCCCCGCCTACCTATTACATCATCGTCACCGACCAATGGTACTTCAAAGGTGTTTACCAGCAAGAGCTAACTTTCTGGAAGATTCACTTTGGCAAGTGAAACGAACATAAAATTAACTTCATTTTGGCCAGATTTTGTGACGTCACACACACACAGTTTGTTCTTCTATTCCGCTTGAAGTACATCAGGGCTTTTATTATGCTTTAGTGTCTCTGGAGAGCAAGCAGGAGAGTGTACCGAACCAATTTGTGCCTGAATCCACTGAACACACAACGATAAAGTACATTTATGCTCAGTGATGGAGGTGATTCAGGAAGACGGTGAATTTTTGTCATAAATTTTCATTTTCTCCAGGCAGGTCATGTTGTAATCCCCTCATTGCAGTAGATTAAGGCCTTAAAATGGCATTTCCCGCACAATGAAGGATTTCACTCTTAATTACTAGGGAACGCAGAGTGTGCCACATGGCCCAGATCACTCACTTTTGAGCATCCCCGTGCAAAAATCCTCCATTTTCCATCTTGCGTTCATTTATTTTGAGTGTGTTTAGCATTTGTCAAAACATCCTCTCAAAGAAGATGATCAGTTTGCTCCTCACAACAATGTGTTTTAGCGTTTACTGTGGATTATCCTGCAGAGGGACCATCTGGATGAGCTTTCAGTCCATTTTCTGCGAGGAAGATAAAGCCTCATTCCCCATTCAAATGGAACTATTAGAGTCATTTGCGAGGCAGCAGTGTCTGGCCGGGGTTACGTGGGTAATGAAGCTAGTAAGAATGTTAATGTTGAATAAAGCTTCACAGCAGCAGCGACTCTCTCCTGGGTTCTGGATGCACTAGTACCTTGGTTGGTCTGAAACACACAAGATTTATGGTGTTCTTTTATCGGCTACTTGAATAATTGAGCTGAGACACGGTAAAGGTCATTCGGTGATCACCAAAGCGCTTTATTTTATATCTGTGAAGCAGATTGCTGTATTTCCTTGGCCTTTTGTTATGATTTATGATTGAGATGTCTAGAAAATCTCCTTGCAGTCAAGAAGCAGAGGTTGTTGCAGGGGAGTGACGTATGATCTTCGATTTAAAAGGATTCATAAAACCTCTGTATTAAAGGGGTCATGCAGTTTAGTTTTGTGGATTATTTTCATCCCTAAAGTGCGTTTATATTTAGTGCTTAGTGTGCACTAAGTAGACTTATGAGACAGTAAATTTGCAATGTTCCTTATCTGTAAGTGGATAAAAGCATCTGCATTGTAAATCTAATAAATGAAGTTCAAAACGTAGGTTCGGTTAACTCGCAGCTCAAGCCGAGCCTCGGGTTCGAGTCTCCTCCAAGGACTGCAAGCCAAGTTAGTTTACTATTAACTTCGAGGTTGAATGGGCAGGCGAACTAGTGAAACTAAATTTGTCTACCATTGGTGAAACAAACTGGTAGTACTGCCATGAACTCACAGCTTTTCCACAGTTTTCATACCCAAAAAATGTACAGGCCTGCTTATAGTTGACTCTTAGTGCACATTTAAATATATTTAAGTATAAAGCATTATACTTTATATATTTATATACTTTATATGTATTTTATATATTTTTTTATTCTAAGTATAACAATTTATACTTATATTTGAAATTTTAATATTTAAAAGTATATAGATAATAAACAGAATAATTAAAATATATTTATATATTTTTATATTTATTTCAATATAAATATAAATTAATAATTTCAGTATATATTTGATATATATTATTATATATTAAAATATATTATTATAAATATATAAAATATATTCAAAGCTGTATATATAAATAAATAAATGTATTTATTATTTATATATTTCAGTATTTTTATATCTTTTTATGATATGTAAATATATTTTTAACAATTTAATCTGTTAATTCTTGTCGTGCGCACATCATCTTTATATATGTAATATATTTAAAGGTATGTATGTATATATATATAATTTATATATTTCAGTATATCTTTAAATATATTTTTAACTATATAATCTGTTAATTCTTGTAGTGCACACATCATCTTTAAATACACATTTATACACTGTAAAAAAAGAAAAGTTTCTGCCTTAAATTTTTAAGTACAATCAACTTAAGTCATTTCAACTTAAATTACATTAAACTTTAAAAATGAGTTGAATCTTGTATAACATAAAAAAAGTTGAAAAATTAGTTAAAGCAATGTAAAGAAAAATATTGTCATAACTCATTGCTCATATTTTTTTACAGTGAATATATAAGATATTTTTAAAGGTCTATACATTTTATATAATATATAAACTTATTTATTTATTTATTTGAATATGTATTTTTACCTAAACACATTTCCAAAAATCTAATCTGTGAAATCTTTATAATTGTTCTGCAGGTGAAGAAGATCAACAGGAACTTTCCAGTGAACCAGCAGGTAAGGAAACTGAATCTGAATGCATGAGAAGGTGCGAATTGGACCCTGAAAGAGTGACGGAAAGCCTGCAGAGATCCAGATAAAGCCCTGAAAGAGCGAGTGGCTCAAGTGATCACCGCACTTGAATGAAGCCCCACGATGATGTTTTCTGACAAGAGCCACTGTTCTTCATGCGCTGTGACGCATGTACCCTGCAGAAAGCCAAGAGTGGAGTTCACAGGGCAGCGAGATTCTCCCAATCCCCTGATGTCCTGCTCCTCAAATCGACGTGGCATCACACAGACTGACAGATACTTGGTCACAGTGTTTGCTTTTAGTGCATGACCTCTCATGCAGGAGTGTTGCGACATTTTAAATGATCTTGAAGCTTTGAATTGGGCTTAATTATTTGACGAATGTTCGATTTGATGAATGTAAGGGGAGAAATGTGGAGTTTCTTCCTGTAAATTCTGTGCAGACTAATTACTTGGAACGTTCTTAGTTCTTCTGTATCCTATTTGACACGTTCTTTTTGTGTTTTTCTGTCGTTTAGATCGTATATATGGGCTGGGTAGATGAGAAAGAACAAGATTCTGTTCAGGACCGAATGTACTCACCAAAGTTTCTTGCCTTGAGGGGTTCGTCTCTCTTCAAATTCTCCGCACCTCCAGTGAGTTCTTCTGCATGATTTACTGCATCAAGAGCCTTTCAGTTTCAGTCGCTGACTTTTATATGATTTTATATTTAGCATATGCTCGCAATATTTGTTCTACTTGGGGCAACATTGGCTGAAAAAAAATGGTGAGAGTGATGAAAGCACATCAGACTCTTGTTGAAACTTTTCCTGAGTTCAGTTTTTAGCAGTTCATTACACTGAAGAATTGTTAAAGGAATACTTGACCCAAAAAAATGCATATTCTGTTATTATTTCCTACTAGTTTTTGTGGAAGACTTGCGGCGCATCCAAAATTGTGTCGCTTCACTGCCATTTTTAAATCCTTTCCCATGGCCTCATGGGATAGTAAAGTGTCCATCATACGCACACTTCAGAATCTCACCGGAAGTAGTCAGTCATCCGTGGACTTTTCACCAAATGTTTTTCTCGAATTTGATTTCGGATGCAACGTTAGTCCTACATTTTCATGTTTTATTCTCACAAAATGATTACATGACTTTGAATATAGCACAAAAGCTTCTTTTATGGAGCTTTTTGTCCTTTTTTGAGCAAAACTGAACACTGGGAACTTTTGTTGCATGGGGAAAAGTTTTTTTTAAAATACCCCTTTCATTTTCCAGTAAAAAAAAAGAAAAAAGAACAGCATATCAGTCTTGTTATTGTTAACTAAAACTATTAAAAATGTTTTTTGTTAATTGCAATAAAGCTGAAATAAAATTAACATAAAAAAAAACATAAAAAACTTAACAGAAATTAGAAATTTTGCCTTAAAATTAAATACAATAAGTTTTGAAGTACTAAAATTACTAAAACTACAATTGAAATGCTGTATATATATATATATATATATATATTAGTGCTGTCAAATCGATTGTGATTAATCGCATCACACATATTATATATAAACTAATACAAATGAGAGAAGCACAAAATTACTGAAACTGAAATGAATATGAAAACTGAAAAAAGTAAACTATTTTAAAATATGAATGAATGCAATAATATTATACAAATAATAACATGGGATGAAATTAGGATGATTTTTCGGATTAGGATGTACATAATGACAGATGAACAGTTCAGAGGAACTATTTTTTTAAAGAATTGCCCGTTTTCACTCTTGAGCAGTTAGCGTCCGCATTATTTGCTGCTGCTTCAGTTATTATCGACTTTATGAAATCCATTATTCTGTTGAGCCGCAGGCTAAATCAGCTAACCTGAAGCTCTAACCCCTCCATTCAATAAAGCCAAATCTCCGTACACAATCAGCAATTAATTTAAACGCCTTCATCATAATTCTGGGAAATAATTTGGACTAAAACATGAATGATAATCTGAGAAGTGTCTCATTAAAGGTAAATATGGAGATAACACTGATAACTTTAACTCTCGGACTCCCCCTGTGTTTCACATCAGATGGTTCAGTCCTGATGAAATGAGGAATTGTGGTTGTTGCTTGTAGATGTTGCCACTTAATTAATTTATCCTGACGAGATCGAGACATCAAAGAGCTTCATCCAATCTGCCAGAAACCGTAATTTGAAGGTGGAGTGGGAGGAAGATCAAAAGTTTGGACGTGGAAACCTATTTTGGGATACGCAGATGCAAAATTACATTGGAGAGAACTTACAACCCTCAGCAGTTTGTACAAAGAGTCTCTCAGGTTATTTCAGCTTGTTCAGACGTTCTCCGCTCAGGGCAATAAACACTTGACATGATGCCTTTGAGGAAGGTTTGGGTAGAAAGTTCAATTTCAAAGCGTTTTTGACATGAAAAGAGTTCAGGTGCACAAAGCTAATTTTGGTTAAGATGCTTTTGTATGTTCGTTGACCTCCAGCATGAAATAAACAGTGTTCAGAACTTATTGTTTTCATAATCTGACACATTTCTGAGTAACAGGACATTCAAGCTGAAGAAATGACTTGACAGAAAAATTGACTTGATATTAGCAACTGGGAATTTAGTGGATTGTGAAAAGTGTCTCTAAATGTCACTAGATTGTAAGAGTCTTTCTGAAACTGAAAGGCATTTCATAATTGTATTTTATTGGCAGTTACATTGTTGAATAAACAAGATCAGAAACATGCGAAAAGAAATAAAAAAGGTTTATTATTACATTTATTTATTAAATGAATTATATTTATCCAAATTGTTAATTGTTAAAAAAAAAAGATTTATTTTATTTTAAAAAAAAGCATTTATCATGCATAACTTCAACACCAGAAATATATTAAGTAGAAAGGTCAGTATTATTATTGTTATCATTATTTTTTAGTAAATTGCTTTTACATTTATTTATTAAATTATTGAAATTAATTGATTCATTTAAAAAATATATATATTATTTTTTATTATTAGAAAACATTGTTTTCTTGGACAAACAAGAAATAGCATGCCCTGATGAATCATACACAGTAAGACCAGAAGTGTGTGTGTGTGTGTGTGTGTGTGTGTGTGTGTGTGTGTGTGTGTGTGTGTGTGTGTGTGTGTGTGTGTGTGTGTGTGTGTGTGTGTGTGTGTGTGTGTGCGCATGTGTGTGTACTTGTACAACTATCTTTGTGAGGACCAGTTTGAGTTTTAGACCATTGGAGTGAGGACAAAGAGGGTAAAGTGAGGACATGTTGGCCGGTCCTCACTTTCTGAGAGCCTTTAAAGGCCTGTTTGAGGGTCAAGACTTGGTTTTAGGGATAAGGTTATAATTAGATTAGGGGTCGGTTTAGGGTCAGGGTTCGGGTTAGGCACTTAGTTGCGATGGGTAAGGTTAGGGTAAGCGGCTAGAGATTGCATTGTGTCAATGAATGTCCTCATAATGATAGATGTACAAGAATGTGTGTGTGTGTGTGTGTGTGTGTGTGTGTGTGTGTGTGTGTGTGTGTTGACTCGAGCACTCTGTTTTTGACTGGTATTCTGACATTTGGAAACTCTGCTCTGAGCCACTCGAGTCTGAAGAAAACACTCGTGAGTTCTCTGTTCCATCATGATCCATCTTCACTGGCCTTTGGGTATTAGAGGTTACTGCAGATGCTCAGCGTGACTCACTCTCCTTCACGAGATCTCAGGGGGGTTTCACTCCTTCATCGCCGAGCAGGACTTTGTTTATTTCATGTAGCATTTGAATCATCCCTTTAGGGACACAGCGAGTTCTCTGACTGAGCTGAATAATGAACTGTCTGTGATTTCTGGAGACTGACAGCAATCTAAACTCCTCCAGGTCACCACCTGGGACTGGACCAGAGCCGAGAAGAGCTTCACCGTCTACGAGATCATGTTCAAGATACTGAAGGTACAAGTTATAACTGACACCGGCCTTACAAATGAATACTGTGCAGGTATCTGATATTTAATAGGTGATAAATCAGTGTCCCATCCTCCTATAGGTTCTTGTTCTGTGGTTATTTATTGAGTTATAAAAAAGTCCCTTTAAGGCAAGTCATTTCACTTGGCGGCCATCTTTGAAACGCCTCTCGGGCAGCTATTTCAGTCAAGCAAATACCTCCTATTTTTTGAATGGGGAAACATCAGAATCTCCAATGCTGTTCACCAAGCTTACGATAAAAATGTCATGTTCGAAATTACCAGTTAAATTTAACAACTGTCTCATGAATTTTGGACATTTCGGACACAGCCGATGACAACCAAGGAAACAAGAACCACAGACTGATATGAAAATTAAAATAAGAGTCCTTGAACAGAGTAAACCAAACTAGCTGTGCCAGCACAACTTGGCTTTTGTTCTTTATTTCTATTATTTATTTTTATTTCACAAATGAGAAAAGTATGGAAGCTTGTTTCCGCCACTGAATAATAAATAAATAATAATAATTGCGACTTTTTATCTCACAATTGTGACTTCTTTTCTCAGAATTGCGATATATCAAGTCAGAATTGTGACTTCTTTTCTCAGAATTGCGATATATCAAGTCAGAATTGTGACTTTTTTTCTCAGAATTGCGAGATATGACGTCAGAATTGTGAGAAATAAAGTCGCAATTCTGAGAAATAAAGTCGCAATTCTGAGAAATAAAGTCGCAATTGCGACATAAAGTCAGAATTGCATTATATAAAGTCGAAATTGCGTGTTATAAAGTCAGAATTGTGAGATATAAACTATTCTGAGGTAAAAATAAAATAAAAAGTCCGTCTTTTTTTCCATTGGAATTGGACTTTATATCTCACAATTGTGAGTTTATATCTCGCAATTCTGAGAAAAGATGTCAGAATTGCAAAATATAAACTCGCAATTGCGAGAAAAAAAGTCAGAATTCTGACTTTATAACACGCAATTCTGACTTTATATCTCGCAATTCTGAGAAAAGATGTCAGAATTGCAAAATATAAACTCGCAATTGCGAGAAAAAAAGTCAGAATTCTGACTTTATAACACGCAATTCTGACTTTATATCTCGCAATTCTGACTTTATAACACGCAATTGTGACTTTATATCTTGCAATTCTGAGAAATATAGTCAGAATTGCGAAAACTCGCAATTGTGAGAGAAAAAGTCGCAATTATCTTTTAAAATGTTTTATTTTGTGGCGGAAACAAGCTTCCATAGAAAAGGGTAGCACCACTAGTGACAATAATAACCTTGGATGTACATTTTGTCAAATTTTTATATTTTCAAAATACAAGATTTGACACCAATGACAAGAAATCAAGGGACTATATATATATATATATATATATATATATATATATATATATAAATTAATTATATTACAAATTCCTTATTTTGATTAGATTTTTGCATGCTAGTGAAAGTTCAAAAATAAGCAGAATATCTTAAAAAAGTAGCATAATGTTATTCTTATTGTTTGCATTTAACATCACATATGTATATGCTTTTATTTAGGAACAAATAGAAAACTCAACAAAACAAAAACTACCTTTACAGCATTGCACATTTGTTAGATCTCACACTTTTTTAAATGAATGTTATAACTTTATATTATAAAGTTTAATACTTAATATCATAACTTAATATTATACTTAATATTATAATAATATTTTAACTTTAATACTTTATAACCTAACCTATATATTTTAAACATTTAAAATATGAATAACATTTTTGAAAACTATAATGATCTAAACTATATTTAATGATCTTAACTATAGTGTCTAAAACATTTAAAATATTTCAACTTTCCAGTTTTTAATGTGTGAAAATTGTTAAAATGTACAGGTTTTTTTTTTTTTTTGCAAGTAAAAAGTTTGAAATGAATTAAGGCATAATGTATGAAGAAAAAAATAACAATTATGAACAAAATATTTTTATTTGGCATCATTTTCATTTAATCTGTAATTGTGTCAAAATTATATTGTTTTTTTTTCATGGTAATTTTAATTAATTTTTTTGTCTTCTTGTGTGCCTAGTTTTTTTTTTATTGCTAATTATATGTAGGTTTATAATGTAGGTTTAGTTTAATGCTTGAACTTAAACTTGTTTCAGTCTATTGCATAGGCAACATTTCTGATTTTCGTTAGTTTAAGTTTTTCAGCTAATATTTATATTTTATTGTATAGCGAATATAAAACGCATGAATGTATAACCTAACCTATATAGGTTAGGTTATACATTCATGCATTTTATATTCACTATTTGAAATCTCTTTCATGTCAAAATGTATCATGTTATCTATGCTTCACCATTCTAACCAAATTCCTTTTTTTAGGACAGTGAGCTGGTGGACAAACGAAAGCACTGCTTCAGCGTTCAGACGGACTCTGGAGAGGACATCTTCTTCAGCGTGGAGCTGGAATGTGAGCTGCTTCTGTGGGAGAAAGCCTTTCAGATGGCCACGTTCTTCGAAGTGGAGCGAATACAGGTACTGAACCTTCCAAACACGAGGTTGCGCAATCTAAACTTAATTGCATTTTAGTCAGACAGACTAAAGGGCAATTTCAGTGGTGAAGTTACTTCTCTATCTTCTTGGCACGGTAAACAGACAGAGCCGAGATCAGATCGAGGCCAATTAATCTGCACCTGCCAGACAATGTTGGCTGCCATCTGAACAACGCAAACTCTGAGTGATTGAGGCCTTGCCAAAGACAGATTAAGTGTGATTTGCTAATCAGTACTTGAAGGAAACACATTGTTCAACAGTTTTGTTTGCAGACATTAATATAATCTAATCCTGGCTGAATGAGTGTTTCTACAGCGACTGGCACTTTTATATCCTAGCTGTTGTTTTCTATCAAAACACATTTCAACTTTTCCCTTTTTGTTTTCTGAAGGTCACGTTTAAACACATTTTTAACAGTACTTGTCAGATGTCGTTTAGATTTTGTTGTTTTGCCCTTGTCCCTGATCCAAACTTTCACACGTAAATATGAAAATCCTTCCTAAAAATATGAATAACAAAAATATTGAAGAAACACCCACTGATCCATGTACAGTATAGGATCCAATTATGTATATTTCATATACATTACATAATATGCAAGTACGGCATTTATAGTCCTGTAGAACTGAAGCGAATCTATATTCCATGTTCTAGCAAGACAATAGCAGGACAATTTCACATTCATGGAAAACATGGTGGCACAAATAAAATCGCTGCCAATTTGTCCCACTAAACCAAACTAACCGTGCCTCGTGCCAAAAAAATAACAATTTGTTTATTTTTCTCCCAAAATAATTATGTACGACACTTATCATCCTAATGAAACATTTACGAGATTGAGATGTTTGTGTGTGCCAGTCTGCCTCCTGTCTGATTAACAATGCCAAGCATCTCCTGTTTCAGTGTAAAACATACGCTTGCATCGTGGACAGTCATCTCATGGGACTCACCGTTGATTTCAGCATGGGCTTCGTGTGCTTCGATGCCGCGTCAAAGGTGAGAGAGGGGGAACCTGAAGTCTGCAGTTCTTTTAAGTAAAACACTTGATCACTGGTGATTTAATTTAACATCAAGTTCTCATTAGTTAGAGCTTCTCTGTTGCTATGCGCTATGTATTTATATCACACTAAACATTTATAGAAACATGCTGTCAACTGTATGTTAGGTAAACATACATTAACATTTGCCTATTACTGATGTAGTTGTTGATAATATTAGCGCTCTGTCAAGATGCTGTCACACTGTGTGCGTATTCTTAGGCAACACCAGTCTGTTATTTAAAGTAATGTTTTCATACAACCAAGGTTCAGAATAAACACTTCATGAATGAAAATGTTGCTTACCAGTTAGTCTTTAACTTTAATGATAGAGATACTCTGTTGTGACGTCAATATTTCATCAATATTTGTTTTAGAATTTCGTGTGGGTCACACCTCAAATGTACATTTGAAGCCATTGTGTTTCAAAAAAAATAATTTTATTGTTTAAAAGTTTTCACACTATATAATAATAAGAAATGTTTATGTCATCACATTAGAGTGATTTCTGATGGATCATGTGACACTGAAGACTGGAGTAATGATGCTGAAAATTCAGCTTTGATCGCAGGAATAAATTACATTTTACAATATGTTCATATAGAAAACAGTTCTTTTAAATGGTAAAAATATTTCACAATATTACTGTTTTTACTGTAATTTAATCACATAAATGCAGCCTTGGTGAGCATAAAAACGTTCAAAAACTTTTAGAAAATCGTCCCGACCCCAAACTTTTGAACGGTGCTGTGTGTTGCTATTTAGTTTTTTTAATAAGGTCATGCACATACACTCACATCTTTATGACTGTAAGTTCTTATTTTTCAATAAAACAAAAAACAAAAAAACATAGCAGCTTCAAAATGCACTTTAGAAGTCTCTTTAAGTCTTGTTCACAACAGACTTTATTTTAATAAAAAAAAAAAAGTATTCTAAAAATCCATTGGAAAAACATGAGGGAAAGATGAAAAAGCTAAATAAAAAAATCCAGTCAAATAAACAAAAAAGTTGTAATAATAAACAAGAAAAGCTTAATGGGCAGTATGAAAAATTAAAAAAAGTTATTTAAGTAAAACTTTATCAAACTTTGAGTAGAAAAGTTTTTAATATGCATAATTTAAACCTTCATTACAGGCAGTGCTGTGGAGATATAAATTCTCTCAGCTTAAAGGATCATCAGATGATGGAAAGAGTAAAATCAAATTCCTGTTCCAGAATCAAGACACAAAACTTATTGAAGCAAAGGTAAGTTTACTCTTCGCTTTTGTTTTTGCTATTGGCTTCTGTTTATGAAAGTACAAATTGTTTCTCAATCTTCAGCATTTTCGTATAGCAGGTTTTACGGTAACCTCAACTCTTAGAAAACTTTTCGAAACGTCGTAATCTTGCAAGTGCAAAAGAACTAGCTGAAGGAAGCAGATAAAAATAAAGTGCGTTGATATGAATTTCCTGTTTGATTATTTCCCCCCTGTCGGCTGTAAGTATAAGCACTTTCATGCACCAGGTTTGATTTGATTTCTGCTTGAGGCTTCCTCCTTTTCTCCAGCAAACCTTCATGTTAATTTCCCCCCCTGATGCTTCCAGGAACTGGAGTTCTCCAACCTCTTCGCGGTTCTCCACTGCATCCACGCGTTCTTCGCCGCCAAAGTGGCTTGTCTGGATCCCATGTTCGTGAGCAGCCGAAACGCCACCCTGGCCCCTGTGGTGTCCACCACCTCCACCTTAACCGCCCCACCACAGATATCCAAGATCAAATACACGAGCTGACAGACTCCAGAGACGTATCCTCTCCTTCCAGACAGTGAACAGGTAGGATGAGAGGAACTAACCCTGACACACAGTGGACACTTCTCCGTAAGGGAAACTCAGACTGGGATATGAATCCTGAACATTTTAGTGTTATGTTTCCAGTTGAAGACGTTCCCGGATCGCTTTCAGCTGCAATTACCGGGTCGTTAGAAAGTTGGACTCTTCCCCTTTGATACTGAGCCATATCAGTTTGCATTCAAATGATATGAACACTTCTTTGTGTGTACTTTTAAAATATTATTAAATCTGGTAAGCGATTGGAATGAAGGTGTTGTGAAACTGCCATGAAGTTCTTGAGCCTCTGTTGATTTTTTTTCAAAATAGTAATTTAGTTAACCATCCAGACAGCAACATCGTGCCGTGTGGAATCCACGTGTACCGGATGTGGGCCGGATCTGGCCCGACACTAGGTTGCGTTCTGGGCAGAGTAATACCAGCCATCTTAAACTTAAATTTATTGTAATAAACACATTTTCTGAATGTTGGTTAGATATCTACAGAATCCCACATATGACATGCGGACCAAAAAAAAAAATATATATATATATATATCCTGGCGAATATATATCCACGAATTAAGAATTAGTTTTCTCGTTTTAGTTAAATCGTGGCCACAAATTAAGAATTCGTTCCCTCATTTTAGTACACTTTGGCCATGTTTAATGAATTCATTCCCTTGTTTTGATTTAACTAAAACAAGGGAACGAATTATTACAATGTGGACATGATTTAGTAAAACAAGGGGACGATTTATTGTATCATGCGCACGATTTACTTAAAACGAGGAGGCGAATTAGTAAAACGTGCTGATATATTAGTAAGTCGTGGGAATGAATTGTTAATTCGTGGCCACGATATAATTTAATTATTTTCCCTGCATGTCATGTAGGGGCTCTGTTTATATACCCAAAATTGGCAAAGCATAACCTGTTATCCTGGTTGAAAATGTTAGTTTTTTAATCCAAACAAAGCAAATCGACATAAATCGAGCATCAATTCTCACAATGTTTAAATCTGTAGAAAAACTCAATGCTATTAAATGGTCTACCTAGAGAAACAGACTGGAGAATGTGGGATAGTGTAATTATTTTCATATTGTACCTATTTTGATACTTTATTAAAGGTTCAATCATGTAACTGAAGATAAGCTGGAATTGACATGACAGTGTGATGCACATTTGAACTTTCTCAAGGGAAGGACATACTTGCTAATAAATGAAGCGCTTGACTTTATTTTTTTATTATTGTTATCCAATATCTAAAAGATATATTAGTGCATAAACTGGTCATTTTTGCAGTCAAAATACATCTACCTGTTAATCTAATAAAGTCAACATGAAATTTCCGTTTCCCTGTGCATAATCCATCAGATTTGTCTTGCTTTTGTCTTTATACATTGGTTATTGTCATCTAGACTGTGTGGGCTGTTAGTTAAAATATTTAGACACTGTTGTAGATAAATCCTCTATTATATGTAATGCAGCCTAAAATCTTGCCAATATTAACTCTTTCCCTGCCAGCGTGTTTTTAAAATAGTTGCCAGTCTCTGCCAGCATTTTTGATCATTTTCACAAAATGCCCAGAATATTTAGTTGTATGAATATCTCAACATGCAACATATCAAAAGAAAGAACAGACCATCTGCTTTTAAACAAAAACATAAAACGTTCTATTCTAGTTTCATGCTTTTTTTATTTATTTTTGTAGGTTTCATAAAAGATGGAGTCCATTACCCCTAAGGCTTCACGGTCCTCTACCTGTCCTGGGTCGACATTTCATTCAGTAATGTTAGGCAGTTTTAATTATACGCTGTTTAATGTTAATTTTACATATGCATCTGCTTACATAAGCTATCGCTTGTTTCGCGTATAACAGTTAAAAACAGTTAATTTCTGTCAATGGCAGGGAAAGAGTTAACACTCTAAACACTGATTAACATTGATGTTATAAAGGTTATTGCAAAAAACAATTGAATTACAATTCTGTAATGCGCATTTTCCGCAATCATTCATTTCCTAATCCTGATTCACTTTTATGTGGTTATGTGGTTTCATGTTGACTTTAATCATCTCAAAACTCTGTACATATTTAAGGCTGCTGTCATTTAACGCATGCTAGAATCACAAACTGACATGTAGGAATAAGATATTTGTTATCTAGCATTATGGCCAAAGCTTTAAATTCAACATTTACTCATGTTAAAGTACTGTATGTATTTGTACTAAAAAATACAACACCTCCGTCAACTACCAACTTAATTGGGCTCAAAAACGTTAAATAACAATCCATAATGTGTCTTCCCCCCAACCTTTGTAATATTCCTCCCAAAAATGTAACCCTTTATTGGCCACCATGCTGCCACCCCAAAGTTAATGTAGGACCCGACAGATGGAATAATAAATGTGGTTTTACTGAGAAGCACTTTTGCGCCATCAATCTTGTCCTAACCCTGGTTTTTTGTCCTGATGTTGAGCGTTTAGTCTATGCAAAAGAGAGATTTGTGATTTACCCCAAGCTGGGATGTCTTTGGCTAAAGATGGGACTGGAAAAGCAGAGGCTGAAAAGTATTCTTTTATTTTTAGCAAACTATGATTTGTTTTAATAAAGATGTATAGTTAATAAAGATTTTATAACGTGTGACCTTGTCTAATCTCAATTATTTTTGTGTGTTCTGAGGTTTGTGTGTTTGCAAATTTTGTCACCAGTAGCGCACTGTACACACGCTGCCCTATTTTTTACTATTTTTATGTAGGCTATATATATATATATATATATATATATATATATATATATATATATATATATATATATATGAATTAAATCATGTATTTTTCTAACTACTGTACATTTCAGAAATTCTCGTGACACTTAACACCATATGGCAAACACAGGCATAGTAAAAACATAACAGGTTGGCTATAAATATATTTAATGAAAAGATGGTTGAGAAACAAAGCATCAAATTACAGTCAGTGATACACTTGTGAAAAAAGACACTCGTGTGTCTTGAAAGGGACCGTCTGTGGAATTAGACCTCATGGAACGTTCTTACAACCACAAACTCATTGGACAGATTCTCCTGGTTGCTCTTATCTTGAGACACGGTCCGGTTTTAGCACTTCAGGGCAACTTTACACGACAACTATATGTACAAAAAAACGGAAAGGTTTTCCTTTTATTTTTTTCTCGTACAGACGACAACGTTGTCAAAACATTAACCGTTCATAATCCCCGCTGTTGGCGATATCACTTTGTATCACTACGTCAGAGCCGTTCATATTTAACGGCTCTGCACTACGTGCATGCGCATGACGTCACCGTTGTCACAAATTCGCATTTTTGTAGTTTACACTGACTGAGACGATAACAGTAGGCTATAGTTTTCAATAACTTACACGTTAATACCTGTTTTCAAAAGTTTGCGTTTTCAGGCCCCCAAAACGCCGTTGTCGTGTGAATGAACGGCAAAAACACAGAAAAGGTTTTCCGTTTTTAGTTTTTACCATTCACCATTTTCAACTAAAAACGGAAAACGGAAAAAAGCGTTTTGACCGTTCATTCACACGACAACGGCGTTTTGAAAAATACTGAAAAATGTGGAAAAAAATGCATGAAAATATTACAAGATCCTCTCAGAAGAGTTTATAATTAATAAAATATGACACTTAGGCCGGTGACACACTGGATGCGTGGCGTGAGCGTGGCGTTTCTGTTGCGTTTCAGCTGCGTGGCGGCTGCATCGCGTTTTCCATGTCTTTGCACACCAGAAGCGTGTCTGACGCGGCGCTGCTGCTGCTAGGTGACATATTGGTGATATATTTGACATATGGGGAGAGAGTTGTGGAAGGCCTATACTTCATGTTAAACAAATATATAGCAGCAAAGACAACTTCGGCAGTGTTGACGGCAATATAGACTATAGAATATTTCATTCTGTATTGACAGGTGCAGTATTTGAAAATCGATAATATTTTTTTAAAATACATTTATATTTGCATTTATGTCAAACCCTAGACACTTTCAAACATCAAAATGACATTTATTAATATGTATTCGTGTCAAAATTTCATATAAACATCTTTTCCTATTCAATTTTGCTTGGAAACGCTTTCAAGACGCTTGCGTGTCGCGTGAAAAATAGGCGTCGGTTCTATTTCTAGCAGGCACGCGTTTTCCGCGCGGCTCGAGCCGCGCCTGAGACGCGCGTGTCACGCACGCAGTGTGCAAGCTCTAACCTGTTAACATGGGAGCCGAAATAAAAACGGACACGCCACGCAGCTGAGACGCTTACGCCACGCATCCAGTGTGTCACCGGCCTTAGCCTGTCATCCGGCTGTCTTTTGAAAACAAAACTTTTTTTTTTTTTTTTCTGAGTTATTTTGAATTTAAAAGCTGTTTTGAAAAGAACATTTGTGCTGGTGTATGTATATTGTACCTTAACCCGTAAGGACAAATATGAAGAATCATTTGGGTCATTTTTACATTCTCCCTGTTACCATCATTTCATAAATAATAGGAGATAGGCAATGACTTAAGGTGCTTAAAAACCCCGTGTCTTTATGCAAGTGAGCTTATAAAAATTTTAGTCACGTTTTCTTTTAGGAAACGAACAAAAATATTGATTACTCATGGGTGTATGATTCAAATTTTTAGCAAATCACAGCTGTGGCATTACAAAAGCTATTTAAAATGAATGTGTCCCACCCTAATGTCCTGTATTAAAACAAAATACATCAACAGACAAAAGATACCCGTGTTTGTCAGGCCATTACATGGAGTTATTTTGGGTAAAAAAAATGTTTTTTGATTCAGTAGGCCTACCACCCTGAAGAAGCTGTACAATAGATATTTATACACATTTCAGAAGAAAAAATAACTTGTTCTTCACATCATGTGTGGCCCCCATAAGCGTCAATGACTGTTTTCAGTTTTATGATGGTTTTATCAGGGCCTCAATCGCCCTGAGCGGGATCTCAGCATCCCATAACCATTGTGGGGAAGAACTCAAACGTGCAGAGCATGCTGGGAAACCAAAGAACATACAGGACCTGGAAGAGGACTTTTGTGGGATGAACCAGAGATGCACAACCTTAACAAAAGATTATGAACACTAATAGAGGCGACACACAATAATTAAGAACCAAGTGTGTGAACTTCCAAAAGAATCATTAGTAGCCTATAAATTCAGTTATCATTTAGTATTGTGGTGTAAATATGTTATGATGATATAGTTTCATAAGGGCAGTACTAAATCAGCAAAATTAAATTCTAATGAATTTTAAAACAATATTAAAAAGTGTAAATGCATCTACTGAATAATTGTTTTTTAAGTTTATTTAGCATTTTAAGTAAATTTTTATGATCTTATTTTTTATTTTGCAAATTCTAAGCATGAGTAGAACTGTATATCTGATTTAGAGATGATATTTGGGGTGTTTTTTTCAATATCTCAAACTGTGTATTTTTTGGGAAATGTGACAAACACGATAGATGTGAAATTCTATTAGATTCCATTTCAATGTAACAAAATCATTTACAATCAACTGAATAATTGAATATGCTGACAATATATTCCAAACAAGTTGTTACGACAGTGTGAAATCACCGATTACAAACCAACACAAACAGTGACGTCTCTTACATTTTATGATCACAAGCAGAAAGTGGAGTGTTAGGTCTTCAGGACGACTCGCAGACGAAAGGAACAAGCAAAAAAATTACATCATCTATTAAGAGAGTTCAATGTCGGTACTTACAAATGTGACTAGAATGTAAAAAAAGAAAAAAAAATAGAAATGCAAAACACAGGTCAAAAAATCCTCTCTAGATGGAACTTCACTAAAACAGTCCAAAGATATACCGAAAGCATTAGCATCATAAACAGCGAAACCTCCAGAAGGTTCGGAGAATCAAAGAAGGCAAAAATCAATCCCAAAATAATGACTTGAGTCTTTCATTCTCTATAATTAAAAAAAGAAAGAAAACTGTCATTACTGGTCTTACATTACAAGCCTTTGAAAAATAGCTTCAGCAATCCTTCCGTCACATTTAGCAAACTCTTCTGAATACAAACAAGGTGAGCTAGAAGCTTCTAAACCTCAGTCTCCCTCAGTTCCTCGGTAGTGAAAAATCACATTCAAAATGTGAATATTACAACGTTAGGAGTCATTAGAACGAACACAGCAAGCACATTCAAATCAAGTCTCTTGGAAACGCAGCCCAACCCCATTTAAATGTTTAAATTATGCTACATTATCAAAAAAAGAGAAAACAACAACTATGAAACTCAGGGTGAGAAGCAGTCTGAGAAGGAAACCACCACCGTAGATTAATGCTTAGCCTGGACGGGTGTTATTTCTCACGGTAGTACAGCAGGTAGGACTTCAGCGACTCGGGAAGCGGCAGACTCAGGATTTTGTCTCTCAGATGGTTGACCTGCGGTTCCTCGGGTTTGATGGGCTCAATGTCTTTCTCCTGCTCCTCTTCTTTGCTCTCCTCCTCGATGCATTCGTCCTCCTCGCTGTCCATGGGTTGAGGAATCAGCTGGTTCCCGACGAACACGTAGGTGTTGATGCGGCGGCGGCGACGGCAGCGCCTGCGCTTGCGCTTCTGGGACGCTCTTTGCATGTTGTTGCGGCCGGGGTTCTCTTCGTTGGTCAGGTTGCGGAGGGTTCGGCGGATGTAGATCCGAGCCAGGTCCTGAAGATTCCTCACGCTCAGAGCCGCTGAGGAACAGACAAGTAATACAGGTTAACGAGTACAGGTTGTTTTCTCGAATCTCATTTGTGTGTACAACCAATTTGTTTAAACCTAAAGTCTTACTTTCCAGTTGATTACTCACAGCACAATAAAGGGATAGTTCACCCAAAAATGAGGTTTGTTCTTGCGCGTCAAGCAGCTTCTGTTTATGTTCGCTGATCAGTGTTTATTTGTGAATAAAAGCCTAAATCAAATCTGTTCATCATATAAAGCGATCGAGTCTCTTTAGAAAATTTGGACTAAACTTCTCAATTCATATGGATTAGTTTTATGATCTCTTCATGAACTTCAGGGACAGAAAGCTCTCAGATTTCATCAAAAAGATCTTCATTTGTGTTCTGAAGATGAACGAAAGTCTTACGAGTTTGGAACGTCATGAGGGCGAGTAATTAATGACAGAATTTTCATTTTTGGGTGAACTATCCCTTTAAGACAATTGTTTTGCATTACAATTTTTCGGAATTGTCTCGTTTAAATATGGAAATAAGGCATCCAATTAAATATGAACAAGTTTGCATATATATTTTCTGAACAGAAATCTGCATATTGGATAAAGCCAGGTTCAAACTGCTTGTTTGATTTTGTTGATATATTAGAGTTAAATATAGATATACAAAAGTCCCACTGTTAAAACTGTCACTTTATAAATCAGAAAATAATGTTAACATCCAAGAAACAAGTACATTTTCAACATGTTTTTAGGAATAAAAAGCTATATAAATCAGGCAAATGAACAAACAGACCCCTCTTAAATAAAACTGTAAAGTTTGGTGTAAGAACTACTGAAGTGGAGATTTCTAGCTTAGTGCATGAGAAAAAATAGAATTTTGAGAAAACGGTCTGTAAAGAGTTGTATTGTTATTGAAGTCTACTGATGCAAATAGATAAAGTGTAACAAAATAAACATTCAGTTATGTATTTTACATGTTTTCTTTGAACTAGCCTGAAAGAAGACATTATGGAAGCCCAAAATCTCAAAATTGATCAGTGCATGAATTATTATTCTTTTTTAGTCAGAAATGTCATTACTTTTCTGAATGAATCAGGTTAATCATTTTAAGAAAGCGGCCTGTAAATATATGTATTGTAAACTACAGATGCAAATAGATAAAATGTAATAAAAGACGCACTTAACTCTTCCCCCGCCATTGACAAGATTTTCCGTCATTTATGACGCAATGCTTCCGGCATTCATGTTCATTCATATTCATGTTTTCACTCAGTAGGGGGCGCTTTTACGCATCTTCTAAAATAGTACAGCATCTCCGGATCCAAAAACAAGCAAAGAAGCAGAAACAAGCAAGAGAAGATTGCTTATGCACATGTAAGCTAACGCGATCATCAAACATTAAACAGCATAGAAGTCAAAACTGCCTAACGTTAGCGAATGTAAAGTTGAACCCACAGAGAGGTGTACGACTGAGAAGCTTCTGGGGTGTTGATGGACTATAATCTATATTCTGATCATCGTTATGAATCCAATCAGAACAAAGTCTCAGACAAAAATGCAGTTTTCTCAGCATTTTGTTCAAAATGTTTTTGTTTTGTTTTTATGAAACTCACCCACATTTTTTGTTGTTGTTGTTGTTTAAAAGCAGAGACTTTGTTCTTTCTTTTAAAATATGATATGTTCCAATATTGAAAGGCTATGAAAGTTTTGTGAAAATGATCAAAAATGCTAGTGGCGGCTGGCAACTTTTTTTTTTTTTTTTTTTTAAACGCTGGCGGGGAAAGAGTTACATGCGCATTTTTGATTCTTTCCACTAGTCTGAAAGATATGTGGAAACAAAATCTCAAAATTGCCCAGTGCATGAAAACCCCCCCATTGGTTTTGCCTGTGGTGTCATTCACACTTCTGAATGAATCGGCTTAATAATGGAATTTGCATGAATAAATCAGTCTGTAACATTGTACTTGGAAACCTCCCAAGTGGCAGCTGATTGGACAGAGCAGTATGAGATCATATTTAGGGGCGGAGACTCACGGAGTACCACAGCTTCAGCCTTGCAGCCTTCTGTCCTGTTCTGCTGAACAAGAGGAGCAAATGACACCGCCAGGATATTCTTACTCTCCCAGGAGCTCTGACCAGTTCTAGTTATCTGAGTCAGCTGCAAGAACACATAAACACTGAATGAGACGGACGGTGTGTACTCATCAAGAGGTCAAACATTTGATGCAATCCCAATTCGCATACTTGTGCTCTATTCTATGCCATTCTATTTGTTCACACTGAAAATTCCAAAAAGAAAAATTGCACTTAAAATACCCGGATGATGCATTTCATTTACTAAAAAAACAGGTAATTGGACACTTCATGCACTCAAGGTCAACTGTCATTGCTTTGATTACATAGTGGAGGGGGCGGGGCTATCAGACTCCAATGTTGAATGAACAAATGATGAAGAAAAGTCAAATTAATTAGCGATGAAAAAAAAATCGTGCAGAATTTGAGACCAACAAATGCAAATGGGTCTATATTTTGTTATCTAATGACATTGAGACCAGTGTGACTGAAGTGTCCAAACACTTTTAGGGCCCGCTATATGCATCATCCTGTGGTTTACCTGGTCCTCTATTGGCATGACCAAAATTCCTCCGACTTTCAGCAGGATTTTCATATAGTTCTCGTGGTCCTTCTGAACTCCAGCTCCGCAGTATATGCGTTCGTACTGGTGACTGTCTGACGAAATCTCCAGACAGTTCCCCACGACAAAGTGTGGTTCGCAGAACTCAAACCTGAAACAACATTTTTAACACTGATATTAATTTATAGAACTTCAACACAATTTTCTGCTGTTTGATATCCTTATATGATACAATATTATGGTCTCTAGATATGTAGGTGAAATGGTATTGCAAGATTATTTGTCCATCAGGCAAACCTGCTTTTCAAATCACTTACACGAGTAATAGCACAGCTCTTTTTAACTATAGCTTATAATCCGAGTCATCATTTAGGCCCATGGGACAATGAAGGAACCACACAGCAACCAAATGCTATGTGGTCAGCTATTAAGTCAGCGAGTTTAGCACTTGCATTTCCTTCAGAACATGTAATAGTCTATTTTTGTGGATGAATAAAAAGCAAATATTCTTGTATTACCTCCTAGAGAATGCCAAAGAGAAATCTGACATTTTGAGCTTATTACAAACATGAGTCAAAACGTGTTTGTATTTGCTTAGAGCCACTAGGCAGCTGTTTTCATTGAACAGTCGTAGACGTGTAAGATATATCGATATCTAATAAAGTGATTCCAACAAGAGAGCTCCCAAAGCTCCGCAACATTGATTAAGCAGCCTTGTTCTGGCACATGGCCTTCTGTATGAAACACATGCTTTTATGGATTGTTTAATAGCATCAGCACTTTGTCTAATACGTCATTACAGCTCTTTCTCCTGACCTTAATAACCCTGCTCTCTTTGGTGCATGACGAAAACAGATGTTTGCAAGCAGCAAATGCCAGAGAGAGCGTTCAGGGAAACCCATTTGCGTGTTCAATACTGAAGAGGACTATCTGACCTAGCGGTTCTGGTTTTGACTGGTGTTCACACAGGTGTGCAAATCACTCAGCCGACCGAAGAGCTGACGTGCGCTTGAGGTATTTATTCATTGAGCCTGTGGTTTGGGGATAGCTAGTGCATTCTTTGTGTCACATGGAAGATTATTGGGCAGGCCTGACTAAATCAAAGATTAAAAAAACAAGTGATCTTTGAAGTGCATAACCACAGAACTGCGGTAGGACTAATGTGGTTTGCTTGAATCTCAGTTTGCCTCCCTGGAAGCGGCTGCCAAGTAAAACAAAGTCATTTCGATTTCTATACTTCTGATTAAATCGCCACTTCTTCAAGCTGAATCTTTACATTCACACTCAAATCTACAGAAACACAATGCAAAATAAAGGATGAACATGCCTGTCAAAGCTGTCGCTGTTTTTAATGAAGTCATCAAGTCTTTCTTTCGCATACTCCACAACATCCTTATGGAGCTCAACGCCATGATTTACTCCAAACGGACCTGCAGATAACAAGAACAACAGGTCCCTGGATAGGTTTTGGGTCCATCATTCAACATAAGCACACTACAGTTCAAAAGTTTGTAAGATAAGAAAACTAAGAAATGTCAGTAAGATTTAAAAAAAGAAAAAAAATTATACTTTTATTCAGCAAGGGTGCATTAAATGTATAAAAAGCAACATTTTATAATGTTACAAAACATTTCTATTTCAAATATATGTAGTTCTTTTTAGCTTTGTTCACCAAAGAATCATGAAAAAAAAAAAAGTACCATGGTTTTTATATTAGAATGATTTCTGAAGGATCACATGACACTGAAGACTGGAGTAATGATGCTGAAAACTGTGTAAAATATATTCAAATAGAAAACTTTGAATATATTAAATATAAAAAGAAAATACTATATATATATATTATTTTAAATTGTTATAATATTTCACAATATTTCTGTTTTTACTGTATGATTTCATGTCTATATAGCACACACAGTACGAGGTGAGTTATGTGTCAATTTCTGCCAATGTTAACGACTTAGGAGTTTGTTCGAATCCCTAAACTTAAACATGAGCAATAATATTAATAGTGATGAAAATAAAAGCGTCAAAATGCAATTACTACGATGCAGAATGTTCTAACAAAAAAAGTGAAATAAACTTTTAAAATAAAGGATGAGAGCTGATTTATGCAACCTAAATGTATTTTAGGTCTAAATAGTCTTTTTGTTTTTGGTACAAATTTCTTATTTCTTCTCATAATTTATTGTTTTTTTTCTTGGATTGATTTCTTTTGAATTTGAAATAAATTAAACGATATTGTTGAATTATATCCTCAATATCTGCTTGTTTTCTTTATTATCGTTTACACTTTATAAGAGCGGTTCTCACCTATGATCAGGCCCACCATCGTGCTCAGGTATCCCGTGCCACTGCCGAGGTTCAGGAAAGACAAACCCTGCTGGAGTTTCAGGGCTTCCATCACCTCGGAGTAGATGCACGGCGCCGAGAGGTGTATATTCCCATGCTTCCACGCCAGGTCTTTGTATGCATTGTCTCTGTAGCCCTCCAGGTAGTAATCTCCACGGTCTATGGCCCTGAAGGCCTGCTCGACGCGGTCCGTGCGGATGTACTGGGCTTCCTTCAGGTTGTCTATCAAATCGTCATTATCCTCGCCAGCACTGACTGCTCCCCCCATGTTCCCCAGACAGGCAACGAGAAAGAAAAAGAAACAAAAAGAAAATGCAGAGGAGGTGAGAGACGGGTAACTAGACCGGTCCTCACATCCAGATGAAAGTGCTGGAGCGATTCTCCACAGGGAAGCCCAGTCGTGATGTCTGTCCCACACAAATCACCTCAGACCATTCTCAGCAACGGCAAGATCTGAGGATTGAAAAACAAAGGGTGACAGTTTAGACCTCTCTTTCACACATTTCAGTTTACCCTTTTCTCTGGCGCACAGCTGGAAAAAAGGAGGCATACTGCGCGCGCCACCTGATACCTGCCGTCTTTGATTCTTCAGCTAGGTGTTGTGTGTACCTGATGGTACATGCCTGATGCAACAGCTTTAATATTGCAGAATACAGCTGAAGTCTTATTACGTGTTTCAAATGATAATGCCAGTTATTAATCAGGACACTGGAAATTCTGCTTCCTAGAAATGTTATGCACTTAAATGAATATCCTTTCAAAGCAAGAGAAAAGTAAGCCTGTGTGTGACATTTGGGCTGCAGACAGGGCATTCAGTTTCTTCAGCACATTGGTAATTGAGTTAAGCTGGATTGCTGTAACCTCAAGGATTTTCATGAACCTGAACCAGATCTGGATTTACACAAAGAAAGAAACATGAGGCTTGTTTACTTAATGGTTCAGCGAGTACAAGAAAAGCCCAATTACTGTACATTGAAATGTCTCTATTTTCCACTCCAATTAAGGATGGCTTTGCAAAGGACCATCCTTCTGAAAAGAACCCACTAAATCGGTTTTATTTTCTTTGTTGACATACTTCCTATTGAAATTAAAGAGCTCATCCCTTTTTAAATATGTTTTATATCGTTGTTGTTTTTTTAAAGCCAAAAGGCTTTAGTTTACATTGCAACCAATAAATCATGATTTTTTACTTGCTATTGTCAGAAGTAGGGCTGCACAATATATAGAAATTATCGTAATATCGCGATATGTATATCGCAACGTCTTGCAATAACTGGTCATGAACAAAAGACAAAGAGAAAATCACTCACTGCTTTTGGCTGAATAACTTTTGTAGCTTTAACAAGAATCAGTATTTATATTTAATTCATACAGTGAAAACGAAGCAGTGTTTTATTTTTTACATTTGATTATTCAGTTTCTGTTGTTAAATAAACCTAATGTAGGCCTTCCTGAAACCCTAAACCCCCTGGTTTACAGAAGTTGTAGGGATGTTTTCTAGTCCCAAAAAGAATGTGAAACACGTATGTAGGTTATATAATTTTAAAGATATTTTAAAGATAATTTAAAGGTATAGCGGAGGATTTTTTACTTCCTGGTGGATCACCTATACTATTGGTCCTCCTAATTGTCAATCATTCTGGTGAATCAATCAAACTTTTCAAAAAGCGGAGAGGGCGGGTCTTATCTAAAATTCGGAAAGATCCTCCGCTATACCTTTAAGTTTATTTTACACACTTTAAGCATTATGAGTTATCGCATATCGCATTTTTCTTCAGTATCGTGCAGCCCTAATTAGGAGTTGTTCTCATTCTTACAGAGTGACATTTGCAGATGTCAAATAGCAGATTTACAAGAAAACCCTGAGACTTTCACATGAAAACAAGAACATTTTACTAAAAAGCACAGGAAAACAGGGTTTTGTGTATCTATGAAGGTTTTTCGTGCACATGTACAAGATTTTTGTGCATGTCTAGAGCAGGTCTCAGGGCATTTTCCTGTAAATGACACTTTAAACGGTGCTCGACATTAAAGCTCGTCCACTTGTCTGGGACAAGTGGATTTTATGAAGAGGCAAGTGAAAGAGAATTTTACTTGCCCGACTAGAGATGTAGCCTGATTAAAATGTCAATAGCAATGAAGCACCGAAACGTCCAAAACATTTCAGGCAAGAATGTAAATGGATATTTTTTGACGGTAACAAGGTGGCGCACAGCCTGTCTATGTGAGAGACTCTCATGGAGAAATCAAACAAATGAGTGCAACAGCACACACAAGCTAATATAAGCACTCACATAAGCTTACAGAAACATAATGTGGTAAAAATATATATATATATTTATAACATTTCTGTTGTGTAGTTAGGCAACATCATACGACCAAGAGTGCCGTTTTCCCGAATATCAGCACGCGATTGCGAATTTTAGACACAATATAGACAGTTTTTGCTCTACTACAAAAAGAGTTACAAACAAATTCACAGAAGTGGAGTTGCAGTCTCCAAGCAACAAACAGCTGTTTCGTTACAGAATGATTCAGTGACGAGCCAGTGGTTTAATGACCCCTTGCTTCATTCTTGAACGAATGATTCAATGACTCACCCATTAAGAGTCACTTGCCGCCACCTACTGTACTCTGGGGTTTGGGCCAAAGTACGAGCCCTGGGACAGCACGCAAAATACACAGTCTTTTGCTCTATCTGATCATTTGTGAGTGTGAACTTGTGAATTATTTTAATTAAATTTAATTCTGATCAAATGTAAGAATTTGACATTAAAGATGACATACATTTGATAAGGTTTCGAAAAAATTGCCCTAGAAATCAGTTTGAAGGGGGTAAGAGCTGATAAAACTAATATATTTAATATATATAATCAATATTGCTTTATTTTATTGGGGGTTTTAAATGTCTACATAGCCATAATTCCCTTGTTCTTATCTTTTCTGCATTTGTCTTTCTTTTCTGCCCTTTGAGTCTCCTGCACTAAAAATACTGCAGGGAGGGATCTGGGTCAAACCTCCTACTCTGTTTTGTACAAGACCTGATTGCAACCCTTCAGAGACTCTCAGTACATCAGTATACAACTTACAAAAGAGAACGGCACCTATTACATGTCTTTCTTTCCAACAAACAGACACTGGTTGGACACCATAAATCAATAACGCCATTAATATAGGGGGAAAAAGGATGCTGGTTTTCATAACACTGCTAACTGGTTTTGTCAGAGGGCAAGTTGAGTAACTCCTGGATTGTTGTCAAGTTAATACTGGAACTTGAACAATGAACTGGAACAGTTTGTTATAAAGCTGAGCTGATCCGTCATTAACATGTTTTAACTTGCTGGTTGCATAATTGCAACATTATCACACTTCACTGATGCTCAGCCAGAATAAATCTGTTTACAGTTCCTCTGTAGTTTTCCAGTGAAGATAAAAGATAAAATAAATGCCGTGTGATTTCCACTATCTCCATTATTTCTTCACAGTATTTTATGTCACACTGCAGGATACTACTGAAACTTATACACATTATACATCTGTCATGTCTCCTATCACAGAGGACACGTGAAGTGTGTGAATGGTCTACATACGCAACGGAAGCTCATGTCCTCGCATTGACTCCTGCACCGCATGTCTGACCCAGAGAAAGCAGAAGCCTCAAACTCTCAGCGGATTCATCCAAACCTCAATAAGAAGAACTGTGTCAGAGAGAAACCCCACCAAGCAAAAAAGAAAAACTGCTTCGGGTGTGTGTGTGTCCACAGTTTGCAGTGTATGTGTGTGTGTTCACTACTAATTAGAACTACTAATGTGTGTGTACTAACTTGGATGGGTTAAACACAGGATAAATTCCAAGTATGGGTTGCTTGCCATACTTGGCCTTCACGTCACTTCACTTCAGTAAAACATGACCCCACCTGCAGGGGACATCACCATAATAATAATAATAAATGTTCAGGTCCTACTTCTTCACCCCAAAATTAAATAAATAAAAATAGTTTTATTATATAAATATTAGTTTGAATTTTAATAGAAATTATAGTTTGAATAAAGAACATTAAGTATTAAAGCATTCCTGAAATGTAAAATAATTACGTATTTCTTTCTTTTGATTTTAAACTATGACCTTTAGGTTTCATGAGATTCACCTTTTAATAATAAAAATAATGTTCAGATCATATTTCACAAAAAAATTGTTAACAATATACGTTTTTTGGTTCATACAAATTACTGTTTGAATAATATTTTTTTTAAATAACATGGATTAAGTATTTAAGTACAAAATATTTTCAAATGTATTCCTTACAACTTTGTTACTTGTACTTATTTATTAGCAACCAAATAAACACTAGTTGAGGCTCTAGTCTAGTGTAAAATATTTGATTTTAAGAGCAACCTATAGCTTCAAGGGAGCAACGTTACTTATAACTTGTATCCATATTTTATATTCATTTAGCATTTATTACATTAATATTACTCATTATGTTCCATGCTCTTGCAATGCTTTACTCCTGTGGTTCAATCTTATGATTGTGTGGCCTTCACAAGATGTGAAGGAGGAGGAGGAATGTATCCATTTCAAGGTTTCAAGGGAGGTTGTAAAGCAGTTTGGTCATGTTTGTGCTGTTCAGATGAAGCCAGACTATGCACAGAGAAAGACACAAATGAGATTATTCAATAAATTTTGTTAAATTACTTTTATGATAGAATGGAAGACGACCAACATTATGGTGGAGAGAAGTTTAGCACAGCTGGATCCAATATTCATAGAGACTGAGATCTAACAAGTGTGTATTCATTAGGTAAGATTTTTTTATTGTATTATTAAGTAACCATTCTAACCTGTAAAAAGCATTTAGAGCTGATGGCCAATAAAAACTGTTTATGTTGTGGAAAAAGGCCTATGAATAAGCACTGATATTTAAGGAGCAGTCACTTGTGAAACTAAACATAAATCCCAGATAGGCTGTGTACATGTATTCACATATAATATGTAATAGTACAGTATATGTGTACTAGTAACAAAAATTAACTATTTTGTTGTAAGGAAAAATAGCCTATTAAAGGGATAGTTCACCCAAAAATGAAAATTGTGTCATTACTTACTGACCCTCAAGTTGTTTCAAACCTGTATGAGTTTCTTTCTTCTGTTGAACACAAAATAAGATATTTTAAAGAACATCAGTGACCAGACAGTAGACAGACTTCCATAGTGAAGAAAAAGTCGATTGGGTCCATCAACTCTCTGGTTACCAACATCCTTCAAAATATCTTATTTTGTGTTCAACAGAAGAAAGAAACACATACAGGTTTGGAACAATATGAGGGTGAGTAAAATTATGACAGAATTTACATTTTATGGTTGAACTAACGTTATCCCTTTAAAAGCAGCTTGCCATAAAAACGCCATAACATTCGGCTCTAAACAAATATTGCGGCACCAATATGCCATAAGAATACTTTTATATTCCTCTGACCGATGTTTCTGTCGTAAGTGAAGAGAAATGCCATATTTGGGACGCTTTCGTTCGTTTGTTTACGTTTACGACCGATGAACATACAATATGGATGGCCTTTGGCTGCGTGACGTCAGCCGCTGAGGTCCATGCACACACGTAAAGATCTACATTTCACGACGCAGTCGAGCTAAAGGATTTGTAAAACACTTCACATAACCGCACTGCGTTAAATACAGTGTCCAGCGACGTGTGCAGTGCTTAATACATTCACATATTATATATGAGACAGTAAAAAAATAAAATAAATCAAAGAAGCGAGAGAGAGAGAGAGAGAGAGAGAGAGAGAGAGAGAGAGAGAGAGAGAGAGAGAGAGAGAGAGAGAGAGAGAGAGAGAGATGTAAGGGTTCCGCATGTTTATATCCGCCATAATCTCTAAGCTGGCCTTGCTTTGCATACATTATATTACTTCAGTAACTCCACAGCTCTATTTAACAGGGTTATGCAATAACATGACATTTAAAATATTTACGAAAAAGCTCGCGGTGTGTCGTGCATACGGCCTTTGTTTTTATGCGTGTTGTGCAATGAGCAAAACATAAAAACAAACTATATGAAAAAATAAAATAAAATAAAAAGCAAGTTATTAAAAAAAATAAAGCTTCAGATATAGTTGTTATACGTTACTTGCTATTGTTAGTTGTCTAATAAGTGTTAGTAAACTTGCAGCATCTGGTTAATATGCCTCCGCCGCCGACTGTAATTCACATGAAAATAAACAGAGCGAAGGGGAAAAAAACTCTAGTTTTTCAATGACTTCAGAAACCCATGCTGTTAGATAACATTAACGCTGCAGGACTGGGGAAACCAGCAAGACGGCGGTTTTGTGTTTGACCTGGTACATCAAAACACTTAAGACAATAAAACATTTGTGCATTCTTCAAAACAGCCATTTTGGGCTTTTCTGCGTGCATTAAACCATTACAGTAAGTTAGCATTTAAATGTCTGCCACATGCAGGCTAAGTTACATCTTCCTCAGCTTGCTCAGATCAACGCAAAGCAACAAAACAAAAATGTCGGCATCATCTTTGCGGAAAAACAATGTTCACTGACCTTTATAAAGCCATGAATCAATCTCAGGCTTTGCACTAGCCAAACAGACTGGATGCACATTAGAGTTGGTATTTTTTGAGCGTACTGTTGATTATGTATAGATTTTCGTGGCGTTGAACAGCCAGCGCTGTTTTTGTCGAGGAACAGCTGAGAGGATGTAAACAGACGTCACGTGGTTCACAGAAACGAGGCTGCGTTATAATCGAAATTATTATTTAGATACACAGTATATTGCTATTTAGAGACATCTTCTGGGATAATACGCCAAGCCAATGCTATTCTAACAGCTTTTTCTGTTTCGGAAAGCAGTTATTTTTCCTCGCCTGTATTCACACATGTCCCGCCTCCTGAGCCAGGAGCCAATAGGGGCTATTGGCTAGTAGCTCTGGCTAGTAGCCCAAGAAGGCGGTCAGGGATTGGACAGTTTAGGAGTCGTTCATATGACGTAGCTATCATAACAGGAGAAGGCGGGACATGTCGAAACATGAGTGAAAAAAGGTTTTCTAATAAAAAACTGCTGGCTTGCCTTTACAAATTATATTGTAAAAGGCATTAAGAACCCATATAAGCATTTATTTATTTTTAAACCCTCAACGTCAACCAAATGATTAGCTACCAGGTTTAGCAATGAATCAGTGGTTATATTTGAGCAGCTGGGGTCAGTGTCTGTTAAAGTAGATTGATTGATGTAGATGATTTTTTGGCATTGTAATTTGTTGACAGTGGGTCAACATTCAGAAGCACTTAAACCTCAGTTACTCAGAGAAAAGAACAAGCATGCCTTCTTGTTTACATCCGAACTTATAGTTGCATCATTGCATGCCAAATTAGTTTGAACACAAATGTACCTGCCGTCTGGCACATATATATATATATATATATATATATATATATATATATATATAGGGTTCTGTTGGTAGCATTTGCCCGTATGTCAGTTGTCTCAGTCTGACTGGAAAACAGTATTCATTTACCACGATGACATCTTTTTATTTTCCCATAGACTGTTGATCCACTTTGTCAAACTCTACTGGGAAATTACTATTATGAAACCACTTTAAAATTAGCATGTGTCCTTTAATACATATGGCTATTACGTTTCAACTATAGAGGACGATGCTCCAACAGAATTGACTGCGTAACACGTCTTTCCCAATCAGGTTTTGGAAACATCAGACCATGATGTTCAGACTCTACAACATGGGCAATATGTAACAGCACTTTCATCCAGTGGAATTCTGGGTAAAATGAGCTCAAAGGAAGGGGTCATATCAAACTCCCCTTTAACCCTAAATTGCATAGCAAACTTTGCCCTCCTGGAATGCATATAAAGATCAACAAAGACAGATGCAAGATGCAACTTCTTTAGAACTATACTTGCTGATATTTTAATGATAATTAAATTATGGAGTGTTTGTGTGTGTGTGTGTGTGTGTGTGTGTGTGTGTGTGTGTGTGTGTGTGTGTGTGTGTGTGTGTGTGTGAGAGAGAGAGAGTTTACTACTTAGCTGTTAATTTTGTCCTCAAACTATTTCTATTACATGCATAATGTAATAATGTATTGTACTAAATAATAGTCTATTATATCATTAAATACAAGATAATAAATATTACTATAATAAAAATAGTTTTGTTTAATATAATAATGTAATAAAGTATTTAATAACTATTATTTAGAAACTATTATTTATATATACTGTATATATATATACTGTATACATATATATATATATATACATAAATACAATAAAAAAAATCATAAACACACATGCACACACATAATAGTTTATTATATTAAAGAAAACCAATTTTATATGTATATAAATGTCTATATAATGTTTGTATTTTTTTTATTTAGTTAGTTTTTCTTTAACCCTATCCTTAGGGGGTAAAGTTTGAATTAGGGTTAGTCAGTTCAGTTGTCATAATTATTTTTGTATTACGGCAAGAGAAGTTTATAGTATATCCTCATGTATGTAAACCAGAGGTACAAAGAAAAAGATCAAACTAAATGTGAAAACACAGATTAGATATAGGCTGATGAACGCAATGAGAAAATCACTTCAGGTGAAAAATGTATCAGAAATATTGGGTGCCCAGGTTAACGCATACAGCAGCAGAGTTTCATTTACATCTGTGTGAGTATTGGTGCATTTAAAACTTTAACTTTAAATAAAGTTAAACTCATTCCTATGCAGTATTTGCTAATGAGGACAGAGAGTATTACAGTTTGCCCTGGAGTGGCTGTATAAGCCAAAGCCCACAGACAGGCCAGCAGCATCTCTGCTTTTTTCCTCTGATATTTATGATATTTCTGAAACTCGCCATGAGCATGACATGTTAACTGTGAGATTCAGTCGAGTGTGTGGGTCAGGGTTAAAGTTAAGCGAAATCAAGAAAACACGGATCATTTAGTAATTGTTGGTTTTGTTTCTAGGTGACGTTCAACAGGAAAGCTGTACCTCAATTCAGATAATTAGACATAATTTGCATCATCATCAACGCATCAAAGGCTAGGATAAATTACTCTGATAATTATAAAGAGGTAATTACAAAGGGTAACAAACCGAACACCATATTTACAAGACACCGATTATTTCATATCAGGGCAACAGGCTTACGCAAGGTGTCTCGAGAGGATCTTAAAATCATTTTCTCGTGATTTAACCAGTCAAACTGGTTAAAACTTATTTATTTACCCTTGTATTTGCTGACACTGAAATCATTGTCTTGTTATTTCTCTTTGTGGATTTAGTGTTTCGAATGCAGAAATGAAGGCCTGAAATCTTTTGTGTCTCAAAGTTGCATCCAAACGCCGCCATCTGCTGGTAAATGTGAAAATAGTTTTTGAATGTCTTGCAATGTCATGAAAAGTTGAGTAGCAACGTTTCAAATGTCACGCTGTTCAATTAGATTTGCTAAATAATACATTGTGGATTTGGTTTTGAGCTCTGATGTAGTTACAACAACACGCGTCTGTGAGGAGCAAAAGTGTTTCCATATTTCATTCAAACTTGTCAGACATTTCTACAGTATGCAGTTTTATGAATTAAATATGAGACTACATGGAATATATTTATACTTTTAAAAATATATTATACTATATAGAAATATAAAAAAGTTGCTGCTTAAATTTTTAAGTTGTCATTTCAACTTAAATTACATTCAACTGACTTAAAAAAGCTGAATCTTTTATAGCTTGTAAAAAAATTATTTTGATGAGTTGATGCAACTTATTTTGTCATATTCTTTTACAGTGCATGTGAAACCACCAAATGTACATTCATGTTAATCTGAACCTAAAATATTGATGATGAGTAAAATAAGTTCAATGACATGTTAAATACACTCTATATGCAAGTAAATATTTTTTTATACGAGCATTTCTATAAATCATATTTTTATATGAGCCACTGTACAATGAGCGCTATGCAGATCATTTCAATAGTTTATTTCTACCATACACAAACTGTACAACACAGCGCAGTACTGCTTATGAAAATTTAAAAGTGTAAGGAAATCCTGATATACAAACTACTTGAACTAAAAAAAAAACATTTTTTTTTTAAAAACAGAAACAAACTAAATAATTTACAGTACCGTGTATTTTACTATTTTTTTCTTTCACACAAAAAAATTCATATCACATTACAAAACATCAAATACAAAAAAGAAAAAAATAAATATTCCTCACAAAACTTCCTGAGCAAACAATCTGTGGTTTATAAATGAAAAATTAGCAATTACAAATCATTTAAACAGAAGTAATTCTAAATTATACAGTAATTTAGGATTTCAAACAAAAATGGATTCAGTACAATTCATTATGCTCATTTGGTCAGATAATATAGCGTTTTTATTTCCTCTGAATGACCTGTAAATTTGCTTAAACAAAGTTTTTGACATCATCAATGGACAATGTAAAACTAGGCTAAACCTGCACTGATCACACATCTGTGACCCGCTCAAAAGAAACACTAAATAACAGAATAAAAGTGCAAAAGGGAACGTTTAGCGTTAGAGAAAGCTTTAAAAGTGCCAGAACAAGGCCGTTTGTGATCGTAACATCACAGCAAATGCCTCCAGTAAGAGCGCCGTGACCTCGGCCCTGCGTTTCAACGCTAAATCAAGTGTCGTAATGGAAAGCTTACTCTCTATTGCAGTCGTTTAGCTGTTTATTTGTCCATTTTTATATTTTAGTGGGTTAAAGACATGAAGTGCTTTGAGAAAAGATCATCCATAAAACCTATTTGAGAGCCCACTGTTTGTCTCACAGAAGAAGCCAAAGGTTGAGGAGTTCAGAAAAGAATAAAAAAACGTATTGTGCCTGATCATAAAACACTTCTTTTTTTACAAGAATATCGTTACATACTTAAAATGGCGTATAAACTGTAGGTAAACAGAGTTTAGAGGCTTTTCATTCAGAAAATAAATATACTGCAGAATAAAATGAATCACCATTCACGTAATACTGCTCTACCACAAAACATATCATATTCCATGTACTCATTTACATTTAGGCACATATATGCACACACATGATGTGCACACCAAAGGCAGTTCATATGAGCAGAAACGGAAATAAATTATGATGTCCTTCTTCGTGGATGGTTTGATTTTTGCTCACTGTACAGTCGTTCGGAGAGTGAATCGGATAAAATATTTTTCTTTTCGCTCACTTATTAGAATACAGATTTATGCATGAAAACAAATGATGTCATTTGTGGCGCACATTAAAAAAATAACCCATACGGCTCTAATAGACCAATGACAGCTGCTCACCAACAGGTGGCGCAAGTGGACTATTCTTACATTTGACATCTGTTATAAAAAAAAAAAAGAAGAAAAAAAAAAGAAAAAAAAAAAAATCATCATCTTCACGGATGCCGGCGATTAAAACTCCCAGTTATTGTACAACGAACGCAGGTAAATGTAAATAAATTAAATTCACAATATGTAAGATTGGCCTTGCATTTTTGGAGTTGCAGAAACAAAAAAACAACAACAATTATGATAGCAATAAATAAATCAATAAATAAATCAATAAATAAGATTACTGTGAGATAAATAGAAGATAATATGCAGCAATAATATAACGACACGCAAAAGAACAATACGGAATAAAGTCAAGCAAACCATAGGAAATAAATAAGTGCAAAAGGAGGTCAAATCTCACTACGAGGAACATTGAGCTGTAAAAATGTGGCTGGTTTTTTCAGTGCAATGAATTTGTCGTGGAATGGAGTTATTATAACGAGACATATCTTGCACAGATTACAAAGCCAGCCCTCCGTGAAAGAGTTGGGCCTTATACGTGGATGCCCTTTATGGCCTGTCTGATGCTGTCCAATAAGGCTTTGCATTCTGGCGAGTACTCGTGCTCTGAAGTGTTGTACATATCCGTCAGCGTGTTCACGTACGCTTCGAAGTTCTGTTCGTTTATCGGACCCTGGAACAGATTGAAGAGCATTCAGTTCAGTAACTCCTGAATGTGTTTCATGATGAACATTTAGCTCAAATCATATTGAATTAATCAAAAAAAATGAAGGTTACACTTTATTTTAAGGTTGTTACAGTGTAACTACATGTACTTACTATGGGGTTAGGGTTTGGTTGAGGGTTAGTTGCATGTAATTATGCATCATTTACTGTTACAACATGAAGCTACCACAGTTTTAATGTAGTGCTTTAGACTTTCTGAGGTTAGTACACTGTAAGCGCGCTGTAAAATAAAGTGCAACCACAATCTCAGCGGGAAAAGAGCATGTCGGTGTAAATGTTTCAGCGTCCCACCATTTGCGGCAGCTGTATATCTGTGAGACTGTTGATAAGTGCTTGACTGAGACGCGCTAACTCCTTCAACAGACTGTCGTTGTGCTGCTCAATTATCTTATTCTCCTCCTCAATAGTCTTTAGGTTGCACTCCATGGATGAAATCTGTTTTAAAAGCAGAAAACAAGGTCTTTAGCTCGGAAAATACATCACTCACAATCTTCTCACACAAGCGTTAATGTTATTTACCTGAGTCTGGAGCTGCATCATGTCTGCTTCTATCTTCAGATTGGATTCATTTAGCTCCTTTATTTCATGATCCAAGTGCTGCATGTCTTCATTGTTCTCAATACCTGATTGACAAGAGACAAACCAGGCAAATTAATAAACACGTCTTTCAAAGTCTGAACTGAATTACTCGGGCTCTCTATTTTTCTTCTCGGGAGACGAGCACAGCCTCACTCTATGATGATAATGTCAGCTTGGTTTTAAGCTCTTTTATTCCTTTAAAGCGCTTGAATCGCTCACCGCTGCTGGTTTTGAGTTTGATGGTCATCATCTCCTCCTCGGAGAGCTTCTTCTTGATGCTCTGGGCGTTTAGTGGACATCCTGACAAACTGTACATGGACAAAACACGAAATCTACAGATCAGTACTAGCAATCTGGAGTAGTTTTTCTTAATTATAACTACAGTTTTAATCTAGTTTTAGGAATCGTTAGATAATAAGTACCATATAAGCATGAACAATCTGTGTTACATAAAATGATAACATTATTGGATACTGTAAGGGTGATCAAATAATTAATAAACCATAGAGTCTGTAGTAATAATATTGGAAACAATATAATAATATAGTCAGTTCTGTAATCTGTATTTGTTTATAGTATACCAATATATTTATATATGTATACCATACTACATGTTTTCCATATTTTGATACATATTTTTACACATTGAAAAAAAGCCAACCTGTATTTTTGTGTATTTGAATATTTGTTTTGTATATTGTGTGTGTGTGTGTGTGTGTGTGTGTGTGTGTTATAGAATGTGATATTATTATAATATATTTCGATATATTATATATTGAATACATACATAACATGTTTATATTATATATTTTTATATATTTGGATAAAATAAAATAAATATATTTTGTATATATGTGTATATATATATATATATATATATATATATATATATATATATATATATATATACACACACATACACATACACACACACACAAAATACCAGAATATAATATATCGGTAATATATAATATAATATAGATGGCGCAGGGTCAGTTCCTGTAAAAGTGAGCCGATTGCGATAAACCCTATTGTATTTTGCATATATAATATAATATAAATATAATATAATATAATAATATTATACATTATAAGGAGAGTGTACTTATATATTATAAGTACAAAACTCATAGATAACTCAGTTCACCATAAATGTGTGAGGAGGCCTCATTATACAGTAGAGAAGTTTAAAGTGTAATATCAGAGTTGAAGTTTGGGGTTATGGTATAGTTTCCTCACCTCCTGTGCGTAACGAAGACGTTGTTGGCATGACCCAGGCCGTTGCAGCCGGGCAGAGGGCAGTGAGGAAGCTCCTGTTTACAGATCTTCCAGGAGAAGGCCGACCCGTTCACGGAGCTCTCCTTCTGCTGCTTGCTGGCCATGGGACAGCTTCCAGCGCTGCGATGGGACGTGTATTTACCCGACACGTGGCCCTGCCCGTCACACCCTGACACCGGGCACCTGAGACAGCAAATACACATCATTACCAACAGCACAATATCCACTGATTTCACTGAACACTAAACTGATGAGAGTTTAGACTGAGTTTATGAGCGTTCATATGTAGATTTCTGTCTTTTTAATAACTTGTTTAGAGGGAACAAGGTCATAATCTGCATCACAAAGGTTGTTTGGTATAGATTTCTGGGTCACTATGCCAAAACACACACAGATGTGACCTGACCCCTCGACATGCTTAAATTAAACCCCCTGCGCAGACCTCTTTTGTTGTCCTAAACTCAACAGGGTAACACTGTGATTGTCCAAGATAATCTCTTATTTGAGATTGAACTAGTTTCAGAGCTTATAACCGAGAGTCTTCCTAAACACAAACGAGCTCATATACATTCAGTTGATAATTTGATGGCTAAAACTTCCCCACACCACCGTCGCGCATTTGTCATTCTGTCCGTAAACACCCCCCCCCCACCCCCCAATTTGCAGAGTTGGAAGACTTTTCAAATACCATTAAGAAGATTAATCCTGTGAAATGCTGATTAAAAATGTATTCAAAACAGAGAGAAAAAAAAGGGCTGGAATAATTCTATCGGCACACGCAAAAAAAAAAAAAGTCTGCGCTTCGACGGAAACGCACTCCAGTAAATAATTACGGGCATGGAGGTTAACGTGCCGCCGATGGAAAACATAAGCCCTAGCAAGTTGAAGACTAGAGTGGTGAGGAGTTGGCCAATTTATTTTGCTGCTCACTTTCCCCCTAGGTCAGTAATGGAATGACATAAATTGCACATAATTGTTGTGCGTCCTCCACAGGGGGGAAAAAGCACATGATTTGGAGGTGGCTGACCCTTTCCCTGATAGCCCATATTGGAAGAGGTGAGAGGTTATCTGGGATAGTACAAATAGCTTGTCTGCAGGCCTATATGGGAAAGGTTGTTATGGCAGTTTTGGCACTAATACACTGACTAAAACAAGACAACATTACGACTCCAACACTGGCCGTCGGGTCCAGCTCTGGGAATGGCGTTCCTGACCGCGGAACAACAGAGATGGGCCATATGGCCGACAATTTACAATAATCTAGCCACATTACAGATGTAGCCTGCTTTCCGTTTCTCCACCCGTCCATTTCTCTGCCTCTCCGTTCCTCCTTTTAATGTGCGCGGACCTGCTACCGTCTAATTCCTAAGCTCTCGTCTTTGCATTAGTAATTAAAAATGAAATACTAGCCCAGATGCAAAAGTAGGAAAGCCCTGTCACTCTGGGTTAGACTTCGGATTTAAGGCTGGAATCAATTCAATTAATTTATTTATTTTTTTCCTCCATAGTATTATGTTTTTAAAGAGCAAACTACTGCATTAATTGTAATTAAATGAGATCTTACAGGAAAACGAGGAAAGAGTTTTGAGCTCCCTGAATTAAAAAAGATTATTATTATTATTTTTGAATGGTATTTCTAGGAAACGCACATTCTGGGAAACATTTTCATCTAGTGTTCCGGAATACAGTATTTCCCAAAACAACAATTACAGTATTATTTTCTTGTGCGTTGCTGTGCAAATAATTAGTTTTAAAGGTTAGTTGTATAGGCCGTTTTGATTTAAAAAGTAAATAAATAAAAATCCTGTTGAAGATATTTTCACTTTCCATAAATATAATACCATAAATTAAATTTCAACAAATTATCAATGAAAGTAGGATCAGTAAAAAAATCATATTTATTTTATATATAAGAGAACAATGTGGCATACAGCAAAATAGACAAATTATATGATCAACAACTTTTTAGCAATTTATACAAGTTTAATACAAGTTTATATAAGTTATACAAGTTTCAACTAATTTTTAAAGTCAGTTTAACGCAATTTAAGTTGAAATTACTTAAAAATCCAAGTTGGTTGTACTTAAAAATTTAAGGCAGCAACTTTTTATAGTGTATTATGTTTTTAGCATTTAAAATATTCTCATTAGTTAACATTTTTCAAATATACTAACAAATCACTATTTTATAATGAAGATACACGCATTTCATACATTTAAACCTAGCTACATTTCATGCTAGGTTAATTTAATTTTAAATAATTCAATGGGACTCAAAACAAACAAAACAATGCTTATCTACCATATTTGTGGAAAGTGTATACTATATTTCGGTTCAAATTTTTAAATCTTTCATCCAATAAAGAAGAATCTATCGGTCAAATGTTGATGCTTTAGTAAATACATCTAGTTTATAGTTAAGCCTTTCTCTTAAATCGTAAATTAAAAACACCAAACGTTTTGGATGTCATTGTTTTTGGTGGTGTCTTACTTCATCTCCGGCTCTTCTTTGTCCTCTTTGCTTGGCGTGAGCTTCAAGCTTCCTTTCCTGGCACGAGGGCATCCTGACAGACTGGGAAGGAACATGACATATGTGACGAACCTTTCAGAAGTTCAAGCGTGCAGACGTGTGTGTGGGAAAGATACTGCGTGATGTTTCAAGCTTTGACACCTGTCGTGTTTCCATTGAACAGGGGTCATTACCTCAACAGCCGTGAAATGCCACAAAGTATTTACTCTTTGGCGATTACCCGGTTTTAAATGCAAATGATTTAACCCACTGAGTGCCTTTGTGTGGTCTGATGTCTAAAATCTATTATAGAATAACATCTTGAATTAGAAAACACTGGTGTCAAAATGAGACATTATGTTATAATAAAAAGCATGACCATTTATGTCATGCAAAAACATAAAAAATGTCACCACAATTTCATCTTTCATTGAAGTCTATGATTATTGAGACGCTTACCTCCTATGAGATGCATAGTTTCCTGTCACATGACCTGAGCCGTCACAACCAGGAGTTGGGCACCTTTAAAAGAAATGGACATTTTATGATTCACGATTCATATTCAATATATATTTTTTCCATTTATTTACATCATCACATTACACTTACATTATTGCTTTAACTTCTCTGTAACTTTAAAACCATTGCACAGTTTTTTATTGAATTGAAATATTAGCTAATTCTTACTTTAGCTCTTGAGAATTAGCAGCCATTAGTGATTTCAGGGTCTTATCAGCCAATGGGCAACCAGATACACTACAAAAATAAAAGCAGGAGACATAATGTATATTTTTCAAGATGGTTTTGCTGCTTGAAAAATAAAGAGGGTGTCGGCGGACGGGGCTCCTCACCTTCTGTGTGACGCATAATTTCCTGTCACATGACCACTGCCATCACAACCTGGTGTCGGACAACTGCAAAGAGAATAAATGACCAATGAATGCCTACAGTCTATGATCTACTAGACACGCGCTAATAATTAATAAAGTTTTTAGCATGCTATCCAAATAATTTTAGTACCTCATCAGCTCTTTTTTGGTGTCTCTTATGAGCATCTTGTTTTTTGCACTTGCCATGTTAGCGTCCCCACTGTACGCTTTATCCTCTAGAGACGCCTTCTCCAACTGATCCACCTACAAGACAAAGAGAAGTGTCAAAACACTGTGAAATGTTGAAGTCAAGTCACGATGGTCACTTAAAAATATCATTCTGTAAGCACACAGCCCCTAATAGTCTGTGAGAGGTTTGATTCTGCTTAGTAAAGCATATATCCATTTAAACTCCGGTGTAATCCCTCGTAGTGTTTATGATGGGAGAGCTGGGTGTTAAACCTTTGGATTTACTTACATTTTTTTTATAAGGTAAGTATCTTTGAGAACCAGATGTCAGAGGGAGAATCAGACAAACGTAAAACTGTCTGGGTTTGTTCTTTGACTCCAAAGAGGATGGAAATTTTCCAGCTTTTCAGGAACATTCTTCTGCGATTTCTTTTCAATTTTGCTTTCGTGTCAGAGCGGTACATCATAACAGACAGAGTGCATTAAGGTTGTGGCTGACTGAAGGAGATAATTTAGATGAATAAATAGAAAGTTAAGGGTTTTCATGCTGAATATGTTCCTAATGTAGCGTACACCAAAGTCAAAGAGCATTTAGACACTGGATGTTGTTTTCTCGGGACATTATTATAATTAGACTATTCATTTTCCACCCAATTCTATTAGAGTTTCATCAAATGTTGAGGTCATTAATACTTTTACTCAGCAAGGATGGATTAAAGTGATCAAAAACGACAGTAAAGACATATCAAATTTTACAAAATGTTTCTATTTCAAATAAATGCTGTTCCTTAAAAAAATTTCCACAAAAAAAATTGTGCTCAACAAACATTTCTTCTTAATCAAAATGTTAAAAACATTTGTGCTGCTTAACAAAACTGTTTTCAACGTTTTGATGATTAGAAGGAATGTTTTTTGAGCATCAAATGAGCATATTACAATGATTTCTGAAGGATCATGTGACACTGAAGACTGGCGTAATGATGCTGAAAATTCAGCTTTGCATCGCAGGAATAAATTACATTTTAAGACATATTCAAACAGAAAACAGTTATTTAAAATGGTAATAATATTTTTACTGTATTTAACTGTTTTTACTGTATTTTTGATCAAATGGTGAGCAGAAGAGACTTCTTTCAAACACATTTAATGTGATTTGACATTCGATGTGTCAAACATGTTATCAAGCCCAAACATTTGATGTGTGATGCATTTAAACCTTGAGATTTTACACAATATATTACTAAAGACATTAACATTCATTCTCATCTATAAACTTGAAAATATTTAAAAAACACTACACTCTTTAATCGATGGTTCCATGAAGCTTTGTTTATTGAACCTTTGCATTGCACAAAAGGTCCTTTATAGTGGAAAAAGATTCTTTGGATTCTTTAAATGTTAATTTACAAGAAGAGTTACAGAAAACTGTTCACTGAAAGGTTCTTTGAGGAACAAGAAACAGTTCTTATGGCATTGCTGAGAAAAAAACTTTATTTGTAAGAGTGTACCAGTAAAAGTGACAGTAGCGGCCTCCATCTCACCTCTTTGTCCTGTTGCACAGGTGTTTTGCTGAAGTTCAGCGGCGCGTCCCAGGCATCCCGTTCATAGAGGACGTGGTAGATGGCCGGGGAGATCTGGAGACCCGCAGCTTTGGCTAGAGAGTGTTCAGGAGGGGTGAAAAGAGCGTCTCCCAACACCGGGATCACAGGAGAGTCTCTCGACTTTTCTCTCTTTTTCTTCATACTTAAATCCAGCGTTCCGTTCTCGTCTACCTCAATGGGCGAGTCCTGAATGAAAAGGAACATAAAAAGCCTTGTAGATTACCAACCATTGATAACTAGAGCACTTTTCTACCAGAAAATTGTGTTTTGAACTTGTCTTCTCTCAATATTACAATTATGTGCATAACTCATACATCCTTGTTTGTGCGACAGACATGAATGATACACAAAATGTGTAGATTGTTACAAAATGTGTAGATTGTTACAAACGTGTCTTTTAATACTTACAAGTTTTGCCTGGCAGACAATAAAATGGTTGGAAAAAAAAACTTGGATAGACACTTTCAGCTAGTAACTACCAATACTACCGTTCAAAAGTTTAGGGTCAGTAAGATTTATTTCTGTAAAAAAAATAATGCTTTTATTCAGCAAGGATTCATTAAATAGATTCAAAAGTGACAGCAAAGACAATTATAATGTTACAAAAGACTCGTGTTTCAAGACTCGTGTTTTTTCTTGAAAAAAAGTATCACTGTTTCCACAAAATATGATGCAGCACAACTGTTTTTAACATTGATAATAATCAGAAATGTTTCTTGAGCATCAAATCATCATATTTGAATAATTTCCGAAGGATCATGTGACACTGAAGACTGGAGTAATGATGCTGAAAATTCAGCTTTAATCACAGGAATAAATGACATTTTACAATATATTAAAATAGAAAACAGTTATTTTAAATGGTAATAGTATTTCACAATAAATGCAGCCTAAGAAGACTTTAAAAAAATCTTACCAACCCCAAACTTTTGAAGAGTAGTGTACATACTACAGTTGCTATGGGCTACTTTAAAAAAAAAAAAAAATCCATAGAAAATTAATTTAAAAAAAGTTTTAATTAATTAATAAAGAGTTCAATTTCTAACACGTTTATAAATATTCTTTATAAAAAAAAGAATTAAACCATTAAAATGGTATCCAGAAAACTTAAAACAGAAAACACATATTTTGGTAAAAAATAAAAAGGAATTTGAGAAAAATAATAATATAAAAATGCATTTCATAGGGCCCTAAACATGTAATTGTCAAAAAACATGTGGGTCCCAAAAAAAAGCAGAATCCAGAAAAATGAAAACAGAAAAAAAGGATTTCATAGTGCCCTATTCTTCTATTTCTTTTCCCTAGGGACAACTGGTTTCAAGATGTCAACCACAGTGGTTTTAGGTCACAAACTAAATTAAATGTGAGATTTAAAGCTCTGCGTATCTTAATATCTTAAATTATATCATCAACAGATGTGCTGGTGTATGAATTTGTGTTATTGCGAAGAGTTTTTAGGCAACTCGTTAACTGCTTAAAAATGTGTCACACCAATTACTCCACATGGTAGCAAACAAAGGAGAGCTTATCAGGAACTAATCGTGATAATTGAGATTACAAACCAAATATGGCACTCTCTCTCCAACCAGCTCTACCCGAGCTAAAGCGCACCTATAGAGTTGATCCCTGCGCACGATGTGAGTTTTTCCCATCTGATGACATTCTCTCCAGCCTTAGAAACAAGTGAGGTGACATCTTTCTCCCACACTTCCCTGAAACGCTGCAAGACGTTTAGCCGTATTCTTCGAAAAAAACAAGCGACTTGGCACAAACAGGGAAATCGAGATACTTAACATGCATAAAGACATTTCGACGCAGACATCAGCAGATGACAGATCGGCTAACACTGTTTTATTCATTCGCTCAGTTTGTACAGTATACCTGCTCTCTGCCCACTGCGTGCTGGGACTACGAACGGCCTGTGTGGTGTGTAGGTGTGTGAAGCGTTTCACGCCATACTTCTGCGAGTTTCTCTCACTTTTATCTCTCTGCTTCTAAGAGGAAAACTTGAAAGCTTTGATCGAAGCTACCAAACTGGATGGATCATACTGTACGCTGTTTCTAATTATTACTAAAATATACAGAATTAGGATCCTGTGTTGATTTTTTCATTATTTTGGCACAGTAGAGCATAAAAGTTACATTACATAACAATGAGTGTCTTATTGTTTTACCAATATATACAGGCAGTCATAAGTTTACATGCCCCTTGCAGAATCTATTAAATGTTAATTATTTTAACAAAATAAGAGGGATCATACAAAATGCAAGTTATTTGGATTTTGTGCTGTCCTGAATATGATATTTTACATAAAAGGTGAAAACATTCCGTGATGCTCCAGAAGGAAACATGATGCATTAAGAGCCGGGGGGTGAAAACATGATGATCAGGGTACATTTTTACTTATTTTTGTCATCCGGGACACATGTAAGTATCTTCTGTTGCTTCTGAATGGTGAACTAAGTGAAAAAATACAGTATGATCAAAAAAATCAATTATTTGGACATCTTCTTCCTGTTCAAAAGTTTTCACCCCCGGCTCTTAATGCATTGTGTTTCCTTCTGGAGCATCAATGAATGTTTGAACCTTTTTTTAATAGTTGTGTAACTTAGTCTCTCAGTTGTCCTCAGTGTGAAAAGATGGATCTCAAAAGCATACAGTCAATGCTGGAAAGGGTTCAAATATGCAAAAAAAACACAAAGAATTTGCAGGACCTGGATGATTTTTCTGAAGAACACTGGGCAGTTTATATATATATATAAAATAAAAAATATTATTATAATTAATCATTTATAAATATATATATAAATATATATATATATATATATATATATATATATATATATATATATATATATACACACACACACCGGTATGTAAATATTATATACAGTATACTGTATGTAAATATTATTAATAATATTATTATATTTTTTTTAAATAGAAAATATGTTTATACTTTTGCAAATGTATAAAGCCAGAAGAATTTATATTTAATCATAATAGCTCATTTTTGAGGGAATTTCTTTTGTCTGAGAGAAAAGAAGAAAGAATACATGAAATGTCGCGAGCTGGATTTTCTATTAAAAAGAGGCTCAATAAAAGAACACAAGTGTAAAACTGATTCCGATATCCATATTCACACTGTAACATACATAATCTGGTGGCCTATGTAGACTTTTCTTATTTAATTTAAATAAAAGAGTGATGTCTATTAATCCCTCAACCAATTGATTTAATCCAACGTCTCATAGATCGTCTGTTAGAGATCAACGCCAAAGGATCTGTGCGAGCTTATCTAGGATAATATATTACTTAGCAAAATGTCTTTGACCATCTGCAGTGAAAAAAAAAAAAAAAACCCTCTCTCCTGCAAACAAGAGAAAGCCCCAACATTACCATTAGAGCAAGTAGAAATCAAATGCACGGCCACATGTTTTACAAAAAGCCTTATAATTGTCATAGAGAAGGAAGCTGTGATTGTATTCCTCCCAACTCTTTTTGATGTGATTACACAAATTCTCCTTTGTGTACATTAAAGCTTTAGGGCCAGTGTGGGGAAAAGAAAAAACGCTCCCACTCTCTTGTTGTTGTGCCACCAGAGGCAACACAGTTCTCTGTGCCAAAAAGTGTCTTTTGATGTTACTCCTCTTTTTCATACACAAATCACAGTTGTTTCAGAATGACCACATTAAATACCTTTTTCTGAGTGGTCTAATTTGATTACCTTTGTGGATGATGCCAGGGGCCGGCTGGGGGGCAGGGCCTCGCTGTTGTCTCGGCAACGGGTGGAGAGGTTGAGGATGGCTGCGGATGCCATGTTGGACTGGAGGGCGTTGCTTTGGGCTTTATGGCGACTGGGGCTGTTGTCTCCGGGCATGATCATATGACTACCAGGAGCCAGAAAATAAGGGAACTGAGCCGCTGGAAAAGGTAGTTAGAGTTAGTGATAGGGTAAAAAAGAGACAGGGAGAGAGGGAAAATATTATGCAAATAGAGCAGATCAACATCTATGTAGACAGACAGGTTACAAATATGAATAAATTAAGGTTTTAGTAAAAAATAATAATAATAATGTTTTTAATATATGTATAATTTCTTTTAAGCTGCCTGTCAACATAGATGTGGATTTGTAGTTGCTCTCTATCTCTTCAATATAAGATCAGTTATAATTTATACCGTATTGTAATAAATATTATTAATAAAAACATATATTTTCAATTATATTTAATATCTATCTATCTATCTATCTATCTATCTATCTATCTATCTATCTATCTATCTATCTATCTATCTATCTATCTATCTATCTATCTATCTATCTATCTATAAATATATATATATATATATATATATATATATATATATAGTGTGTGTGATATATGTTCGTATATATATAGTGAGTGGGATATATATATATATATATATATACACTGTACACATACTGATCAGTTACAGTTTAATGTACATTTTCAGTACATTCATGTGAATATTATTAAAACAAATACATATATATATGTACTGATTTATATATATATATATATAATTATTTTAAATAATGCAGAGACAACTATAAGTTCACCATTTGTAGGTTAATTTATATTTTTATAATATAATGTTGTAATAATGTAACATTATATTAAAAATATAATATTCAATTAACCATCAAATGGCTTAGTTATAGCTGTCTCTGCAATTTAAGCTTTTTATATTATATATATTTTTGAAATAGAAAAGATTTTTACAAAAAGTGAATGGTGTTTTCATGTGGAAAGCTCACTGCCAGGGTGTTGCTATGCAGTTGCTAGGGTGTTCTAGGTGGTTGATTATTGGTCTAAATCAGGTTCTTCATTAAAATTGTATAGAGCAGACTGTATGGCACATACAAGTGACTGCACCAAGTCACACATGATGACACTGAATACAAGTTCTTTTTTTAAACGTCAGTAATGTCAGTGCATGCTGGGTAACCTTTGATTTGAAACAAAATAGACACTCACAGTCAGGAAAGTGTGAAGATTCGTGACTCTGGTCGGATGCCATCTGAGCTTGCTTGCCAAAGACCTGGGCGTCAAAACTGGCGTAGTCAAAATGGCCTTTAGTGTACTTGTCCATGTCTTTGGCCATGCTGGCCTGCAACGCTGCCATAGGATGTGCAAATCTGTATGTGAAGTCAAATTTCTTCATGTTTCCTAAAGGTCTAAATATAAAAGAAAAATCAAGACTTCAGAATTGAAGTATAGAGTTTTTATTGCTGCTCATTCTTTAGCATAAAAATTAATGACATTCCATCTTGAATGAATCATTCCCAACCAAATCAGATTTGTGTATTTATATATTTAAAAGCTCCAAAAGAATGTGTTAACAACTCGTGAAGAGCTTATTAAATGTGTAACGGAGTCAAATAGCGGCAGGAATCCCTCCGTCACACACACAAACGAAGATCTGCTGTGAGGAGATGTGGTTCTGATGCCTGTACTGGACTGTGATGGGCAACATTGACACTATGACGAGAAAAAACAGTTATGCTTGAGCATTCTGTCCTTTTTAGGGTCGCATCTTGTGACATTATGCTCTGCTTTTGGTTGGTTTACATGTCTTTGGTCTGTGTTGCGTTCATATTTCAGTCAAACCGGATCAGAGTTCGTTTGGAAGCGGATTGAGACCCATCTTTCCAGCGTCTCGGTCCGCTTGTTTGGGGTCACCAGGGTTCAGATGGCAGCGTTCACACTTATTCAAATGAACCGCACTAACAGAGCAATCGCACCAGGGTTTGTTTCAAATCGAACCAAACATGACAAGTGTGAACACGCTCTAACTCTCATTGGAGTATTAGTAGACTGTGTGCTTAATATCTGCTATCTTCTATTATCTTCTAATGCCCTAATGAGAGTTAGTTGACATGTAGTTGCAAAGATACTTAGTTAGAAGGATGTCTGAACAGATGAGATGTTTATTATTATCCTTCAGAAAGATGATTTGTGAACTTATTTTGAACCTGCTTGACTGTAAAGGAATCAAGACCTCCATAAGATGCTCCTAGATGAAGGTTTATTACCTGGCCATTCTCTCTGCGCTCTGTCTGCACTTTGTGGGCTCCTCCTGCGGTTTGGAGATCTTTTCTGCAGCCGCTATCGGGCAGCCTGAGAGACTGTGTGAAAACAGACATCAGAAGTGTGGAGTTAGTCTCCTCCTGGCCTCCTCTGGGTTAACAACTTTCTTTTAATTGAATTTGGGTGCATTAAATAGTAATTGTTCAATTAAAAATAATCTGATAGTTTCTATGCGATAACCATCACATTGTTTTACAGTCTACTTAAGTTTCATTAACAATTTGTTTGGATTTTTCCTGATTTCCTGTTTCTTTTCAAGTGAATGTCCAAGTTTTCAAAGCAAGTGCATCTCTTTTTTGGGGGTAAATTAACATGGCTGATGTTTTAAAGGGGATCTATTATTCTTATACATTTTCAATGTACTTTAGTGTGTAATATTGCTGTTTGAGCATGAAAAAGGTATTTATATAAATCCCACCCAAGGCATACGTAAAAAAAGGGGCGGGGCCTGGTTGAGTTAGTTAGTAGGGTGTTGAAACTCGCGCTTATGGTAAGGGGCGGGACATTTCCCAAACACGCTCGAAGCGGTTGACCAATCACAACACACTGGTCCAGCCGACCAATCAGAGCACAGTGCGCTTTTCAAAAGGAGGGGCTTCATAGAGACAGGAACTAAACACAGCGTTACTGACAGACTGGGAAGAGAGGAGCTGCAAAAATGTCAAATATCTAAAATATAATGAGTTTTTGGAACATTCAAGCATGAAAAACTATTAGTAGACCCCAAGACATTGATATAGGGCATAATATGTTCCCTTTAAGGTGCTTTAAAGCATTGCAACAGTGCAAAATAGAGTAATAATACTAAGATATATTTTTGGGAATAAATGTCCAATGTGGTTTAGTCGACTGGTAACGTTATTATAAACAACATCACTTTCCCCCAGCGACTGCCTCCCTGCTGCAAATATAGATGCAAATCTGCTTACAGCGAGAAAGGAGGTTTGTATAGAAATGAATAGAGTGTAATTTGTGTAAAAAAACAAGCTCACCTTCTATGTGTGCTACGGTTACTGTTGACATGACCTCTTCCTGTACAGCCAGGGGTCGGACATTTAAGGACGTTTTCGTGCATGGCAAGGACTGGAAAATAAAAGAAAAAAAGAAGAAGATATGTAACTTTACAGATAAAGAAGAGAAATTACATTTAATAATATTTAATAATTCCATTTTGTGGAATTCACACAAGCTTCTACTGCAGCTGTTTTTACTGTTTATGCTAACTAAAGTTTTCAATGTGATTCTTTGCTAGTTGAAAATGTCTCTCCTTTCAAGTATGAACATGCAAAAACATCACGACTACAAACACATTTTGATTACCATTTAAGAGACACACACATATTGTTGAAGTCCTATCCAGTATCCTTAGTAACTTTTCACTCTGCTCATAATTAGTTTGGAGGATGTGCCCGTCTATTTAGGCTGCATCCGCGGGTCCTTTGATTTGCAGAATGCTGCCTCTGGTTTAGGAGTACATGCTTTCATATTGGAGGAAAAAAAGGGGAAAAAAAACTTAATTACATTTTCTGTTCCTTTTGTCACATCACTGTTTAATGGCGGTTGTTTGTTGTGCTACTCTCAAATGGAGAAAAACAGCGAGTGAAAAGTTGTTTCCGGATTGCATTTTTAATTTGCATACCGCAGGAAATCAAACCTCAGTTGTGTTGACGGCTGAAAAGTTCTTTAAAACAAGTTTTTTTTTTTTTTTTTTACTTTCAGCTTGCAGCATTATGGTTTCCACTGGAAGGCTCAAGATAAGTAGCAAATACATGAAATACATTTATGTACATAATTGACAACCAAATTACATATTACATACTTCATGTTTGTGATTTTGTTTTTAAATTAGGAACGATTTTGACTAAATGAAGTCTTGGAAAAGGACATTTCTTCAAATTATGTTTAATATGTTTATCATATTTGTTGAATGTCTATCAAATTCCCCAAAATAATTTTTCACATTTTGGAGGAAAATTTGGCTAAGCCTTTGACAACAAGTTAGTTGCAAAAGCAATGAATTGCTTCTGAATTAAAATATTCAAATAGTGAATAGTTTGGTTATGACAACTAAATAAAGATAATGTCATATCATGATTTAAAAATCTCAAAATAAATGACATCAGAACCAAATTATTTGAAAAACCTAATCTCTAAAGAATATACATAAAATTTATGTAAAAATACAAAAATATGTATGATTTATTTTAAGTAAGTTGCAAAGCAGAAACTCCTTGATTTTTTTATTGTTGCATATATAAAGTCTGTCTCAGTCATAAAAACTGGCAAATGTAACACTTCTTCACAACACTCTTAAAATTTGGAAAAAGTAATTAAGTAGATATAAAAAAAAAGGTTTAAAGCTATAATAATATACCTATTAAATATAAAATGATTGTTTATTTAACACACGCACACACACACACAATATATATATTTGCATTTTTTCTTTAAAAACTGAAGAATCCTGCATTTTCTATCACAGAAAAGAAATAACTATTAGATGAAATAGAAATGTGCTGATTATAATACAGGCAGGTTAGTTAAGCAATCACCATGTAATCTTTTATCCCTGAGTCTCTGTACAACTAAACCTTGATCATTAGTATGGCATGAATATTTATGGGCTGAAATGATCACAGTGTTGTTATCACTAATTGTATTTGTTCTGTTTGTATTGTACTGCTGTGAAGGGAGGAAATGTGTCTAATGTCCTCAGGAAGTGATGCGTAACATGAGAACAGACTCACTCTCTGGGGGCACTCTGACTTTGTGGGGACATCCTGATAGACTCCGGTGATGAGGGTAAAGGCCTGTCACGTGACCCGTCCCGTCACAGCCCGGGGTCGGACATTTGATGTCTTTCTTTTCTGTCCGAGGGGAGTCTATAACGCACACACACACACACAAACACACAGTAAAAACAGTGCTCTTCAAGAACGTGGTTATAGTTCCTCCCATCCAATCACGTTTCTCTCTATGTAAGCTAAAGCGCATCCTGTAAAAGCGTGATGGGTATGTGTATGTATTCATCCGTGACATTAGTTAAGGCTGCGGTCTTACTCAGGGCACCGGTTTCTTAGCGTTGATCCATAGAGAGATTATCTTCAGAGATTACCCATTAAACAGCAGTCATCACAAGATTCAAAGTGCTTAAAGCTCACATCAGAGATACTTTACTAGGATTTATGACTTAATTTATGCTCATGGTAAAATATCTGGCTGATACCGATAAAAATCCAGCATACATAGATGTCATCAGAAGATTTTCTTCTTGCACTTGTACTTTTTATTTATTTATATATATATAAATCATATTTACTATTAAATATTTTCTAGCCAAACTGTTTTTAGCACTTAAGAGGATTTTATTTATCTATCCCTTTGGGCTAGAATCTCTGTATGTCTCGTTCTTTTTATATGTGGATTTTTGTAGTTTTATTGCAAAAACACATATACTATGAAATGGTGTAAAGCAGGGGTTTTCAAACTGGCCTGGAAGAGAGTGACAGTGGGTCCGTGGAAAAGTGAAAAATGGTAAAAAAAAAATAGTAAATAATAAATAATATTTATTAAGTAAATAAATTAAAATAAATGGCATCACTTTATTTTACAGAGTCATTGTTGAAGATGCTACTTAGTTACTATATTAATAACTATAAATGATGCATAACTACATGCAACTAACCCTAATCCAAACCAAACCCTGATGCTAACCCTATAGTAAGTACATGTGACACTTCAGATGTAGCCTATATACTTCATACTTAAACTAGATACTTTATGTAGCCTATATGACAGACCTTTGCTGCACGTTGTAACCATATTTTCCTTTTTGAAGTTATTTCAATCATATTTCAACCAATTCAAAACCATCATTGTGAACAGAGCATCACAATGATGGTTTTGAATTGGTTGAAATATGATTGAAATCACTTCAAAAAGGAAAATATGATTACAACCTGCGGTCTGTCATATAGGCTAAAATTAATAAAATTATAATGAGAACATTATACATAATTGTGTGCTTGAGACATGGCTTTTAATGGTGAGACTTTTGTTTTCATAATCAGGCTCTCAAAACTCTGGATTTCGATTTATTGGCCAATATATCGGTTATCACCCTTCAAATATAAAGAATTATCGGTATCAGCCAAAATGTTCATATCGGTGCATCCCTAAAAAAGTAAACTGAATGATGTTCGGTTCGGTCCGTTAACACTACAACAGAGTTTCCTGCAATACAAGGCACCGCAAAACAAACAGTGTGACCAGTGCAGTCCGAATCAGTTAACCACCCACTTAATGACTCTAACGAGCCGGTTCTTTATTCGAATCACAAACATATAAAGTGCAACAAGTGAGGTCCGACGGCTGAATGAATGACTCTTATGAACCAGGTTTATTTTAGTGAATCAGAAACATAGGCATACAGTCTGATTCCAGAATGAACGACTCTAATGAGCCGGTTCTTTTTAACGAATCAAACACATAGTCTAGTTCGACTCCTGATTGAATGACTCGTATGATTCATGCCAACTTTAAGGAATCAGAATATTTACAAGGAATCCAAACTATAATCTTTAAAAATCAGTGAGAATGTGATAGTGAATCTCACCTTTGCTGCTGTGGTACATGGAGCGAGCGTCTATCTCCAGCATCCTCTGCTGCCTCCGGTCATGGTTCATCTGCTCCAGGAGGAAGCGGTCCATGTCTTTGTAGGCACTGTGGATGACCTGTCTATGTTCAGACTGCAGCACCATGGCCTGCTCTAGAAGACTGAGGTTCAGTCGGGCTCTATCCAGCTCCAGACGTCTGGCCATCAGACCTGGACCCCAAACACCTCCTCGCTCCTCAACCCTGGGCGTCTGGAGCTCCTCCTCACTGTCGCTGAACTCTCGCACAGAGCCATACTCCTCCATAAAGTTCCCTGCACTGTTTCTGTTGATGTAAGCAGAAAGAGCGTCTTCGTGGAACTGCTGACCTATTCGGAGTCTCTTTATGAAAGCGTTGTCTGCAGGCGGACTGGGGCTGTGATGGATCCCGTTGACTTTAGTTAGGGACGGAGGAACGCTCCATTCTTCCTCGTCTGCCTCTCTGTCTGGAGAAAGGTGATAGCTGGCTCTGATCTCCTCCTGATTTTGGTCTTCAAAGTCCTGGTTGTGTTCCTCCTCTTCTTGCTCATTCTGGTGCTCGGATATCTGAGCCATCAGGTCTGGCGAACCCTCACTCGTTTGTTCCGACCATGACAACAAGTGGTGAGAGTTTGCGTTGTGATAGACAGTGTCTTCCAGAACATCACTGTCGTTGAGTTCCTCATCTGAGACACAGGAGGACAATGGGGTTTAAATTGATGGATCATCAGTAAGAGCTCATTAAATGATTTGTTTGGAAGTAAAAGACTAACAGATGGTTTTCAGATCATTCAAAATCACAAGTTGTGACAAATATGACAGATTCAGTTGGGGATTTGGAAAAAATGTGAAGAGAAACACAAAATATGTCTCTGAGCACATTCATAAACATGGATGGATGGATGGATGGATGGATGGATGGATGGATGGATGGATGGATGGATGGATGGATGGATGGATGGTGGATGGATAAAATATACAATATACAATTTTGTCAAGAAAACATTATGATAAACATTATGTATCCCAAGTGCATACAAATATTTTAGTATTTACTGACCACAACATCTAAAATCACCATTTATTAATTGAAATATATACATGACTTGACCTTAATATAAAATAAATAACATTTAAAATGTATTAAATGTTAACATTTATAAAAAATAATACAAAATATGCCCTCTTAATTTAATCTTCCATCTGTCCAAGTTACGCAACAGTGTTTTTTAAAGTGCGACTTGCTTAAAAATGTGTTAAATGTACTGGAAAAAAAATTTTTTTCAAATCCACAATGATATAAAGCTGTAAACGCTAATCAGAAAGCAGCATGATTTGCTATACTACAGTACTACTTTTCATAAATCCATAAAGCTTATTTGACAGGGGGTTTATAGGGTGAATAATAATTCTTTTTTGGGGGGGATAAATCTCAGATCTTTTATCCCTTAAAATCACCTTTAAACGACTCTTTGGAATTGCAACAGACCCGATTATATTAAGTAATCGAGTCAATGATTAACAAAAGAAAACTATCAGCTGGATTGATTTACAATCCACAACTGATCTCTCTGAAACTTAACCGCTGGGGTTAAAGCTCTTTGGGCACTAGGTTTTAAAGTTCAAAATACAGCGTAAGCACGAGATACATCTATCCTCTTAGAGGGCCTTATGCCACCCTCCAAACCATATGCAACCACTGAGTTGATTAGATATTAGAGCATTTTGGCTGTCGCCACATGCGGTTTCAGGGGCTTCTAATGGGATCATACTGCCTTAACAAACAGTTGCTAGACTTAAAGAGCATATAAAGTAGTCCTGCTTTTAATCCCCCCAAAAACATCCCTAAATGGGGGATAGAGAGCTCAGTGGCATTTACAATCTCACCCGTCTCTTGCCAAAAATGGAAACCAGGCTTTGAGGGGTTAGAGTGTGCTTGCGGATTGGTTCGTGCCATGCCAAACTCGGCATAATGTCGCAGAGGTCTACATTGGCGCTGTAAGAATGCAAAGGCATAATGCTAGCGCACAACCTAAATTTTGATTCTGTTTGTTCAGATAATTATAGTTTTTATGCATGCTGCTTGAGGAAAGGGTGGTTTAATCTCGTCCGTTTTTATTTTTGGAATTGCATCCAGTTGAATGCGTGTCGAATGTTTACTGCACTGATTCTTGAGAGATGAAACGTGTCCCACACTTTAAAATCAACAATAATATGAATCAGAACAGATAGAATGTTCCTTAAACATAGTAAACAGTCACCGAATCTCTCAAAAATATATTAAACAATCAGGATGAAGACTAATTTGCCTGATTTGATTAATATTTTGATCTGAAAGGTGCGTTTTTAAAGGTGTATTTTTAAATAAAAAAATTATTATATTAATATGTATATTTTTTTTCTAAAAAACTAAAAAATAATGCTATTTTTGCCATTTTTAAAATAAATATATATTTTTAAATATATATATATTTTTTTATAATATTAATTTAAATAAATGCACCATAGAAAATACACATCTTTCAGGTTATGAAAATATTAATAAAATCAGGAAAGTTAGTCTTTATCCTGAATGTTTTATTTTTCCATATGCTAGTAAAGCAACTCCAAATAAACAAAATGGCTACAATACATCTGTAACTAAATGTCATTATTTTGTCAACACCATCAGATTTTCCGTGAGATGCGGCTGACATTTAAAAAGACGGAGCAGAAAATCAGTTTGAAGCCGTCCTGTGGTCTCAATTTATTCTTAATCATAGTTAAATGCTCCATTTATTATAAAAATCTGACATGGTACTACTCATGTTTGTATCTGACGGTGTTGACCTGTACAAAGCGATAGAGAAAGAAAAACAATTTGTGAGAAAATGGAAGCAGGAAGTTGCACCAAAATATGAACATGATGAACAGATTAGTCCACAAACTTAAAACTTCAATATTTATTCATTTCTGTCGAAGAATCAGTGCCGTAACACAAAACCATGAAGCATCTGGACGGCGAAACCAAAACGGATCATGGATTCCACTGCTAACACACTTAAGAGCGGACGATTTTCCTGATTATGTCGCTTTTGTCAGCAGTTTGAGGTGTGAAAACCCAAAGCGGTCCAGCACAGATGAAAAGTTCGCCAGTTATGCTAAGACACAATTAACAGAGCAGATGATTAGGAGTTCTCTGCCATCCAGATGGAGATACAGCCCTGACCAAAAAAACAAACAAAAAAAAAACAGAACAGTGGGGAAAAAAAAAAGACTGGAGCGAACAAGGGCGAAAAATGCTTGGATGCAGAGAGTGGTTTGTGTTTTGGAACAGGTGAATGGTTTATACTCCAGAATAACCATTACCATTGTGTGTATGGAGACCAGAAGCTTGGCTGGAGTCACACACACACACACACACACACACACACACACACACACACACACACACACACACACACACACACACACACACACACACAACAGTACCAAATGGAAGCCTTGTATCCCTTTAATTTCTCCCCTGCCTTTCCTTAAATTCACACACCCCTCTCGTCCCTCTACAGATTCATTAATTTCGCTACGGTCCCAGTCGTCACTCACTCCCTGTCACACCCCGCACATTATGTTTAAAAAAAAGAATAATTCAGTAGCACTTCTTCAGCAGTGCACTTTGGCAAAACGCGAAGCAAACATGTTGCGAGACAGCAGGGAAATATGACAAATGAGATTTTCCAAATCATTCTACAACTTCAGAATATAATACTAAAAAACTCAAAGGAGGAGAGAAAAAAAAAAAAAAAAAGGTTATGATTATTGTGGGTAATATGAAATCAGAGAAACAAATAAATTCCATTTCCAATGATGCTGTTCAATTTATTGAGCTATTTTGTTGTCCATTTAACAACCCACATGTGTCCAATAATGAGCAGCACACATTATGCCTAATTATGTATATTTGGGCTGCATTCGTTGGTCTAACAAAAGCTTTCGAAAGGGACAATTACGTTTGTTGCTTGGTTACATCGTTAAAAATATACCAAATAAGTGCAGATTATAGGGGTGTGGAGGTACACATGTAAAGCATGGGTATTGTTGCCAACATGCTCATAATTTGATTCATTAGGAAATGGCAGCATTTTGTTTCTAGAAAGGAGACTGCTTTAAAACGTAATATCGACTTTAACGTTTCCGTGCCTCCTTTGCCAAAAATGTTTTGTTGTTGGAGTGTATGATCACTCTCTTTTGTCAACGAGGCACAATATAATTTGGTGCATTCTATTCTCAGTTACCCTATTTGCATAATTATGCAAGCAACCACACTTGCTTATAAAAAAGCACTTTTGTGGGCTGCATAATCGACCCGGCGCCAGCTACTTTAACGCCACCGAGTTTTTAATCCGGGTTTCAAAGTAGTCGAGCGGAGGAAATCGTCCTTAATCTGGAGACCGGATGCGGGGAAAACCGGCTCGGAATATTCTGACGGATCAACTTCCATGGGACGCCGTGATAGACAAACGTGATAGATGGATGGATGGATGCGATAGGGGAGGAGGGAGAAGAGGCGAAGGAGGAGGAGGGAAAGAATATATGAATGCAACAGATGGTAGTTTAAAATTCAGCGTCAATTGTTCATCAAAACAGACAAAACAACAGGACATCTGTCTACCTGCTGGAGTGTCAGTGTTCCTGGGCACGTCTTTGTCCCGAACGTTTGCCAGGTCTTCCTCACTGGGGCAGGGGCTGGGACTGTAGTGGCGGGGCTTCATCAGGAGAGATTTCCTCTTGTTGACTGGCGCCCCGCGGACCCCTTCTGCGGCCGCACGCTTTTTACCCGCTCCGAGATGCAAGCTGGAAGGAGAACACAGGGGTCATTCAATGGATGCGGCATGTCACAAACCAACCTGTTAAACTGTCTGTGTCTGAGTATTTGATTGGTTGAGGTACAAAGATCTAATGAATCTGACCCATGAGGTTTAGTGTTGTTTAGACACATCTTGAAATAAGTTGTGGCAATTCTTCAATGGTTCTTTCAGCAAAATACACTCTTGTTCTTGGTTCTTGAGTTGCGATATGGTTCTTTACAGAGTAAACAATGTCCAACAATAGGCTCTTCAGATCAGTGTTTTGGTTCTATGTGGAACCTTTAAAGTCTTACAAAAGCAGCTCATTAATAAAATGACTTACGATATTGTTCAAAAGTTTGGGGTCAGCATGATTTTCTTTTAAAAAGCAAAAGTATTTGTATCCATTAAATTGAGCAAAAGTGAAAGTAAAGACATTTATAATGTTACAAAGGATTTCTATTTCAAATAAATGCTGTTCTTTTGAACTTTCTTTCTGTTTAAGAATCCTGAAAAAACATATCACAACTGTTTTCAACATTGATAATAAAAGTAATGTTTCTTGAGCAGCAAATCATCATGATTTCTGAAGGATCATGTGACACAGAAGACTGGAGTAATGATGCTGAGAATTCAGCTTTGATCACAGGAATAAATTACATTTTAAAATATATTAAAATAACAATACTGCCATTTTAAAGTGCAATAATATTTCACAATTTTACTGTTTTTACAGTATTTTTGATAAAATAAATGCACCTTGGTGTGCATAAGAGACTTCTTTCAAAAACATTAAAAATCGTACCAACCCCAAACTTTTGAACAGTAGTGTATGTGAACAGACATGACTAGATTCTCCTACTCATATATTATTAATTATTTTTATAATTGCCCCATAATCCTCTCTGATAAGACAGATAACAGATAGACATGTAGTTTCAAGTTAACATTAAATCAAAAACGTCTTTCTTAATTCACATTTCTGGCCTTACAGTAAATGATACGGTGACACATTATTTCAAAGACAAAAATATAATTCCACCTCTGAACCGACTTTCCATTTTAGCCTTCTTATTTTTCACCCCCTCCCCTCCAACCACTTATAAGAGGCCACTTTTCACCATCCAATCAATTCCCGATGGATCAAATCGAGCCTCGCCCTACATTTTGTCTCACTGAACATCCTGTTTCACACACACACACACACAAAAAGGGTGGCGAATGGCATTTCATGCTCTTTGAGGCAACGACTTTGTTACAAAACTCATCAGGGCAGCATCTGAAATTCCCTGCAAGATGTGACTAAGAAACTCAGCATCGCAGATCCTCATGTGTGAACTTATGTGTGAACACAGAGTCCAAAACACTCAAGCATGAACTGGCTCATTATTTTCAATGAGAAATCTGTTGCTATTATCAGCTATCACGCTGCATAATAAGGAATGATACAGAGAATAAAATGTTTGCTGTAGGCTGATATCATAAATATTCTCTGACTTTATATCTCCCAATTGCATGTTATAATGTCAGAATTGTGCGATATAAACATGCAATTCTGAGAAAAAAGTTGTGTTTTTTTTTTCAAAAGTTTGTCTCACAATTCTGACTTTATAACATGCAATTGCAACTTTATATCATGCAATTCTGAAAAAAAAAAGTCAGAATTGTGAGATAAAAAGTCGCAATTACCTTTTTTACTTTTTATTCTGTGACGGAAACAAGCTTCCATAATTTACAAAACTACAACTGCCCCAAAAAGTATTTGGACACTTAAAAGGTACACTATGTAACTTTTGGTTACACAGAACATTTGGTTGTGCTTCAGCTCTGCTTGACTTTGTTCTCGCCATCTCCGAAAAGCCAAGCCAATGTTGATTCTTGTTTTATTACGAACTTTGTCGCATTCTATTTTTGCCAGTAGACTCATACTTAAAAATGTATGAATGCCATTGCATTAGAGGTAAAACATCAAATCAAGCAACATTTATTTTAAAGAAAGATATACAAGTACACTTTACAAGCACAAAATAGTTCTTCAAATGGATCGTGTTCATACAACACTTAAACTAAATGACTTCATGCATCAGCTAAAAAACATCAAAACACTAGGTTAAAAGACTGAGTAAACATGATGAAGACAAGTCAAATTAGTCAAAAGAAAAGACGATTTCCTTGGTTTAATATTTGGTATCCAATGCAAAGACATTCATTTATTGTTAAGTGTCCAATACCTGAAATCTTAAATGCAACTTTTGACAACTGCACGTATGAAAAGCCGTCAGAAAAGCCATAAACTGACACCCGGAAGCAGGTAGTGAACTCTCTGGCTTACCTGGGCGCCTCAGCGATGCAGTCAGGCAGAACTGCAAACAGAAAAAGAGAGAGAACGAGTAAACACACATGTTTACATTTCCAGCAGCGAGCCCGGCCCCTCCAGCACCTGCCTGTGATCCTTCACACACCTCTCGCTTTAATGTCACACTCAGACGGACACAATGATGAAGGCTCCTGCTGGCTCGCTGAGAGACGCTTGTGTTGAGGATACAACTCTTCTGGCATACAAAACATCTTAAGCGAAAAACTTCCTCTACCTCTTTTTTTTGCGCTCTGATAATGTGGCTATGGATAGCAGCAAAAAGGATGCAAATCCATACAAAACAAAAAGATGCAAATAAGGCTTCAGGAATTTTTAAAACCACGTTAGAGAGGATCTACCCTTGTCCGGTATCAGTTGACCCTATTTTGCTAGTGGATTAACAGCCCATAAGGTCCTATTTAGGGTTCTTTCAGGCACTTCATCTACAGAACCTTCCATCATGGGATCATTTTTATAAATTAAACATCTCATTAACATACATTAAAGTAACCTATTAAACATGAAAGTATTATGCAATCATTTCTCCTCATGTAGGACCTTTTTGGCATTAAGCGTTATCTAAAATTAAGGCAAGAACCCTAGGGGTTGCTAAGAAGTTGATTCATTTTTGAGTGCTCTGGCCCTTTAAGGTCAGGCATTCTGGGTAATGTCTTTCTTATGAAGTAGGGCTGAACATCAAACAGTTAATCATGTCTTTATGTCAATTGCAACTAGTTAATTTACTCATCATTATAAGTAAAATAGTAGTTGTTACATACAAGAGATATGGTTGTTGATGCAACAAAAAGTATTCAGTCTTATTAAATATTAATAATACAATAAAATAATATGCATATTACATTATAACTACAAAATACATTATATTAAATTAAAAAATATATTAAATAAAATGCCCTTAAAATTCATTATATTTAAATTTATTTAATATTTTTTTCATATTTTTTTTATACATTTATATATATTTTTAAATTACATGTATTACATATTATATTTGTATTATATTATTATATGTTTGACTAGAATAAAACTAAGTCATTAATATGTTTCTACATGATGCACTTTTTAGGTTACCAGACAAACATTTTGTAGACTAAATGAAAGGAAAGGTAAAATGAAAATTCTCTGAAAGGAATGAATTGTTTTATATTTCATAAAGCATGTTCAGGATGCACAATATTTTCTCTTGGGGCAAAATTAGACAATACACATATCTGGATATGCATGGGGAAAAAAAAGCTGGATCACTTTACTAAACAGTGTTTAACAATCACAGCTCTGACATAATGATATATTCAAAGCCTCACTGTGAACTTAGTCTAACGAGATGTACAGACAGAGAGAGAGCGAGAGAGAGAGAGAGAGAGAGAGAGAGAGAGAAGGAATGTGTGTCAGTAGGAGAGAATATCTCATTCACAGCTTCACCTCAATCCCATGGTGAAGACTCAATAAAACACCATCATGAATTTTTACCGGCACATTAAAGGGCCAGGCGCACATGAGCGGTACAGTACGTGGCTCTAAACACTTAAATAATGATGTCCCCTTTCCATTCACGACGCCCTCCTTAACTCGTTTGAAAGAATATTGCCACATAATGAAGTCACTGTCTATGCATAATGCATCGCCGCGGCAACCGCACCTCTCTCCAGCTAAAGAGGATTAATATTAAAATTGACAGATCTGATGTGAGACCGTTAAACTAACACTTCAGATCAAATGTGCGTAGGAAAAGGGGGCGTGCGCACGCGGGCCTGTCAGGAAGCCGTCGCTGAGGCATCATGGGAAATGTGTTCAGCTTGTTTGTGTGAACTTTGTACAGGGCAAATATAATGCATGTTTATATAAACCAATAATGCGTTCTAAAAAGTGTTATGAGATCATGTTTCATAACAAGAGCATGAAATAAATATTATGTTGCAGAGGTAATGGGTTATACATCTTTACAATGATATGAAGCACTTTAACACTTTATGCTAAAATGTATTACGCCATTCAACTTTTTAAAATGCTAAGCAGATGTTAATTAAAATATGTAAATAAGAGCTGACATTTCTAACTATTTGAATATTAAGCGCTGAGTATATGGTTGATAATTATATGAAGTAAAATATAAAAAGTCAAGCTAGATATATCTACTAGATCTGAACCTTAATAAAGAATTAATTAAAAAAACATTTATTAATCTAATAAAGACAGATTGATATATAATATAAATAAAAATAATAATTAATTATACAGTAATTAATATACAGTATGTATATATATATATACACACTGTATATATATATATATATATATATACACACACAGTTTTATATGTATATATATATATATATATACACTAGATAATTTAAAACACTGCTGTTATGTTATGTAATATATTTTGTTATGTTATATTGTTAAACGTCATGTTATACGTTATGTTATATGTAATGTTATGTCATATGTCATATGATGTCACGTCATGTCATGTAATGTTATGTTACGTTATATTATATTATTAAAGTTAGTATATATATTTCAACTTGTGAAGCACTTACTTGTGCCATCACATGTTTCGCTGCGATTCTCTTCACTGTCAGACTCCATCTGGAAATAAAAACAGAAAAAAAGTTAATAACAAATAGCAATTTTCAATTCCAGAGATTTATAATCCTGTTTAATAACTCATCTCAACAGGATCTCATCATCAGAGTGACAGCTAAGTTCCTGTCAGTTTAGGTTATTAATAAGTAAGCCAGATTATTGTCATGCAAAGAGTTGATCACATTGCAAGCACTTCATTTGCAATTTCAGAAACACCCCATCTGCAAGCCCTCACAACTTTAGATCTTAAAAAAAAAGAGAAAAGAATTAACAAGTTTAAAATTCTAGGATTACAATAAATAATAGTAGTAAAAAACCTAATCCAATCAAATGATTCCCGTAGCGTGCAATGAGGCGCCAGCACAAGAAATGAAAGGTCAATGAACTTTATGACAAATAAAAGAGGGAAATTTCACAGTGTTCGCAGTGGCTCGGGTCCATTATGTGCATTGTGTGCCGAGCTTCATATTTTGGCTTGATTTAATTGACTTAGCATCTGCACAGAACTACAGCAGCAAACAGAGTACAGTCAGACAGGCCTTCACTTTTAAGAGGGTGAGACAGGGGCGAGCAAAAATTTAATAATGCAAAAACCAGCGACAAACAAAAGTAGTAGTGTGTGTGTGTGTGTGTGTGTGTGTGTTTAGACAAAAAGAGTTGTTAATACCGGTGCACCTACTCACTCACTCAGTCTCCCTCTCTCTCGGTTTCTCTCTGCCAGCAGTGCCTTGCTGATCCCAAATAAAACCTATTAAATGTAATTATTCTGGGCTGATGGCGCTCTATAGCGGTCGGAGGGTCTGGTGAGCTCGGTGAGTCACTGGCTGGGCTGTTACTTCGCTTATAATGGGAAACATGACTCCTATCTCCCCTTCTCTCGGCTTGGCTGTTGTGATTGAAGCCACTGACCTGTCATACATTTATAATAGGGGGAGCAGGTGTGGCATTGATGGACCTTAATTTCCTTTAATAAACCTTTTATGTGGCCCACTCTTAATGCCACGCCGGCCCTCTCCCGGCTCCCGACGCGTAATAGCTTCATTACTTTTGATTACTGGGGGCCCCTATTGAGACAAACAACTCCCAAACACTATAGATTACATTCTGTAAAAACTAATGTACCTGATTAGTTCATTACACTGGCTCGCTCGTGTACACACAGATGCACGCTAGCACACACAACGCCAGAAGTGGCCTGACGCTTCCGGACGGGCTTTTCTGAACACCTCTTGAAAGCTGAAACTATTAAAAACTGCGAGAGCCATCGTGATTTCTGTATTGTTTCGCTGTGAAAGTGAAAAGAAAGCTTTTATTAGCCCCCGACAAGCACGGGCTTTATTTCAACAAAGGTTACGCAGATTTCGAGGGTTACGTAATTTGATATTTGGTATGTTCAGAGCGGAAACTTTGACACGAGGAGGAGGGCGATCAGGCAACAGCTGCTCACTAACAATCCCTTAAATTACACATCACCACCTTACAAAACCAAACCATATGTCAACAAGCACCGCCGACCTCAGGTATCACGTCAACAGAGCACGCCAAAAACAACTTTAAACAATGGCACAAGTGATTCCCCAGACAAACTACAAACAAACTTTCCATGCTTTACTATAATATACAGTGCAACTGTCACTTAAAGAAGCTACATTGTCTGCAAACTAAAATAATCAAGTTTGTTCATATTAAATAATGTTATAATTGAATATTTCTTTCCTTTTTGCAGTGTTGTACTGGTAACAATACTTTTTAAATGATTGTGTATCATATAGGCTAAACACACAAAAAAATCTCAAAAATGATTTATACTAAAACGTTAGAAAACCCAAACTATGTTGATAGTTATGCATTAACAGTTGCCCCATAGTGCATTTCCATTGTGTCTAAAGTTCACACAGAAAATGTTAAATAAATAAAAGTACTCAGAATGGCTACTAGAGAAATTTACTGCATGTAACAGTGTGGTGCAATACTTTTCTACTTTCATAGGCCTAAATGATTATGTAGAATGTAAATACACACTCACATGAAAAACAAAGGCAAATTATTTTTTAGTCCACAAATTGATACAAGAGTGTATAAACTACTGGATGTGCACATGCGAGATACTCTGACTGAATCAATGGCCAATATATATCCACTGCAGAAACAATGACTAATTTTACCTTTGTTTGCTTGGCCTGTAATGAATAAGATGTTCTGCGAGGTCCCAGCGGGCCGCTCCGGTTACTGCACACACGTTTCTTCAGCTGATCTATGATGTGAGTGTGACATTCATGCTCTGAGTGAAGAAGAAAATGACAAAAGATATCAAGGACAAGTATTTTTGAATGACTAGTGTGGAATCCATTTTTTAATGTCAAATGTGTCCTTTAGAGACAACATGACACAAAATATAAGGACATTTTTATTGTAAAACATTAAAAAGATATTTCTACCCTTTTGAAAATCACTAACTCAATGCAGTCAGGTTGCTTTAGTCATATTAAATCAATCGTATGACATTTATTAGCTTGTGCATACTTTTTAAAGACAGTTCATTTTTAATGGACGACTACATTTTTGTTCGGACAGAAACGCTATTCATGCTCAGAGTGAAAGAAAGACAAAAGATATCAAGGGCAACTTGAATTGCACTTTACGGAGTATGACTAGTGTGAAATAAATGTTTAACTCACAAATGTGTCCTTAAGTGAAACATGACCACATAAACTGCAGTTATAAGTCATTTCTGATTCATGTAAAACATTCAAATGTGCAGTTTTAACTTTAAAAATCTATTTATATCTGTTAAAATGAACTCAATGCACTCAAAGTCATATTAAATAATACTTTTTTTGCCATTTTTAGGTTTCACATTTCACTTCCATTTGGACGACGACATTCAGGAGTTGTTCGAAGCGCTAACCGTGAATGTTACAAACGGTGTCGTTGAGAAACCTGGGAGCGAATTACCAGACAAGACCTCATGTGGCTTTCTTAACAAGATGCAAATTGATTGCTTGACAGAAATCAAATAGCTTGTGTGTAATTAATATGGTTAATCCGGGAAGAGTTTTGTGTGATTGCGCGCATCGGGACAATTTAAACGCTGCGCTACACAACGCCTGAGCTCCGCTATTGGTGAGCCATTCATGCCTGTTGGCTTTGAGAGAGAGAAAGAGAGAGAGAGAGAGAGAGAGAGAGCTTTGTGTTAATTATGGCTAAAAACTCCCAGCATCTTTTGCCCGTTGGCCCCCGCCACCACACGAGCGCAGGGGCCCGGGGACGAGGAGGGGGCCCCCCTCATTAGCATAAGAAGAAAAACGGCCCACTCCTTGAGCGGCCCGTCATCTGCTGAATCATTATAAGGGGGTTTCTCTCGCCCCTTCTGCGCGCAGACAGCGTCCCTCTGAGGGCCGGGCCACTAATGTGCATGGCCTCGCGGTCTCCAAGGAGATAGTGCTTCCTGATGCGGCGTGCGTGTGTGTGGGTGTGTGTGTACGTCTGCGCGTGTGTGTATGCGGCCGCTGCACTTTGCCCTAACCCATCTGCTCTTTTTCTCAAAGCCCCGTCTGAGCCCAACGAGAGAGTTGCACTTTACAGCCTCTAGACATCAATGGGCGTCATCTGATTCAAATAAACGACACGGCGACCCTTAAAAACATACATACAAAGAAGATTAGTGTTAACATTCACAAATGAGAAAGAAAATATGAATGACATTTTCTGGTCAAAACAGAAACGCACACGCTATCATTAAAGGCCGGGTGCAATGTTAGCGCATTTCTAGTCTTTAACGCATGAATGCTAACATCACCGAAAATAAGACAAACAAACAGACAACGACACAATGCATATGGTAATTATGTTTGTTATCAGCATCACAATCGCTCATTGGATTTAACCGCTCAGGGGACGACTGCTTGTAATCAAACCTCAAATCATCTTTAGCTTTATTACGACATGCACAGAAATAGTGTTCAAGGTTAGATTGCAAGTTAAGCGACAATATTTGTGCATTCTGTTGATTAGCACGGAAATATTTTTAGGAAAAACAAACAATGGACGTCTATGGGCCAAGCGTACAAACTTTGTTTTAACTTATATTTGACACAGAATTCACTTCTATTTAACGATTTCAATTCATTTTGGGTTATTAGTAAACAATCAAAGTGTCACGGAAGCAGGGTGATTATCATCAAAACCATAAAAAAAACAGGTTACACTTTATTTTAAGGTGTCCATGTTAGAGAGTAATTAATTAAATGTACTGACTATAGTGTTAGGGTTAGGATTAGGGTTTAGTTTAGGGTTAGCTGCATGCAATTATGCATAAATTATAGTTATTACTATAGTAATTACACGAACACTGTAAAATAAAGTTTTGCCAAAAAACAACAATACTTGAAATAAAATAAAATAAACGGTAACTGAAATATATTACTTACTTTACTAACTTAAAGTACTAAAATAACAAAGTAAAAAATTATTTAAAAAACAATTTAGGATTAAAAAAAAAAAAAAAAAAAATCTTGATGAAATGAAAGAGGAAAAAAACGAACTCAAATTATTAATAGAAAATATTAATGATACTAAAATAATTTTTGATAAAGCAAACACTTATTTTGGATGTTAGATTTCAGAATGTTGACAAATGGATAAAAATGAATAGCAGTTAATAAATGTACATAATAAATGTAAATAATAGCAATAAAACTGATGGTTAAAAATATAAATTTATTAAAAATTCAGGTCTATGCAGCAAGCAACGATATTCCCACAGACTTCCACTGAAAGTGCATTTTTGCGCACACATTTTTTATTTCCAAGTTATTTATCTTGCATTTAATTTGAATTTAACACAACTTTTTTAGACTTTTCAGAAGTGTATTTCTAAAAAAGAATGGCTTTTTTTAATTAAAAGTGCACGCCTACAAGTGCTCTCTCGCTCGCGTTAAGTTGTGTCTTAGTACCTCGACTTTGTAAAATGATAGAGGGTAAAAAAAGCAGAAAGAAATAAGCGTAAAAAACATCCGAAGCGCACTCAGTGCCCTTTTCCTTCCTGAATGACTGTTATGATTAGATTGTACTTTCAGTGTAATTACGGAATAAGCACTATGTGGCACTAAACAATGAATAAATAAAGACCTCCAGCTCTATCTCCACCCAGATACCTCCCTCCCTCCTTCTTCTCTCTCCTTCCAATCACCTTTCCCTGTTTTCTTCTCCTCTCTCTCTCTCTCTCTCTCTCTCTCTCTCTCTCTCTCTCTCTCCATATCACCTGTCTCGCTAGTATCGCACAGAGAGAGTTATGAAGACACACAGGATCTCATTGCAAGGTCACCCACTCTCTTTCTATCTCGCTCTCTCCCTCTTTTTGTTTGTCTGTAGCGTCTGGCTGGAAAAGGGTTAAGCCAGGAATGGATTTAATTATGGAATGAATGGAATCACAATGCGCCTGCAGCAAGTTTGTGCCTCCTTATTTATTAAAGCTGCTGATGGTCCAGGTTTGATGAGCCACTTCGGGCATAATTGAGTCATCATACAAAGAGGGTTCCACGCATTCAGAGAGGTTTTATCAGCTGCAAACAGACCTGATTACTGGCAATTACACTATGATCTAGGAGGATGGTGGGGGGGGGGGGGGGGTGGGAGGGGTAACTTGTGTGTTTATAGTTTACCCCAGGAATAATTTCCACATTCATTTTACATGCTAAGTGTTTTTCTGTTGCGGCGTAATAAAGCGCAAAGCGAGAGATAGCGGCGTTTTACTTTCATTTTCCCCCTGCGCTGAATGTCTTACTGTAACCGAAAAAAGGGGAAAGAAAGGAAGAAAATAATTGCAATTGAATGCGCGTCAGAAGGGCGGTTGGGGGTTTTGTTTACATGCTTTTTGAAATAAAAAAGCATGCGGAGGTGTGAAGCAAACAGTGACATATGTCTGAACTGGGTGGAGTTGAACACAATCCATTATTGTACGTCGCTTTGATACTTTTTACTTCAAGGGAAATTAATTACATGCACATCAAAGATTGATCAAATCTAAAAAAAAAAGAAGAAGAAATATTCACAATGATCATTCACTATATAGGCCTTCTGCCTAAAAACAAAGGCAGGGAGATGTAAAGAAAGGGGACGCCTGAGATTAGAAGGGGCGGGTGTGTGTAAACGCGAGATATCAGTCTCCATGTACTTCATGCCAGAGACTTTAAACTGTGAAATCTGAGAACTCAAAAAGCTGCTATTTTAACTTCTGTTAGCTCCTGGAATATGAGGCTATGTTTTCTTTCTAGGGCAAGCATAATTAGTTTCAGTATAATTACCTTAAAGTGCATCATCTGTCCCTAGGTCTAATGTGGGAGTAACTTCAAAGATACACTTGTTTCCAACTGTTTAAAGCATTTCTCATCTGATAAATTATTCTATGAGAAATCTGCCAGCAAACGCAGATGATAAAAAAGGATGTTTGCAATGGAAACGTGGCGTTTGTAGAGCTCCGAAGTTAAAGCTCGTGCAAACAATTCTGCAAAAGTGACCAAATAAATTAATACATTATAAAGTCATTTAATGGAGCACAGAAACAGATAAAATACTCCTATCAAACTAAACACTATATCAGGTACAATATCACATAATTAAATATCCATCCATCTATATATCTATCTGAACTGTACTGAATTATATATTATTTATTATAACGCATTCTTACTATTTAAAAAAAATATATATATATTTTTGTGTATTTTTTGGATGTATAATACATATCAAATTATGTATATTATATTATATATATAATATTTACAATATAAATGTAGATATATATATATATATATATATATATATATATATATATATCGACAAATACAGTATATTGTAATATATACATAATTTTTGCAATAGTAAGAGAAGTCATTGTAATATACATACATACATACATACATACACATACATATACATATACATATATATATATATATATACACATACATACACACACACAAATATATATATATATATATATAATAAAAAAACTATCTACTTGCCAACACATGATACAAAATGTTGTTTGCAATAGTCAAATTCATTATAAATAATACATTTTATTTATTTATTAATTTTTTTTTTTTTTTATTAATTTATTAATTTATTTATTTGATTAATTAATTAATTAATTTATTGGTTCATTCATCATTCGGTTAATAAAACTGGCTCCAAAAGAGCTAAATAATACTGTCAGGAACTTCAATTTAAAAAATCTAAAAATTGGTAAAGTGTGATGGCCTTTATCGAAGCTCCTTTAAAATACAGTGCCATTTGAACAGCGAGAGATACTTCATTAAAGTCTAGTAAAAGACCTAGCTTAGGGACACAAATATATTTCAGAAAAGTTACTGGGCAACGTGAACATATTTATTTATGCTAACAACTGCATTGTCTCTACATCTTCAATTCAAAGGCTGACCTATCGCTTCCCTTAATGTGCTTTGGAGAAGCATAAAAGGGCATCTGAAACGAAAATGAGATGCCACAATCGAGGCCAGGTGTTAGCAGGGACAACTTCCACGCCTGTTCTCCGTTATCAGCACGCACTGATCCGGCCCATTGTCTCAGGACGGGAAGGTATCTCAATAGAGAGGATGCATGAGTACTACCAGGTGGTCGGCAATTTGTTGAAGCCGTGGCTACCATTCCAGCTAAATCCTGGAGCACAAAAGGCAGGTCTCCAGGCTCTGAAGCCCCTGGGTTAAAAAAAAAAAATGGAAAAAGAGAAAGGGGGGAAAGTAGGCCTATATCACAGGCAGGGTTTGAAAGGAGAAGACCCTTTAAACTCCTGATTCCTAATAAGATTGAAATGAACAGCTCGCATGGCAGCTGTACTTTTCCCAGGGTTAATTACCTTTCACTGCACTTGCCTAATGAGTCAGCTGTTCCTGTCATTAAACAACTCCACTTCACCATAGCTTCTTCATCCTCCACAAACACTGGCCCTCCTGTTTGCTCACTTGTTTCAGCAGCATGTGAGACGGAGAGAGGGAAAAAGGGAAAGGTTGCCCTTCATGGCATATGTTTGGAAACTGGCGGCCACTCACAGTTTTGAGCTCTGATTATGAAATTGAACCCCAAAACAATCTGGCAATGCAAGTGAGGGTGAATTACACTTGTAATTTAGATTCACTTCGCATAAATTGCTTTCTTCAAAATTAGACTTTTTTTGGTTGGGTACTTTTTCCCAATACACTAGTGATTCCCAACCTGAGAACTTGAATTTTGATTTGTTAAACCTGCAGTTTAAAGCAATGTAAACATGTTGTGGCGGTCAAAGGATTAGAAAAATAAATACTTACACATTTTTTTTTTATAATAATAGGATAATAATAAATAAATAAAAAACAAATGATAATAATAATAAAATATTAATATATATAAAAAATCCTTTATAAGGACAAACTATGATAGTGTAATCTGTCAAGTTTTACACTATATGTGCTAATTACAATGATGGTATCAATTTAAAAAATAATTAATTAAATAATAAATGATAATTAAATAATAGATTAAAACCACAACTAATTTGTTAAATGTCATTATTTCATTTAATAATGTGTAATCTGTCAAGTTTTACACTTGAAGTAGAATATATGAACTACTTATAGTTAAAATTGTATCCATTTAAAAATAAATAAATAATTAAAAAATACATAGATTAAAACTACAACTAATTGTGAGTTATGTCTTTATTTCATTTCGACTATAAGGACAAAAATATGACAATGTATAATCTGCACATTTTTACACTCAAAGTAGAATATATGTGCTAATTATAATAATAGTATAAATTTAAAAATTAATTATTATTAATTAATTATAATTCCTTTATGTCATCATTTCAGTTCAACTATAAGGACAAAAATATGACAATGTATAATCTGTTAAGTTTTACACTCAAAGTAGAATACATGTGCTAATTATAATATAATCCATTTACAAATGAATTATTATTGATGACAAAATTATGACAATGTATAACCAGTAAAGTTTGACACTCTAAGTAGAATATATGTGCTAATTATAATAATATAATCCATTTACAAATGAATTATTATTGATGACAAAATTATGACAATGTATAACCAGTAAAGTTTGACACTCTAAGTAGAATATATGTGCTAATTATAATAATATAATCCATTTACAAATGAATTATAATTGATTAATTATAGTTCTTTTATGATTTTTTTTCAGTTCCACTATGACAAAAATATGACGCTGTATAACCAGTAAAGTTTGACACTCAAAGTAGAATATATGTGCTACTTGAAATAACAGTATCAATTTAAATTTTTTTAAAAAAAAAATAATATTAATAGATTAAAACCACAACTAATTGTAATTAATGTCATTATTTCAGCTCCACTATAAAGACACAAAATAATAATAAAGTGTAATCTGTAAAGTTTTACACAAAGTAGAATCTATGCACTACTTTGTGAGGCACAATAGTTTTACTTGTTTAAAAGCAGCTTTAATAGTATTACTGATCATTATTAATGCTAAATATTGAATATGATGTATAAAATGAGTAAATATGAGCACAATAGGAACAGTAAAGATGAGGGATACTTGAGCCTTATTAATGGGGTTCTTTGAGGCACATGTGACACTCCACCTCATAACACATGCACAGGCTGAGTCAAACAAACAGACATCTTCAACGCAAACGGTGTCAAATCCCTATATAGAGCAGAGCGAGCAGGTCTATAACATGCTGGAAAGTCCTCTTTGGCATCTACACAGACACCAGCACCATGAGCTCAGCTTCAGCACATCTCCGCTGTGCTGTCATCATTTCAGGCTGGATCCTGCAGCTCAGGCTGTTCGGGGAGTTTTAAGTGATTTTTGCCAGTGTGTGGCGAAATCCCCAGGCCACCTGGATTACAAACTCTAGTCCTTTAACTCATGCCAGTCTAAATCCATGTTAACTCGGATTTACCTCTGGCATAGGAATTCCCAGTCCGAGTAAGCTTTGTTTGGAAAGAGTTGCGTCTAAGTATTTTATGCATTAAAAAGAGGTCTAGTGGGGAATTCTGATTTAACTAAAATGTCCAAACGGGCTGAGGGATCAGGATCATGGATTTATGAAGTCTCATTCTGTAATCTTCTAATAAACAGAATGGATGCGTGCACACTTTTGTCATAAACTTGTTTTTACAACTTGCTTTTAAGGTGCTTACAAAAATGATGCCTAAGCAAGAAATAAACTCCGAGAACATTTGCAAACATTTCTGTAATTGCCTTATTTTATCCTAATAACTACAATGCTTCTGTTAGCATAAGTGTAGAACAACAGCAGACAAACACACACACACACACACACACACACACACTATTTAAAGGTAATTCAATTAATTTAAATATATATATAATTACTATATGTAACTCTATAACCCAATATGAAAAACTTTTTGCATTTTTAGAATGAAAAAAATCTCTATATTTATTTGTATAATACACAAATTCTTTTTTCAAAATAAAAACATCCCAAAATGTCCTCATAGGGAAGTTCAGCTCACTTCTAGGGGCACACACACACACACACACACACACACACACACACACACACACACACACACACACACACACACACACACACACACACACACACACACACACACACACACACAATCACGTGACCCTACAGTGAGGTCACACTGTTTTCTACTTAAATGGTCAAAAAAGCCACATTATGAGTTTAAAACAAGCTTCCCATACCAGCAGATGGAACTTACACATGATTATATGCATCAGTAAAATGAATAATCTTTAAGGAAATGTAAATTTGACTTAACCCCCAGGATTTAATAAAGAGGATGGATTCTGAACACTCTTAACCCATATTCTCATAGCCAGAAAAAAAAAAGATATGCATCTTTCAAAGGACCAAATGTTCAATAAAGAAGTACTTTATAAATTGAAGTTGTTTCAATTTCCAGATTTCAAAATCTCTGCATTTGCTTTTATCAGATTGTGATTGACCACAACTTTAGATATTACATTGAGTGTGTGTTTGTGTGTGTGCATCACATCTGAACCACACACTTATTTAAAAAAATAACAAGCCATGTCGCAAACTATAAAATATTAATTTTCAATATTGTTGCATTTGTGCTATTTCTAAATGTTATGCCAAATTTGTGGGACACCAAAATCGCTATTTTATATTATATGAAAAATAACTAAATTACACAAATTAAAAAAAAAAATCTAAAAATGGTAGACATGAAATATCAGTTTTAAATTTTTTTTTTTTTTTTTACTTTTACCACATTATTAAAAGCAACTGTGTGGAAGCAAACTTTGAGAAAAGTGAAAAAAAAAAATCAATTGATCCTCTGATTCAATAGTCATCCTGAAATAATCAGTTAACCATGTAGCGTAAAGTCCACTAAATCTGGCTTTTGACTCGCATCTTGGAAGAACCAACTTTAGTTTTCCCTGTAATACACGTATGTCAACTCGCCATGCATATGATCAAAAGCCACGCTTCCCAAAGCAGAACTAAACAAAAACTACTAGTTCCCAAATGAACAAGCTTCACAGCTAAAGATGAGGACGTTGAGGCGAACACAAAAGTAAAGCGTGCATACGGAAAGACAAACAATGTATTAATTACAGTGAAGAGTTTTATCTAAAGAAGAGTGTCTCAACTCTGACTCAGAAACATGCTTCCAGGAGCATCACCCCTCTCAAACACGACCCTGGAAATGACAGCGTACGAAAAGCACTGCACTTGTCTTGATGCATTTCACAGATCAAGCCCTCCATCCAGCCAAGCATCTTTCTCACCCCCAACCCACCTCTCCACTTCCCTCTCTTTCTCTTAACAAACACAGACGGACACAAACACAGTCAGCGGGTTAGTGAAGGGCCACCTGACTTACCACATCCACGCGAGCTTTTCACAGCGACATGAAAGGTGTTGTTAGTGGAGAGCAGAGGAGGTGGGGTCGGGGTTACGCCGTGTCTTGCTGTTGTGTCGCGTGGCGAGAGGGGAAAGCGAGTGCTTTGGGTCTCTATCCCCCCAGCTCTCCCCCTTCAGCCTTTGTGTCATTCATTTAACCACCAATCTCATTAGGCAGCGACGCACAATGGGCTGAACTATTTTCAGTATAAATATACCACATGGTGACCCTCAAGGTATAACTTATGAAGGACTGTCTAATCTCATAAAAGATGGATAAACAAAAAAGCAAAGCAAAGGTCAAAAAATGAATTAATAAATAAATAAAGATCAGAATGCTTTCATATATGAACCTAAATAAAACATCAGTTTGTGGCTTAACATATTGAACATGAATATAGTAAATGCAATTTATAATACTTAAATGTTAGTATTTATTAATAGTTACAAAAGATGCAAAATTAGGATAAATATGCAGTGTAGAATTAGCCTAAATATTCTATTTAAATATAAATAAAGAAAATTAAGTACATAAAGCATATCAAACTATTAATTAAATATCAAATATTTTAAAATTCCTATGCATTTTTCCTTCACTTTATGCTGTGACAATGACTAAAAAAATAATAAAAATTGTGCTTTTTTTCTTTAGCAAAAAATTATAACGAGTGCATTGGCAATTTCACTCTTCAAAACAAAAAGAAACGTGTTTAAAAATCAAAGCGATGTAAATATAAAGTGTAACACTATAAATGAAAAAATTCTGATTTCTATATTTTTATAAAAAAATATTTCCTTCATTTTTCTACTGTGAGCATGCTGAAATAAGGTACAATTAGTTTTATTATTAATACTCCAAAGTTTTGGGGAAAATAATAAAGATATAGAGTGCGTTGCCAAAATCCCTCTTCAAAATCAAAGCGATGCAAATATAAAACTATTAATGAAAAATTAAATATAAAAAATGTAGGACCATGAGTAAAAAACAAACAAACATATAGTGTTACTTCAATTACTACAGTGTTTTGGGGGAAAACCAATGCAAAAAAATGCTAAAAATGCTCAAAATGCCAATATCGCTCTTGAAAACAAAAAGAAATGCGTTTTAATATCAGAGCGACGTTTGGTAACGTTACACATGCTGCTGTGTCCTTCTGACTCCAAAATTGTCTTTCTACTCATAATTCCATGTAAAATGCATTAAGGTGGGACTCACATTAGTGGCAGCTGTCCATAATCAGCAGGGACATGTCTATTGGCTAACTTGACCCATGTCAGTAGACAAAACAAACAGAGACACACACACACACACCATTAAAAAAAAAGAAGATTTCAAAAGCCTAGGACTTGCCGAGCGAGGTCACTGGAGATTTTCCAGACAAACGCAATCCGGAGGGGTGGTGGATGGTGTGTGTGTGTGGTGAAGGGGTGGTGTGTGTGTGTGTGTGTGGTGAAGGGGTGGTGGATGGTGTGGTTAAAGGGGGTGGGGGGGGAGAATAAAAAAGGACAGGCTTAGAATCTCATTTTACCAGACCGCACACAATCTGGGCTCCCACTGAACTATCTCTGCCTGACCGCTTTCTATTTATCCCTTATCAGTGTTTACCAACCGCTACTTCTCTTTCATTCATACTGTGCGGCAGTTCTCTTACTATCAGTCAACAGCTGACACCATGGAACAGCCTCAAAGGCATAGGAAAGGATCAAAACTGAACCAAAGCTGTTTAAACAATACAACAGAGGAAATAAATTCATAAATCCTAATTCTTCCCAACCCACAAGGGTGCAGGCAGATCCTTTATAGTTAGGCCAACAAACACACCCGCAGCCAATGAGGTAACACTGCTATCAAGGTAGATGCTGAAATATATTCAGAGGGAAAAAAAGTGTCAAAAAAGGCCCATGTAATTTTAATTACACAACATGGCTCACTGCCTTTTCGTGCTTTACTTTTTTACTTCTATTTTTGCCTGAGTACAAATTGATCTTCATGCTGGATTTTTTTTTTTTTTTCGCAATATCACATTTGGTTATCTGTCATATGAAAGATATCTGCCTACAGATTCAAAGAAACATTTGATGCATCGCTTAAATCTCTCACAAACGCTTAAGCCAATCAGATGGAGAGGATTCAGTGGCTTTTGTTTTCATTTGGACATTTTCAGTTAATTGCGAATATAATTCTGGAGTCATCGCATCAAACGGTCGGTGCTAAAAATCAAACGTTGCTCTATTGTGTGTAATCTTCCTGCCATGCTCCTGATTTCACTTGCATTTCTCCAACACACACACACACACACACACACACACACACAGCGCTCTGTTTTCCTGGACTACTGTTCAAAAGTTAAGTAATTAATTACATTCAGTCTATCACCAGCTGCTCCACAGCAGATGGAACATTTTTAAAACCTTGTTGAATTAAACCCACAAAATTCATTTGCCTGGATTAACCAAGTGAAGTTTGTGCATGGATGGCTTTGTGCAAGGGGTTCAGAAAAAAAAAAAAAACAGGTAACAAGATGTTACACGGGTACACAATTACCATGTGAACGTTTTGGTGTCGTATCTCTTGATTTATTGGGCTAAAATGGCATTGCAAATGGCAGCGTGTTGATGTTTAGCATTACGAAGCTGAACCGAAGTGTTAATTTGAGTACTGGGAGTTTTACTCGTGGTTTGAATGTTTTCTAACAGCTGAGTAGGCGTAAACGAGCAGGTCAAAAGGTCATGAAGGTTAAAGCCGAACCCAGTTGACCTTCAACAAAGCGGAGGCCGGTTTGTGAGGAAGAGAGAGTCTGTTCAGCACCAGTTTGGTGAGCAGCACCATGGACAGTTCCCTGATCTCTCACACGACTGGATGAAACTGTTGCGCTCCTGTAATGAGCCTGACAGTAGAAGATAAGACATCATTCAGCTTGCTTAAGCGACACAATTCTGTTGACTTTGCTTTAGTAGTGGTGAATGACAAAACGAATAGTTAAATAATAAAAGGTGATGCACGTAATCTGATTTATTAGAGATTTTGGCTTTAAACAAACAAAACTACTGTACTTTTTAGTTCACAAAATACTGGCATTTTCACTAAAATATTATTTCATGACGATTGTCTTTGCATAGTACAGTACAAAACTGCATACAAATCAATGTAATAACCACAGTGTGGTAATATGATGATTCATTTGTTAAAATTACATTGACTAATTTTAGATAACAAAACATTCACTAAACTAGGTGTTTTAAGTAATAAATATTTTTGGCCTGAGAAAAAGTTCTTGTATTGAAAGTGTTCATAAACAGCAATGAAAAATATAATTAGAAAATTAACCTGTTGACATGGCAGTGAAAATTCAGCTCGCATGTGAAGTTAAAGTGTACTGCTTTATAAAATGCCATTGCAACATAAACAGTAATAATTTCTAAGAATGAAAATCTCCTTCATGCACACATCCAGTTTTAGCTAAAAGTTTCAAACGTAAACCCTCAGACAAAAACACAATGCTAAAGTCTGTTTTATCCATGACGCCACATGGACACAGATCTGAGTTTGCTTTCCAGGTGGCAACTGCTAAAAACCAAACCGAAACCAAAATGCCGTACAACCTAAAGACAGCAGGATAGAAGGCAGTGTTAACGCAGCCCGAAGCCTGAAAGTTTGAGATGAAAGAGAGGAAGGGCTGTGTGTGCTCAGCTGCTGTACCGAAAGCCCAAGCTTTGTGCTAACACACAATGCTAACACGTCTAAGACTCGCTTTAAACCCTCCGGCACACGCACAGCGACTTTCATTTAGGTAGACAACATCTACTGTTATCTGTGTGATTAAAAATAGGTCATTCTTCTTCAAATACACAGTTTGAGCTGTCTAATCTGCCCTTGCGCCCTCTGAATCCTAGAGCGAACAGAAGTCGCTTTCAGCGAACAATAAAGCTAATCTCAAAAAAGTAAAAAATGTATAAAAAATACAAGAAAGCTAGGAAAAAGAAATCAGAATTTTACTTTTTAAACCAATAAATAAATAAATAAATGTATCTTTTATTAAATAAAATATTAAGTAAATGTTACAATTTTAAATTCTAATTCCCATTCAAAACTTTTCTTTTGTACTAAGCTGTCAACAGCAACACATCCTGTCAGTTCAAAGACAAACAGCTCGATTTGATACCCAAACACCGACCACAGACGGCTACAGCTACTGTCACATCAAAAAAAAAAAAAAAAAGAAGCGTAGCACCAACCTACTTGACTGCTGCTGAAAGTTAGCTGCGGATTGTGTGGTCCCTGCTCGGCTGATGCTCTAGCGCTGGAGCCGGTAGCTTTTGAAAGGTAGTCCCCAGGAATATGACACACTATGTCTGTGACAGCCCCGAGATAAGCACCTGCGTTCTGCTCTCTTTCTACGTCACACCTCCCTATTCACAAGCTCTCAATATGATGCACATTTGCACATCAACAGCAACCCCTCCACTACCACACACACACACACACACACACACACTTCACTCCACTCCCACATCCGCAAAACATAAAAACCGGCGCACAGAGGGGAGGAACAGACAGTTTTTTTTCCTCTCCACATGCACACACTGATTTATCCTGCTCTTCCTAACATGTGCATGCAGGTGCGTGTTTGCGTTGAATTGCGTACATTAAAAAGCTAAACTTTCACGTGTATATTGTTGTGATGGGGGTTTGGGCATATGTCCTTCCAAACACACCCCCCCTTTACCCCATCCCACTCCACCCACAATCTCTCCTCCCCCCATATCAGTTACCATGCAAATGAGATGGAATGTCAGCCTTCGGTAGCAGATGGTCAGAGATGATAACAATGGCTCAACAGACCAGTTCCAATGTCTGCCACTTTATTGCTACGGAAACAACAAGCAGAAGTATATGTAATGAGAGGTCGGCCTGGTGGATGTTTTTTCCTTATTTGCACTCCTTGCCCTTTCTGAAATGAGTCTTACCCCGGTTTTATGCTATTATGTATTGCACGAGTGCTGCCGGGTCATTCTGTGAAACGGATGAGGTGATTTTTAACCGTCATTTTGTGAGATTGGGAATTATTAATCAGATAAATTATGCATTTTAGTGTTAATAAATTACCGTGTTAAAGTCAGCATGAAACTTAGGTTATTATTGTGACATATTTGGCTTCTCAAACAAGAAAAATGTTGGGACGGGACTTGATTTTGTTCATCGGGAACTGATTGGTTCGTTGTGGTTTGCTATTGGTGGATCTCATGTGAGTGACAGGTTGCCCCGCCCTCCTGCCAGTAAACACATCATCAGAGAAGAAAGGAGATGGTTCTGCAAGAAGGAGGGGAAGTTATTTTGACCAAATGAATCTAATGCTGATATTTTCAGCATGGTCTCATGGGAAGAGGGAACAATTTGCTAGAGATACCAAATCTAAGCCTAGACCAACCATAAAGCCTTAAACCTTAAACCAAAATTATAATAGGAAAATAAACTGTAAAAGTGTGTTTTAGTATAATCCAAATTATACAGTCTCATATAATTTCAGCAAGTCGTACAAATAATTACGAGTTATCATACAAGTGGATATTTTGACAAATTGAAAAATTATGAATAGCTCACTATTATTCACTATTATTACTATAAAAAATATTATTAACGGTTGAAATTTTAAGATTAGTGGATAGAGATTATATGAAAGGGGTGCCTTTTCCAGGCTTTAATTATATATATATATTTTTTAAAGTTTATATAACAAAAAAAAATGTTTACTCTTTTTCTTATTAATGATGTTGTTAATAAGTTGCATTGTGCATAATTATGCTTTTAAAGAGATAAAGGCAGTTTTACCATTGAATTTGACCTTAAAAGACATTTAATGCTGATATTTCTCAAACTTTTCAATGATCAAATTTATTATAATCCTATATATTATAATAATCCCCCGCCCCTTTTCAGCGCTGCGCTCGTTGTGTTCTGTCTTACAGTTTGTATTTTCACAACATGAAGGTAAGATCTTACGGGTTTATGAAAGAACCGCTTGTTTTAAAACCTTCTCGGTCAACTAACATCTGTTATGACATCCACTTCAAATATTACAATGCTCATGATAACTGTAAATCCACTAATTACTCTTCAACAGCGATGCCATAGAAATATACAGAGCTACCACAAAATCAGAAGTTCAAACCCAAAATTCTAAAGATCGTGTTTCTCTGGTGCATATGGTCTATGAAATGAATTGTCCCCTTCTGACAAATATAGCAACAAAAGTTAAAATGTTAAAATATATTTTATAATCAATAGTGCTATCAAATTGATTAATTGCGATGAATCGCATCTAACAAAAGTTTGTTTATATAATGTATGTCTGTGTGTGTGCACGCATATATGTTTATATATATAAACGCGCGCACACACACATATATACGTACATACAGTATATATAATAATGCATATATATATATATATACACACACACATATATTATAGAAACACAAACTTTTATGTTAGACGCGATTAATCGATCTGACAGCACTAAATCAATTGTTTAAATAATCCATTATATGTATGTACATTATACATTAAAAGTTACTTGATTTTGACTGATACATTTAATGCATTTTAAAGCTTTACCCAAAAAGCATCAGCTATCCTAAAATGGGCTGTATCATACAGATACACAAATGTCACTCGTTTTGTAGAGTGACCCGGCCCATGGGTTTGATGTTGTTTGGTGACTTAGAGAAGCAGGACTAGTAATTACTGGAGTGATGAGGAGTAATTTCTCCCTGTAGACTATCACTTTTGAGAAAGGTTGGGTAAGGGGGGCCGTCTGGAGAACACTGCATATACAGGGTGTGACAATAAAAAACCCAGCGGCAATGATGTCACGGCACTCCTTCAGCCCGCTGACTTTTGTAAATACACACGCGTGCAAATGTACACCCATCGGCGAGAGCAAACAGCGAGTGAGCCTTTAACAAATAGAGTCCGGATTACAATGACAAAGAGCGCCACACTTCTGGAGGGCGAGGAGAGGGTTTGAGGGGGGACGCCCATGGCCAAGTCCTCAAAATGAGTGAGGGGCCCACAAGATGCTCCCATCTGACGTGTCTCCGCATGTGTGCGTGCGCGCGTATATTCTTGCCAAGACCCTTTCAACCCCCTCCTTCCTCGGGTTCAGAGAAAGCTCATATCTGTTTTGTTCTTCTCTCAAGAGGATAAGGCGCAAGCACAATGTCCGGCGAGTTTTTCATCAGCCGAGCGTGAATTTTGAGGAACAGAGACAGAAGGGCAAGTCATTACAAAAGGTTTGGCGGTTGATCTTGTTGTAGATTTCATTTGAAAGTCTAATTCCGCAACTGCTTTCGGGGAGGTTTGTCACTTCTATATGTGTGAGGGGACAGATTGCGTGGCCGTCGGACGCACTTACAACATTAAACTACATGTTTCTTTCTTCCGTAATCTCCCGCAACACAAGTGAAGAGTTGTCGCTACAAGCGTCTTACTTAATGGAAAACCTGTTCTCGAAGATCCAAAGACCGGGCAATCTGATTTCCAGTGCATTCGGTCAAGACGTCGCTGATCTCTCGTAATGTGCCGAGACAGCTGGCAAAAGAAAAAGAACATGACACATAAATAAGTTTTAAAAGGGATCAGCTTTGTTACAACAGTCTTGATGAATCAAAACATCAGTGGACATGAAACAAAGAAAATCCTTGCACTTGAATATTCTGTTGCTGAAAGTATAATATTTAATGGTGCACATACTCTTCCATCGAGGGCGTGCGGTCCAGAGCATCAGGAAGTGAATAAAAGTGCATTCTGGGTGTTTGATTTGGGGTTTCATAAAAAAAAATATGCCACAATAGGTGTATATTAGAGGGAAAATTAGAGCTAAAGTGGGCGAAATGAAATGACATGTCACACAAAGGTCTGCGTTTTTCAAAGTACACTGCATGTTTGGAGAAAATGTTTGATTGCGTTTATAAAAGTATCACACTGGGTCACACATAATGTCTAAAAGCTTTTTGCATTAGTCCGCCAATTATGTAAGCAAAGTTAAATGCATCTGTAACCTGTTGTTTATGTGCCTTAGTCAATCCTACACGCGCTGTGTCGAATAACTCTATACTTTTGATAGAAATGCTTACTGTGACACATTTACTGCAGTATTCGGAAGATTGTTCCAAACATTTTGAGAGCTCAATTAGAGTGCTCTAATCCAGTGAGCTCAAAAAATATCCGACATATTTCGTTGGCCTATTAGCACCTAATAGTTCACGAAAACTGAGAATTATGTTGTTTACTCACCCTCATGTTGTTCAAAAACAGTATGACTTTCTTTCTTGTGTGGAACACAAAAGGAGATTCGCACTTCTCTGTTCCATACAGCGGAAGCATATAGTGGCCAAGGGCTGTCAAAAGGACTCTAAAAAGAACAAAATTGCACCATAAACGTAGTATTTATGACGCGTGCACTGCATTTCACATCACTTTAAGTCATACAATAGCTTGGTGTGAGAATCAGTGAAAATCTTCACTTACTTTTTACATCCACTATAGTTGACAAATTTAATTGATGCTTCAGCATATTCATAATTAACGTTCTGTGATAACTACAAGACTTGTGAGAACCAATGTCATCATTTATGTCAAAGCAGCATTGATGCACAAATGTAAGAGCACTACAGAGGAGCAATTTTTAGATTTTCAGCGAGTATATTTTTACATCTTTAAAGATTTGAAACATAGACCTGGGATTTTTTGGGAAAGCTGGCCTTATATATATTGCATGAGAAAAAGCTTGATATTATGAAGACATGATAAAAAAGGCTATTATATAGGTACTGTACTGAAGCCAAACTAATTATTCAAATATTATCTAGAAAATATTGACTGAATTTTAGTAAGATTTATTTTTTACTTTTATTCAGCAAGGATGCATTAAATTGATCAAAAGTTACAGTAAAGAGATTAATAATGTTACAATAGATTTCTATTAGAAATACATGCTTTCTTTTTATTAAAGAATTCTGAAAAAAAATGTATCACGGTTTTCACACAAAAAAAGCAGCTTTGGAGCTTTGCATCACAGAAATAAATTACATTTTAAAATATATTCATTTTAAATTGTAATAATATTTCACAATATTACAGTTTTTACTGAATTTTTTATCAAATAAATGCAGCCTTGGTGAGCAGAGGCAGAGGTCAACCCCAAGCTTTTGAACGGTAGTGTAAGTGTATATTTTTTCAAGCCACTATTATATAATATTAGATGTATAAACCTGAAGAAAAACATTTTTAATACAAATTTTAATGTAATATTTGTATAGCATTTGTCACAAAATGCGGTTTTAAAGCCCTAAAATACCTCAAAACAATCTTGTGGACCCCGGTTTGAAAACCCCAGATCTACAGCCCAGGTTTTATGGACTAATTTACTCATTTTATGACGCTTTTTATCTCATTTTGGTACCTCGACAGATCCAGCCCCCATCCATTTTGATTGCATGAGCAGCATGAACATTCTTCCAAATTTGTCCTTTTGAGTTCTACATAAGAAATAAAGTTGAAACAACACGAGCGAGAGTAAATGAGATCGTTTTCATTTCGGGTGAACTATAAAGGCCTAAAAAGAAAAGTATCACACACAGCGCCACTGTCATGACAAACTCTGCTTTGCTCAGGTGCAGCAAATTGTCTTAACAAGGCGCATAATAAGTGGAATGGAGTCCATCTGTGTCCACTGATAGTGTGTCAAATGGTTTAAAAACACCTGTGAGAGAGACTCACCTGTCCATGCCTGCTTTCTCAATCAAAGCAAGAGCATCCTGAGCAAATGCTAATTATAGGATGCCAACCAATACCTGGAGAACAGCTTGATCAGATTAAAATAATTTGTAGATCATTGGATTTGTATGAAAATGTCAGTGACTCTGACTCCTGCGTTTTGGATTCGAGGTTCGCTTCTTGGAATCTATAAGGTTTAGAAACTATAGGACTCACAAGTGCAACAACCTAAAGTCCTCCAGGGATGTATGCGGTGTGTTGCTGTGGAGCTGGTTAACAAGGTGGTCTCCAGCATCGCCTGAAGTGATTATCTATGCCTTCCTAACTAGATGCCTCCATGGACCTGTGGGCAGAATAGCAGATGTGCACTCATATTTGGGTAACAGAAATCCAAATTCAGTCTAGATGCAATGCAGGAACACTCTATTGTGTCACACATCTGCCCAAAATAACCAATATCACTGAATAGTTCACCCAAAAATTGATAAGGTCATTATTTACTCACCCTCATGTTGTTCCAAACATGGATGACTAACCATCTTCTGTGGAACACAAAATATTTTTTTACCAATAATATACATATATAGTTATTGGAAGGAAAGATTATGAGTAAATAGCAACATAAACTTCAGTCCGTTCCTCACACAAAGGCTTAAGAACACTTGTAATAAAGCCATGAACCAAAAATGTAAATTTTTGGATAAACTAATCCATTGAGTAGTCATAGAGATACTAACTTGATCGTAATTCAGGATCGTGATCAGTATAGCTCTGATACAAAAGCCTAGTGGGATGCATCCCAACAGAAATAGAACCTCATAAGGGTTTGATTTGCAAGATTATACTGTAAAAATGACGCTCCTCGTGTGGATTGCATTGAACTGATTGCATGAACTGATTCCAGCACTGACATGTGATGTTAGCATGCTGCTAACTCTCTCTCCTCTCCACTTATAGCTGGTGTGTGTGAGCGCACTGGCGCCGTTGTACTGTGGCTGCCGTCGCATCATCCAAGTGGACGCTGCACACTGGTGGTGGTTGAGAGATCCCCTGACTGGATTGTAAAACGTTTTGGGTGTACAGTAGTACATATGAAAGCACTATATAAATGCATCATTCATTCATAATACAGCCTGACACTCAAATAAACAGAAACCTCTCTGTGAAATCTAAAGTTAAACATTTATAATACAAACTGATATGAAACTAATAGGTCAGAAAGATTATTATAGTATCCAGTCTCTCTATGAACAAAGAATTTAACTTGACCCGTCTCATGTACTTTATATTTGTTATGAACTGTGGAATACTATTGAATGGGTTGAAAATCTCGTTTGTGCCTGCATTGATTTAATTGTTAAATAAGGATATTTTTTATGTGTATGCATTCTGTGTTTGTCTTGTGGGTTACACTTTATTTTGATGGTCCACTTTAGACATTCTACTAACTACAGTATAAGTAACTTTGCAACTACATGTTAACTAACTCTTATTAGAGTATTAGTAGACTGTAACAGACTTTGGTTACACTTTATTTTAAGGTGTCATTGTTACAGTGTAATTACATATTTAAGTACTGAGTAATATTAATTAACTACATGTACTTACTAAAGGGTTAGGCTAGGATTAGAATTTGGTTGAGGGTTAATTGCATGTAATTATGCATAATTTACTGTTATTACTATGGTAAACACATGCAACATATGTTACAAAGACACTGTAAAATAAAGTGTTACCCAGACTTTTAGTAGACTGTTAATTTAGGGTTCGTGTTAAAGTTTAGGAATAAGTTGACATGTTGCAAAGTCAGTAGAATTTCTTTTGGGGAGCATCAAAATCAAGTGTTATCAGATATTAAGCAGCTAAAACTCTGACTGCTAGTTACAAAGTTGCAAAGTTACTTATATTTAGTAGAATCTCTAAAGTGGACCATCGAAATAAAGTGATACCCAATTGTGTTTATACCCGTTTTGTATGAGTAACAAGTGATATAGAAATGTAGACCACACCAAATTTTCCCATTGGGAAATTCATAATGTACTTTGTAATGTATATATTTTCATAAATAATTGTAGCCAAAGTTAAAATGCGTTATAATATTTGCAGATTCTTGTTACATCTGAAATTTGGTTGTTTGTCAAGTCTTTTAAAGGACTATACTTTCTAAAGGTGAAAATGAATAGATAGGTATGTGATTACAATTGTTAATTAGATAATATAATGCATTATAAGGTGGATTGTGAGGCATAATTAATGCATTACAAAAAAACAAAAACACTCATAATGAATTTCAAAGGCTTCAAGTAATGTGTTACCCAACTTTCTACACATCTACTGCACATTTTCACTTTATACACTGTATAATTCATATTTCTCTCACCTTGTCCACCATCTTGGGTTCATATTTTCACTGAGTTTGTTGCAATGCATTATGGAATTGGCTTCTCCCTGAACTAAAACGAGTTGTTTTAGAAGGCAGCATTATTTAGTTCCCGTCTAGGTAGTCAGCTCACTAGGATTTGGAATAGAGCCAGACAAAGTAGAAAAAGGTAAATTTCTGCAAATGTTATCACGTGATCTATATCAATATGCATGATCTAACAATACAATTTCCCTATAGCAACCTTCCGCACCTCTTTAAAAACAATAAATACAAACACAAGAGGAAGCGAGCACAGTGGACGTCAAGGATTACCGAATGTAAATGAGTATACTTTGATGTTGACTGTGTGGGATGGGATAAGATTTTCTTTACTGTGGGATTTACTGATTCCTAAACTTTGCAATAGCAGAGGTTAATCTGTCTTAGACATATTGTACAGCATTTTACATGCGCAATATATCCATGATATTAAAAACTCTTCTAACAAACTGTGTCTTTCTATCACGTCGAGATTGGTCTTTAATACTGGAGCGCTACAATGGCGTGTTGAGCCCGCGCTATTCAGTGGCATACTTGAGAGTCCAAATAACCCTCTTATTAATGTGGATGACAATGTTTTGATTGCATCCAATATGGCACACTGAATCAGCATGCAAATGCCCTTTGAGCAAAACAAAGACATTGATTATGAGGTAAGTTTCTTCGGCACAAGTAGCCCGCTTGGTGTGATTAATCGGCCTGTGCCATTGATTTCCCTTTGTTTAGATCTTTGCTAACTTTTCAGGAGATACAATTATAATTTGTTCGCTAACAATAAATCCAATCTAGCGTGCTCAAAGAAAACCTTAATAAGGTCTTCCATGTTATTTGTCCTTTCAATAGCCAACTGAATACATCTGAAGAGAGCAGGAGAAAAACAGGTCGGTCTCCTGACAGTGTTGATTTGTTTGTTTGAAATGCGCTCCGACAGTATTTCCAAACAGAATGGAGCCTAATACAGGAGAACTAGGCTGAAAAGATGAGCGCCGAGGTGACTGGAGATGTTTGAATCATAATGGCACAAGTTCAGATCCCAAGCCAAAGTACAGGTATATATTTCACCTATTTGGTTAGGCTCGGCTTTGTCACGCTTTTGCGGTAACGCAACAAAAGCATCAGATGCATCAGAGTTCAGGCAATACAATGTACTATTAGCATTTGCAAGTCAAATGCACGTGTTCCATCAAAGTACTCCATCAAAGAGCATTTGCGACGTTTCTCAGATTTAGTACTTTGAAAACTCACCCCCACCCCAGATACGGAGTCTCTCTGACTTCTCGCATCATCTCTCCAAGACACTGATAATACGATTTCAGTGTTTCTTTTTTTTTTTTTTTTTTTTTTTTTGCTGTTGAGAAACAAACTGGATTATGAAGAGATCACTACATAAACAGCTTTCTAAAAGGAGCCAGCTATTTTAAAAGAGGCTGAAGGAATGCAAAGAGGGATTTAAATTTTAATTTGAATTTATTCCAGCAAGTGAAAGGTTCTTTTGAGAGGGGATTTCGGCAAAGATGATGGTATTTAAAAGTGATAAACAAGCATCTAAACCTCCAGTAAAATGCAGACATTTCTTCTTCTTTCGAACACAGAGGCGAAATAGGGCTTGCTATGGTCACAGCTGTCAACCCACAACAACACGAAATGTAAACTGAAACATCTTGCACAGATAAGCATTGCAAGCGCGCAGCCTTCAACTGGAAAGTTTCTATGCTGAACGCTGAGCATTACAGGAGGGAATGTGTGGTTCATGTCAGGGTTATTATCGGTAACTGAAACTAAAAATTAAACTATTAAAAACATTTTTGTTGATTGAAAAAAATAATAATAAAATAAAAGAAAATAAAATATAAATATTATATGTTGTAGAAATGCTGCCTTAATGGCAAATAAGTTGAAATGCTAAAATTACTAGCTAGAAATTAAAAACGAAAACTGAAAAAAAAAAAAAGTGACAAAAGTACATAAATTTAATAAAAAAATAAAATAAAAAGCTTATAATATATATATATATATATATATATATATATATATATATATATATAAAAATACTAAAATAACACTGGTTAATGTGTGCCGGACAGCCCACTTTGAGCAAAAGCATGCTCAAAAGGTTGTGGATTGTGCATCAAAATCTGAAATTCAGAATGAAAAAAAAAAAAAAAAAACATCAACATGCATTTTACATGCATTATTAATCAACTTTCTCTTTCACAGTGACTGGTCATATTGGCAGAAAACAGTAATCCCGAGCACAGAGACCCATGAAAACGTATCAACTATAAGCAACTCTCTGGCTTTTCGCACACTGGTCACAAGCAGCATAAATTGTGAGTTTAGTGCGTATGTGACATACATAGAACACATACCACACAAACAAAGAGTTACATCATGCTGTTGCATGGTTAATCCGATCACGGCCAGTCTTTATGCCTTTGCTATCTTCAGCAAATGCCGCCAAAAGTGGCAAGTAAACCATTTAACAAGAGTCTAAGAGAATGATTACAGAACCAGGACCGGATACGATTTCACACTGCTGGATTGCTCAATCGCATCTCCCAAACAGGCTTAAAACTGGAGAAACACTATAGGGCATCACTTTTTCCCAGTTTTGTAAATATTCTATTCTAAAGGATGCCGGGAAAAGTAACTTTTGAGTCGGCAAACTGGATTGTGCATGCTTTGAAGAGCATATTACAACAATATGGTATAGTCGACAAGTAAAACAAGCTGAAAATAAACAAGTATTCATTAGGATAGAGAGGGTGCCATTTTGAGATGAGTGGTTCTCAACTGGTTTTGCTTCATATTACGACTTGATATTACGACAAAAGGCAAAGGCTAAACAACATGCTAATTATTAAAAGGTAATATGTGTAATTTTTCTTAGATGCTAAAATATTTTCTTCTATGAAAGCTGCAAATTTATTAATTCATAGGTGAAGTTTCCTCAAAAAGCAACATTGTTAGAGCATCCCAACACAGCAACGATGGCTCTGTGACTTTGGGGCGGGACTATCTTTTTTTCACCAACCAATGGCAGATGGGACGAGTGTCTGGGTTAATCTGTTTAGAAACAATCATTATTTGTGCAATTTTGTTAGCCAATGCTATTGGCACAGAATGTCATTCTTCATCTTTAAAATGTCATATGAATAGTAAAATTAACAATTGTATAAAACATAAAACCAATGCAAAAAAAAACACTAGGCAAACTTATTTTGTCTTTATATTATGTGCATGTTAGCTGCTTATTAGCATGCATGTTACAAGAATTTAGGCTGTTTATTAGTACTTATAAAGCACATATTATGCCTCATTTTGGATGACCATATTCTACATCCCTTAATCCTACCCAATATATACTATATACTGTGTTATACACACACATTTTTATATAAAAATATTTTAAATTTAATATATTTGATAGTATATATGAACTTCAAAAAAATAAAGTCCATGTATGCTCCAGTTTATTAAATTCTCAGGAATTATCTTTTCCTGACAGAACAAGGTTTGTCTGGTCTCAGTTCACTTTTTGCCATCCATTCCTGGATTTAGCCAGGCAACTCTCCTGAAAGCACAGAACAATTGGTAATGCAGGGTGATGGCAATGACTGGAGCATTGTCTCAGGGGACAGCCAGTTTCAATAGGCTCGGAAAGGCAATCCAAAAGGTGCAGATGACAATGGCTTTGTTGCTATTTATGCAGAGCAGATAGCCGGGCATTGAATCAGGCCTCCCCAGAGCCACGAGAAAGACCTCTGAGAAACGTACAAAACAGGTGATAGGAGGGACATATGCTGCGGTGGATCCAGCCACTTCCGAACGGAAGCAGAGGCAAAGAAAGTTTGACGACAAAGTGCAAAAGAGAAAAATTAAAGGCATGGATGATATTCAGGACTTCCTTCTTAAGTCATCTTTCTGAACTTCTCCTCAGAAACACCAGTAGCCCTTAATGGAATTTTCATTTGAAATAAGTTATTGTCCTTTCTTTCTTTCATTCTTTCTTTTTCTCTTTCTTTCTATCCGTCTGTCGTTCTATCTATCCAACTCTACTGCAGTAAGAACAAAAACATAACAAAACAAAAACATAATAGACTGAAATGTAATCTATCTATATATCTATCTGTCTGTCTGTATTTCTACCTATCCATCCATCCATCCATCCATCAGTCGTTCTATCTATGCTACTATACTGCAATAAGGTAAACAAAACAAACATAACAGACTGAAATGTAATCTATCTATCCATCCATCCATCCATCCATGCTACTATACTACAATAAGATAAACAAAACAAAAACAATAGACTGAAATGTAATCTATCTATCTATCTATCTATCTATCTATCTATCTATCTATCTATCTATCTATCTATCTATCTATCTATCTATCTATCTATCTATCTATCTATCTATCTATCTATCCAACCTTCCATCTTTCCACTGTCTGTCTGTCTGTCTGTCTGTCTGTCTGTCTGTCTGTCTGTCTGTCTGTCTGTCTGTCTGTCTGTCTGTCTGTCTATCTATCCATCCAACTTTCCATCCTTCCATCCATCGGTCTGTCTGTCTGTCTGTCTGTCTATCTGTCTGTCTGTCTCTCTGTCTGTCTGTCTGTCTATCTATCTATCTATCTATCTATCCAACCTTCCATCCTTCCATCCATCGGTCTGTCTGTCTGTCTGTCTGTCTGTCTGTCTGTCTGTCTGTCTGTCTATCTATCTATCTATCTATCTATCTATAAGGTAAACAAAACAAAAACATGATAGCATTGATAAAAATCTAAGTTACTTATTATTTGTATAATCTACTCAATATTTTGATTCATTCAGAGGTGAGAAACATGTTCATTTTAAAGCGTGTCTAGCCTGAAACAAACAGGTGATGAGTGACAAAAAGCAGAAATAAAACAAAAAAAATGTTTCTGTATTTTAGCTATCAGACACAGACAAAAATACCTGGTAGAGTTAATTAAAAAAGGTTGATGTTTAGTTCCATTCCAACTCTTAGTCACTTTTAATATTAAAGGTTATTTTTATAAGGGCTTCAACAGAGAGAAGCTAAGCCTCATCCAAAGATCCAAGATTTGTTCAAGATTAAAACTAAATGCTTCCAACAAACAAATCACTGGCATGTACAATACTTTTTTTTTTTTATGACTTACAAGTAAAAGATTACTCATGCATCACAACTACACACATTTTTCCATGTGTAATGGCAAGGTTTATTCACTGATGTGATCAGTAAACACGCACACTCTCATTGTTAGCTTTAGCAAATGATAAACTATTGACACTTGCCAACGTTAACACGCCGCTAGCCGACGTCAATACAATGCTACTCAGACGAAGGCAAAGAGGTAAACAGCGGTGCTGTCTGAATAAATGTTTCCTCATAAACAGCTCTAAAATATATCATCAACAGCAAGCACACTCTTATATTCATAACATCCATATTCATCCATTTGGGAATGATAGATTCGCTTGATCCTCTGTTGTCGGTCTTAACGCTGGCAAAAGTGCTCTATAATTATTGCTCTCGGCACCAGGCTGAGACAAATAAAAGTTACATCGCAGCTGCATTAACATGTGAATGCGGCTTACAGAAGCGCGCGCGGTAAACTGCTCCACCTGGCTCGCCACAAACGTCCTTGTCACAAAGTCCACCCACCGCACTGGCTTCCGCTGAAAGGCCTCCTGGGGGACTTCAGTGACCATTCACTATGTTTTCTCTTTTCCCAAGCACCTGTGACTGTTTTTGTGCTTTCCCATTTTTTTCTGCCTTTGTCTCTCTCTCTCTCTCTCTCTGCCTCTCTCATTTTTTTTTTTTTTGGCAGGGCCCTATCATTAGGGAAACACTTTCTTTCAAAAGGAATTCTCGCCACTAACAATGCTGTTTGTGTGTTTACCAGGGGAGGCAGGACTCCGAACGCATCCAAAAAGCATGTCACGGTCACGGACGCAGAGGAAACGCGGGAAAAGGTGGGCAACGCCGGTCACTCCTTGCCTTTCTTGGGCAGGTGCAGTTGGAAAGACTCTCCTCCTCTGCCGCTTCCGAAGGCTCATCCGGCTTCTCCATGGTCCTGGACCTTGGAGAGCTGCTTTGCCATTTTCCAAAGGAGTTTGGCACAATGGCTTTGTCCCCTCTTTTCATTGTGTTTCTGTAAAACACATTTGCAGCATGACTCTCCAGGTTTATCCCTCTTGTGAGCCATCTACCCCTTTTCTCTTTCTGCTTCCACTAAACCTACGCTCATCTCGCCAACCTAGAGCAACGGAGAATTATACGCGATTGTGCGCGCGTAGTTTTTTTTTTTCTCTTCTTATTTTCGCCATGGCTATCTGTCATAGAGTGCTTTCCCACTTACGCCATCTCGATTGACACTCGGCTAACTGCTAGCAGAACGCAGCTTGCCAGAATTTGGCCGCAAACGAAAAACGAGGACGGAAGGGGGGAGCGGGAAAAATAAATATGCAGATTAAAAAGTAAACATTCTCCAAGAGAGGGGGAAAAACAACCACATTTTCATATTTAATCCAACTTAGCAGAAACAAAAATAACACATTATGCCCTAATTGGGTGCCGTGTAGTCCACAAATACTATTACAAGGCCGATCAGGATTAGCTCTGCTACATACCTAGTTATCTATTTCGGAGTGCCAAGACTGCAAGCAGTGGGCAACTAAATTTCAAAAGCTGGCAAATCCAGTTGTCTCCTAAATACAGAAAGTACTTAAATCCGGAGCTAACACAAGAGAAAGAGGGATAAAGGGTACTCTGCATATCACCAAAAAGCTTGTGCACTTTGCAGAATCACTGGCTAGGTTAAACAAATATGCTAAGCAGACATCAAAACAATCCTTTGATCTGCAGCCTAGTTTCCAGAGCAGCGGCTGGGCTCCTGTTGTAAATAACTTGTATAAATCTGTACCGTTTGCCTTCAGGTAATTTTTACCAAAGTGCCAGGAATTCGTAAGGAAGCACTTCTAGTCAGAGAGATCAGATAAAAGGCGTATCAGTTATTCACCCTGGGTGAGTGAGCGTCCCCGAGCTCGTACTAACACGCTCTCACGTGGCTAATGATCAAGTTATTAGCGTCTGCGAAGAGTAAAAACACGGCGGCTTACGTACCTCCGGCAGCCCGGGCAGGTCCGGTGGCAGTGAAACGCATTGTCGAGCGTCATACAAAAGAGGCTTAAGGAATCTGAATGCAGGGAAGCTATGTAACTTGCTGACTAACTTTGTCCTCTGTTTTGATGGAGAACACAATGGAAAACGCTGTCCATTCAAATCAGGCAGGGGAACAGAGGGGGCCGTGTGCCTGCCTACCATCAGTGCCCTGATAACAGCCGCACTGGCACCGGGCGACACCACACCACTCACGCCCAACAGAACAACTTTTGTGCCGTTGTCATTCTCCAGAAGTTTGTCTTCTTCTGCAACTAGTTCCCCCCCACCCCACAGCGGCTGCAAACTTGTACAGTTGTGCTTTTGATTCCGCCAGCTGCCGTTCTCCGGCTTCTGCTTCCGCTCGATTATAAGGGATATAGAGGGCCTGTTGTCTGTTGAAAGAGTTTAGTTTAGAGGTTGAAATTTACTTTTTGAACTCGCATCGAAACTTAAGCTAATTTGACCTTTACCGTGATCTTTGATGCATCGATGCTCATTTCAACAAGACCACAAGCATTCATCATCACAACATGGCGTAAAAAAAAATTCTTCATTAAATGCAACATTCACCTTGTTAAACATAAACTTAAACTTTGTTTGTAGTTTAGATCAAGCTGAAGTTTTGATTTGACTTGTTTGACACAATACAATGCACTGAACATATAAAACGCTAGGAAAAAAGCTTGACTTGACATTAAATTTAACCCTATATTCATTTAAAGAGTGCTGGGTAAATATTAAGGCATATCGAACACTACTAGTTTATTATAAATATTTTACAGTGTCCTTGTTACACGTTACATGTCGTTACTGTAGTAATAACTCATTTTTTAACTTTAACTTTAATTATGCATAATTACATGCAACTTTTACCCTAAGCCAAACCCTAACCCTATAGTAAGTACATGTAGTTACTAATAAGTACTTAAATGTATAATTACACTGTAAGACGGAAATTAATTACGTAACCAAAAATTATTTACAGTATTCATGGGTTCATGCGGTCGTAAATGATCTTTAGCATTTTAGTAACACCATTACAGTACTGTTCAAGTTTGAGGTCAGAATGAAATTATTATTTTTATTCAGCAAGGATGCATTAAATTGATCAAAAGTGACAGTAAAGACTTTCAGATTTGTTAAAAACTATTTTTAAATTGTGTTCTTTTGAATTCATATAAAAATCATAAAAACTATATCATGTTTTATTAATATTAACTGTATTAACTGTTTTCAACATTGATAATAATAAGAAATGTTTCTTGAGCAGCAAATCAGCATATTAGAATGATTTCTGAAGGATCATGTGACACTGAAGACTGGAGTAATGATGCTGACAATTCAGCTTTGGTCACAGGAATAAATTACTTTTTAAAATATATTAAATATATTAAAATGACCCCAAACTTTTGAAAGGTAGTTTATAGTATTACTAAAATACTCATGGTTACATGAGGCTAAAACTACTGTCTTAAGGCCTCATAATTGTTTATTTGCCTACTGTACAAATACTCAGTACTTACAAGTTATTATTAGTTATTTCAATTCATACTTTCTCAACAAAAGTCACAGTATAGAATATAAATAAACTGAATTCAGACCATAGCATGTAAATATATTTCTCAAGCTTCAAGCTTAAATCCCAAAGCATCCTCTATATGCAAAAGCATCATGTCACACACCACACAGGAAAAGACAAAATAATGCTCAGGATAAAGTAATACTAATAAAAGAAAGAGGGAGAGAGGAGACAGGAATACATCAGTGATCATTTCTGCAGTTGTATAAATGTAGGAGATGTCTGGGCGCTGTGCATATGCATCGCGGAGCTAAATTGTGAAATGACAGATAGAGTTTCTGGGTGTGATAGTGTGGAATGACTAACTAATAAGAAGGATGCGTCGGTCTGTTAGCGGAAAGAGGCATTAGCACTCTGGCTGTCAATCACATCGCGGGATGCGGGGGCCGGGTTAGGATGGGTTGGTCTGGGGTGGGTGTCTAAACAATTATCATTTGCACAAAGACCAGAATTGTGAGTATCACACTCATTTTGACACTCTCAAACAAGCTGACTGATAAGAAAACGGTTATATTTTCTGAAATAAGAAAACGTACCTTAAAAGTCTCTGTCAGAATGCTCGTATGGTTGCCAGGTCTTTGCTAGATGATCTAGATGTCTTTATTATATTCTGGACCACATACACAGCTTCTTCAGCACAAGCATATGTGATTTTCTTCAGCTTTTTATCGTCCGCCTGGAAGAAAATCATAATTTTAGTCCCTTTGAAAAGTAATAACCTACTTTTTTCTCAACAAGACACCTTATTTCATGCACATCCACAGCACAAACGGTGGGGGATGAGATATACACCGAAGTTTAACTAGTTCAAAACTGTCCAAATCCAGAACCCTGTGTATAAGTAATCCGTTGTCTTCCTAGTTAGTTAAATCACAAACAGATTTTCTAGTCAAATTGGTGGGACTTCCTGTCCAGCATGTTTGGAATTTTTTATTTTTTTTGGAGAACATTGTTTAGAACACGCAATCCAAAATTGTGGTAAGAACTTCAAGCACATTTTGTCAAAATCACCCAAATTACCATTTTTACTATATTAACACACATTCCTGGTCTTGCTGTGAACAAGTAATTGGGGAAATTATTTTTTGATTGAAATGTAACCACTTGCTCTGCCTTAGAAACAACTTTCTTTAAGCTGATATAGGTTTAAAGAAATATTTTAGCAATTAACTCTTTTCCTGCCAGTGTTAAATAAATAAATAAATAATTGCCAGCCACCTCCAGGATTTTTAATAATTTTCACAAAACTTTCACGGCCCCCAGAATAGTAATATACTTTAGTTCTAGTAATATCTGAACATGCAATATATAAAAAGAAAGAACAGAGTCTCTGCTTTTTTATCAACACTTGAATGTGTGTAAGTTTTATAAAAAAGCAACATTTTGAGCAAAAAGCTGAGAAAAACACACTTTTGTTTCAGACTTCATTTGGATGGGATTCAGAACGATGATCAAAACACAGATGGAGTAGATTGAGTCCATCAAACCCCTAAAGCTTCACAGTCCTCTAGCTCGTCCTGGGTCGACATTTCATTCGGAAACGTTAGGCAGTTTTGATTTATATGCTGTTTAAATGTTCATGATCACATTATTTTACATATGCATCTGCTTACATATGCTATCGCTTGTTTCTGCTTCTTCTTCACATGTCCTTAGCTCAGGAGATTCAGTACTCTTTCAGAAGATGTGTAATAGCATCCTCAACCGTATAACAGTGAAAAAATCCGGAAATTTCAATCAATGGCAAGGAAGCAATGTCTCATAAATGACGGAAATTTCCGTCAATAGCGGGGAAAGAGTTAACAAGACAATTTAGTTGCGTAATTGCATCTAAAGTCAAAATGATCGCCCATTAATTTGTCTCTGCAGCGAAAGTTGAAATGCAAATGTGTTTTTTGTACACAATCCCTTTGGCCTTAATTGTGGTGGCGGTTTTAGCATGGTGTGTGACGAAAGTTGTCATCGCTTGCATCCGCGTCTCTCTGAGCAGAACAGAAACAGCAAGAAGTTCTAACAAGAAACAGTGTGCCAGGTGGCGAACTGGCTGTACCAACACAACGCACAATCTGTCCGCTTCTACATCCAAAGCACTAGCAGCTGCCATCAACAGCCCCACACTCACACTCTCTCTCTCGCTCTCACACACACACACACCCCTAAAACATGTTTGCTTTCTCCACTGTTCTCATGTGACTGATAAAGCCACAGGTCGGGCCTTTACCACTTTTTAAGGGTTTGACATATTAAAGATGCATTTAAAAAAAACTATATTTAAAATATATTCTGTGTTTTGGCCTCACTTTTAAGTGAACAATGTGCTTTCACGCTGGAAAGATCTGCTAATCCAAAAAAATTCTGGGTACATTTTGGTAAAATATAAACCAAAACTGTGACTACAAAGAGATTAACAGATTACACAAAAAATCCAAAATGGACCTTTTTTACTTCCTTAATACACATTCATGTTCTTATTGTGAACGATTTATATCCGTTTTACTTGAAAATATGTAATTTTACGGAAGTAATATGTGTTGCAAATGCCTTTTATGTTGACTTGAAACACTTTCTGGAGTTCATTGTTTGGAAAATGTAATCCAAAATTGTGGTTAGGACTTTGTGCTTGTGCATATGAAAATCCACATGAGCACATTTTGTCTCAAGTCCCCAAAATTACCTTATTTACTATTTTAACACACATTCCTGGTCTTATTTGGGGGAAAAAATCAAACTGTTGATCAAAACTTGTCTTTCGGCTGATGTCACCTCCCCCATTCATGTTTTTATGATCAAATTCATTCCCAGTAAATAAAAGCCCCTAAAAATAAAATTGTTTGTGGGTGCCGTTTCATGTTTTTTCGGGTACTTATTTAATGTAAATACAAAATGTGGTTAGGACTTTGTCATTTTGAGCATATAAAATCCACATGAGCTCATTCTGTCCTTATTTGCTATATTATAAGTTGAGTCCTGGTCCTGAAAAAAAAAAAGTTTGTCTTCATAATCTTTCATCAAAATGTAACAGCTCAGAAACGACTTTCCTTATCGAGGGATATCACCAATGCCTCTTATTTTAAAACCCTCCCCCAACCACATTTTCACAGTCCAGTTCATTCCAAATGGATAAAATCAAGTCTTGTCCTACATTTTTAAATGTGTCACATTACAAAAATAAAATTGTTTGTGGGTGGCGTTCCAATGCTTTTTGGGCAAAAATTATTTAAAGAAAAAAATATGTAATCCAAAATAGCAGCACCTTTATGCACTTAAAAATCCTTGTGAGTGCGTTTTGTCCACGAGTACAGAATTCAGTTTCCTGCCAAGGGTGATACACTACATGTTAGCGAGGACAAAACATGTCACTTAGGACTGTGCTTTGAAATCATCCCGGCCTCTGCAATTTTTATTAAAACACAACCGAGAACAACGATTGCTAGTATGCGTTTTAATCACATTTGCAATTTTTCCACGTTTTCAATTAGAGAATTGAAAAGCCTGAAAATCTGTCGACATGTATAGATTAAACGAGCGTAAAACGAGGGCGACTGGAGGTACGCATCCACCTCAGCGCTCGTAAGCTTCCGCTGCAACCCGGCGGCTAAAAATAAAAACTTGGCAAAGTTGTGCACATCTCTTATTGGTCCTATAGTTTGATTTCACATTTAGCATGTGCGGCCCCCCCTCGCCTAAACACGGCATTCTTCTCTTCCCGACATACAATGAGACTTGAGTGACTCTGGCAGCAAGCTCTGGATCGCTGCTCCTCAATCCACCAGTGTATGTTATCAGCAGGTAAACAAGCTTTCCAACAAAGCCATAATGGAACTGCAAGCGGCATAAAGAGGCTCATCTCAAAAAAGCTATAGAGTCCATCAAAGCCAGTGTCATTCCTTCTGCACAGGCGCTGCGGCTGCAAAAATGCGGGATGCTAGCGTCCATTTTGCCTCGCCAGATATCTTTAGCTGCTGGGAGGGTTTGGACTGGTTATATATATACAGTACAACAACTTATTTTGGCTAAAAACATCTGCCATTTCCACTATGTTTACACATTATATTCTTGGTCATCATATACATATATATAATCAAATTACTATAAATATAAAGATTTTACTAAAATGAAACTCTCTTTGGCTGCCAATCAAAATCCCAGAGTTTGATCAACTGAATCATCTGGTGTGGTGTGAATACATATTCTATTCTCTTCCATGGCACCGAATATCACGCTATATCCTACGGTCTGTCAATCTGGCTGGCACACACATACAATGATCTTTGTATGTGACATGAAAAAGTATCTTAATATAAAGTCTATTAATGCTGCATTTGAAATAGAACGTTTAACTTGCAAATATTTGTGGCACATATTGCAGCGTTTGACAAGCACGCTGTAATGATATATCATTACACCTTCTGTCATCATGTGGACACAAGCCATGTTCACACAAGATGCAAAAGGTGAGAATCATGTGGCGTCTCTGGGACCAGCAGTGGTTCATCCTGTTGCGGTGAACATATAACAACGCACTCGATGACTTTGAACTTCATTATATTTCAATTATATGTATGATTAAAAATGTACCACGGTATTAGTATGCTGCTTTGTAAAATTATGGGGTTTTATAATACCATGGTATTGTTGTAGTAGCATACAGTTTAAACACTATAAGAATACAGTCAGTTGGTCAAAACAACATGAAATAGGGTGATTAAGAACCATAGTACCATAGTGTGTGTGTGTGTGTGTGTGTGTATATACAGTGTATAGATATATACATTCATTCTATATATAGTACAGTCTCAAGTGCATTTATAGGTGTCAAAAGTAATTTTGTCTAATTATTCATGATTTATTTGCAAATATACTGGTAACATTTCCATTAGCAGTCATGTTTATTTATTTTATGTATTACGATAAAAGGTCAACTGGGTCATTTTCCATGTCAGAATACTTGGTTGTATATCCCAGGTCACTATGCAAAGACAACTATAAGCCATTTTTATCAGTTTACTCTTTAGGTCTAGCAAACATAATTACACTGTATCAACCAATGACAGGAGTCTGGGGGTGGGACTATCTGCAAATTGACCAATGGCAACATGGGGAGTGTTCAGGAAACTTGTTTGATAACAGGTTCATGATTTATGTTTGAGAGCTGTTAGCACAGAAAAAGATTTATTTGAAGTTTAGGATAATTATAGGCGTATTAGTTTATTTAGATATAAATTCCTGTATAAGGACGGATTAATCGCACTCTTGCGTGGCAAGTCTGAAACATAATTTAAAGATGAAAAAAGGTGTTTATATGGCTCTGATACACAATTTAAAAGAACTGAACATCACACACCATATGATCAAACAAACACCCGTTCTTTTCTCAATATCCCATGACATTTGCTCTTTAACGTTGATCTCTTACCGGGGTATGTACAATCCTCCATCTTGAGTAGAGGCACTCAAGGCGAACGAAACATGTCTGTTTAATGATCGGTTTGAATGTGCGCAGCAATAAAAGAGTCTTTTGAGAGGCTGTATATTACAGAGCCAAAATCTGTTGCTCAATTTTCACACACAAAGAGGGAAATTTGATGGAATTATAGCCATTTCCAGGTCTCATCTCTTATGTAAAGAATAAATGTTGTTTAATTTCTTCATTTTGATGTGTTGACATACTAAGCAGAGATCATTTTCCACTCAAACCCCTAAAAGCTCCATCTCTATTATCGACTAGCAATTGGTGGGATATTAGTTGACAGCTGTTTTATGTAGTTTTGTAAAAAGGCGTTATTATAAGCATCAAGCTTTAAACAGGACAAGATTGCAGAAGTCAAACATCTCCTCTACTTTGACAGCAGAGTTGCCAATTGACATTTATTGAATGATGCTAATATTTTTTATATTAAGTTCATTACTAATATATGCACACGTTAAATATAACCTTAAATCCTTTAAAGTCAATCAAATCAGACCCCATTTAATGTATTTAACACACTTTACTGTAATTACAAAATTAAGACAACTTTTCTTTATGGTTTCCCTACAACAACCTGTTATTTAGAGACAATTTACACATCCAATAATTTCATTATGGGGAAAATCTGTATATTTTTTATTTATGTTATGTACAGTTACTTCATAACATCTTTTGTCAAAACAATTACAAAGATGCATTTCTCCTTAAGTATTGCTGTCCAAAAGCAAGGTGTTACATAATGGCAAAAATATGTGCATTGAATTCACCGCCATACATTTAATGTCAAAACAGCAAATTTACATTTAGTCAAAACTGAGTTATGACTGTATTATGTTGCATAAACTATGATCTGTCCTGTGACAAATGGGTCTGACTCAACTATGTTCAGATTTAGAGAAAACAGTATGACGTTGATATCAAATCAATCAAAATTCAATCAAAAAGCGTTTTTCTCAGTTGCTGTTTCTGTAGTTGCAGAGTTACGGTTTAGATGATAATGCATCACATCGAGTCTTAATAAATCATAAATGTCACTGGATCGGTCTAACCAATGTACTTGCCTTGGCATAGAGGTTCATGCATGCGCTCCGACAGCTGTGGTGTACACATGGGCGTCCCAAGTTTGAGTTCTTCTCGTTTCTGGATCTTCCCTATTATGCAGAATATTTCCTATTATTTTCATATACCCAACACTTAAAATATTGGATAAAAAAAAAAAAATTAAACTGACAATGTTAAAAGACAGAAATCCAATTATGTTCTATTACAATATAACAATAGTGTGCAGAGGGGTGAATTTCAAATAACTTACTCTAACAATTACCTTTGGTTTGATGGGATGTTGTCATTTTTGCCCTGGGTGCTGTACTTCTAAAATGATAAACTGGCAATTTATTAATACATATTCCATTTTTACTTCTCTAATCAAGCAAAACTTTTTGAAAATACTGATTCAATTAATAAAAAAGTATAGTTTTTTCCAGTGTCCTTAATAATTCCTTCCATCCTGTCCGACTTTTGTAAAAACCTTCAGTCATTATACGTAATATAATTCAAGGGAAAGCAACAGCACCAAAATCAGAAGTGATCAGCTGACAACTTAATAAAAAGTGAGGAAACCCATTACCTTAAAATTTAGTAAATAAACTTCATGCATAATCTGAAAAAATTAAGTTATGTGGAACTGTCAAGTTCACATATCTTAATTTTTTCAATTACGGATGGTTTATTTGATTAATCATTTTAAGGCAACGGGTTTCCTCACTTTTTTTTTTTTTAAGTTGTCAACTGATCACTTTTTTACAGCAATGGATTAGATGTCATTTGTAATAGCTACCAACAAAGCAAAAATTTCTCACTTTGAAACATTGCATACTGTTTGATAATATTAAAGAAATCAGTTTTATAATATCGGCATTTCAAAACGTGGTTTGAAAATATCGAAATAAATGTTGATGTTCCAATGCAAACTAACAGAGAGATGACTAACTCTTGATTTCTTTTCTATGTAAATGATCATGTTATAATTAATAAACCCCAATCGCCTGAGCCAAAGCATATTTCAGAAAGACTACTGTACAATTTAACAGAAATACTTCCTTACATATTAGTATTTTACTTAATTGGTACTACCTCTTCTCACTATCCGTACAAATAAAAATGTCAACGGGGCAAAAAAAAAAAAAAAAAAAAGGAGAGAGATTTGAGGCCACCCACATTGTCATCAGACTGTTAATTCAGTATATTATTGGCTTTTTGGTTAAGCAAACACCGTTTGGAAGGATGTCACACCAGCGCCGAGCTCTAGTCGTGCCTAGCATGTCCCGGCTCCACAGTAGGGGGCTGTAAACATTTACACTGAGAGGCTGTCCATTCCACATGGTTCTCCTTCACCAGCAACCTCAGCATCTCGCGTTTAGTCATTCAGGCCTGTCCCGAGATACTACGAATCACACCATCAATTTATGAAAACGCCATCCAAATGTGACAGCCGACTTATGCTAAACGGAGAAAATAAAGCAAAACATTGCCGAAACACCCCTAGGCCCACATGGTACCGAAGGCTCGGCGGAGAGCTGCTATGCTCCCCGCTGTGAACTGGGAAAGTGATGTTGGTGCGCCGTGCTCCTCCAAGAGGGTAGTACCGTTCCCGGGCCCTTATCGGAGCCCTTTTGAAGTCTGTTGCGTGCGAGAGCGTGCCAACGGTAGCACACGACAGTAGCTAATGCCCCCACAAAAGCCAACATTAGACAAGGACCGAGCTGAAAGAGAGAAACGTCTAAGTTGGGAATAATTCCCTCAAACGACGTACCTCGGCACTGCCTTCACTCCCAGGTTTAATTTTAGACGGAACACGTTACATAAGTGATAGACAAAAGCAATAAAATGGATCCCATTAATTCCTGACATGTATGGGCTTGTTTGCTATTCATTAGTTTAGTTGACACAATAGAGGCATAATTCTTTTAAAATCTTCCGTTTTGCTCGGTTGGAAGTGTTGCCAATGACTCAAGAGCATCAATAGGCGATGATTGCAAAACTTATGTAAACAAGTACTTACAATCATAGCGGTACACGCATTTGCAAAGGAGGAGAAAAAGAATTGGGGGCATATTTTTGGGTCTATAATCTTTGAATAAGGAAAAAAAAAAGTGTTTTCCACTCATAAAAGCACCATACACACAACTTTATCATTCTGCACAACAACCGGAGAACGGATGTTGATGGGAAACATCTTCAAGCATCAAGTCCAAAGCTTTATTGTACTTTGATTCGATAGATCAACAAAAAAGCCTTTAAATGTACTTTGGATACATGCATCTCTTCCCCAAAGGTATGACAAATAAAAAAATTAAATAAATGAAAACAATAAAAAGAAAACTACTTGCAATATACTTGTCAGGACACAATCTATGGCAAAATAAAGTTGTTTGATTTTACTTGCACTTCTCAAAGAACGTGTCCCAAAACGGACGCAGTGGGTAATGCAATCTACTGCGAGGAGTTTGGGATCAAACCTTTATTGTTTTGAAAATTCTAAATTCTTTTACAATACAGTCATTTTTTTGTATTTTTTTTGTTACTGGTGTGATCTGATGAATAATATACAATGTTGTCGTTAAATTCAATAAAGACACACATTCACAAACATGAAATATTACTTTCTATTTTTCAACATCCTACAACAGAGGGAAGATATGTGCTGCTTTCCTTTAGACGCTTGTTTTCAACAGCACAAACGCCTCCCTTTTGAATCTACGAAAACGTCGTCTTTTTTTCCGAAAGTGCATCTGATGGATTGCGAGGCCTCTGCGCCAGGTAGTCCAAATGTACGTCATAATAATAAACAGGCGGGTCATACTGTGCTGCGAGTAACAATCAGCAGGTTTTTACTGATACCTCCGACTACAACGCATATCCAGAAGTAAATTAAAGAAAATATTATCTATATGCATGCCATGACCATTCCTCTGGTAACATTTACAATAAATTTATATTTTCATAACCTTCTGAAGCAAGTAAGCTGACTGTGATAGTGCCCCCCCCCCGACCATAATATTAATGATGAACTAATATGTAACATCCAAATACATTTTGTTCATTTTACAGGCTTGTTGTGATGGCTTTGGAGCCATCATCGCACGTGAGGGCAATGCCCCGATAAACTTAGAATCATTTGGTCCACATTTACAAATCCTCTGCATATAAAAAATTAGATAAAACGATTTGCAATTGCAACAGAGGCAAAAAATAAAAGGGGGTGAAATGGTTTTGTCTTCTGATGTGACAAAACAAAAAATCAAGGATGAGCGAGTTTGCTTAAAAAAGCAATAAAAACATACTGCGCTTATTACAATATGATACATTTTTACACGATTACACTTTCTTGTTCCATGGCACGGCCTTTACTCTGTAGAATTTGGTGCCGAGAGGAACTTTGAACCGGTTTTGGGCCTGGAGACAGACAATAACAAAAGAGACACGTTCAAAGTATGTATTAAAAAAATAAATAAATCACAAAATCAATCAATCAATCAATAAATAGATAATTTAATATAAGTGCCTACAGTAATATTAAGACACTGGTTTTGAAAACACAATTAACTTTAAAATGCAAAACAAAATTAAATTCACAATTTTAAATCAGCATGCACTCTTTTAAGTATCTTCAAATGTTTTAATTGTTTTAATATTTACGTCTCAAATATAACCAATATTAACCAAAAACAGGAAAAATGGGCTAAAAGGAAGTTATATTATGAGAGTGAAAGATTACCAAAATTAGTCATAATTATTTGTAAAGTAAAAAATAAAAGTAAAATGAAATGAAATTGTACAAAAAAACTCCATTTAGAGCAGTTGCATAAATAATAAAATAATACTGGTTACCTTTTTAGCTTGGCAATATTCCTTCTCCATGACTTTTCCTAAAACCCACGGCCGTCTTGTTGCTCCTGTCGCTAAAATGAAAAAATAAATAAAAATTATTATTGCTATACGATATAAAAAGGTGCTTTATGTAAAATACTAAAACAAAACACTTTATCAGGAATAAAACACTTCCTCTTTTTATGTCATCATTCATGTCAAACTGGAACATTTTAAAAAACATTTCAATCTACAAACGCAATGATACATAAATGTAAATAATTAATAAATTATAAGAAATAAGTTAACATACTTGTGGAACAGCAATGAAAGAATATGGTAAATGCAAAACCATCTTGTTGGAGCAAAATTGTTTCAAATATGTAAAATCGAATTTATTTCCTTAATTAAGTATTCCTGTCGTGTGTGACTGACCTGGTTTGAGGTCCAGTGCAGTGAGGGACTCTGAGTGGAGGAAATAAAGGGTGGGACCAACAGTGAAGAGAACGTAATTATCGTGCCTCTCGTCCAGGATTATGAGAACCAAGTCGCCCACCTGAAAACTACAAAAGGAGGGGTTTTCAAATGAGGTGGACGGGTAAAATAGCAGTTCAGATCATTAACGCTAATATCCAAAAATGCTTACTCTCGAATGGCGATTTTCTCCGAGTGCCGTGACGACACGGACGACATACTCTGTGACATCTGTAAAACAAAATTGTTAGAAGATTCTGTTGATATTTACACTAGTAACCATTTGTCATGCTGCTTACATACACACTGCAATCACAAAATAAAACTGCATGCATTATATTGCAAAAAATCTATATTGGTTCAATGTAATGTTGAATCTCATAAATGCTTCCAGTGATTTTGTGCCTAAAACAAATGTATGTGTGCCATCTAGTGGTAAGGAGTAGAACAGTCCATTAAATAGCATGCATTGGTAGTAAATACTTATAACACAACAGACAAAGACTAAAATGAGTGCAACATAGATACATAATAAAAAAGAAATGAGGGATTTAAACATGTCTGTATTTGTTTAATTTCGAGCTTGTTTGTAAATGAGCTGAAATTCAGTCCCAGCTCAATTACACAGGCACATTTCAGAGTTGTTATTCATCTTGTGAATCTGCCCCGAGCTGTCAGGACTCAGGAAAGTGTGGGTTACGTGTCTCATAAGATGTCTCTCACGGCCAATAAGACGGCGATTGTAATTTTCCTAAAGAGATTAAACCTATTTGGAGAAATAGTCCCAGGGGAAATGTTATTAAATTATATCAAAGAGTCTCATGTTGTAATTAACTTCTGATAATGTGCGAGTTGCTACTATAATAACAACAGCAACATAGTGTAAATGAACTATAAAGTAATTCCAGAATATCTACAGTATTTTGCTTATAGATAGATATAAAAATATCTAATATAAAGAAAGAAATGTATTTATATATATATTTTTAAATTCTTCAACATAATATAACTGTTCATGTGTCAGTCGCGGACCTGCTTTAATTGAGTGTGCATTGTTAAATTTAACGTCACTAATTACTGCTTTTAATTGACTGTTCAAGTGGTCAATTATAAACTGAGATCAAGCACAAAGGACCCAAATCAAATGATCAATTTAAAAGATGTTAAATGATATTCTCATACAATTAACACATTTAGATGAAATATAAGAGCCAAAGCAAGCACAAAAATGTGAACACACACAAATAAAAAAATATATATTTACCAATCTTTGACTAAGTCTCTTGTTCTCTTCCTCCTTCATATGTAAGGTCTGAAACAATAATAAATAATTGCATATAATAATATATTTAATAAATGTAATTTTTAAAGCCTGTCAATATATGTACATGTGAAAATACATTACCCTTTCCAACATCAGTATGCGCTGTTTCTCTTCAGATAGCAAGGAGTTGTCACTGAAACAAAATACACAAAGTAAATTCACAGTTCACTAACTCGTCAAAACTTAAACATATTCTCAAAGCCAATAAAATGACAGAGCAAGCAACTTCATGACTGCGGTCAGACCAAAAACATAATTTCTTGTTCATAAACGGAAACTGCTGAAGATTCCTCACCTACAGCAATCGCTCGACTCGCATCTCTCCTCTTCTATCTGATCTACTCTGCTTTCCTGTCATGGTCTTGCCCCTCTCCTACAATATATCCTCCTTGCATACTTTTAAATCTCAAGTAAAAGTGAATGATTTATAACAATTGTTTAGTTAGTAATGTATATAGATAGCCTGATTATCTGACAAACTCCATTCTGTTGTTTCCATTTTTTTTTTTCCAGACATATATATATATATATATATATATATATATATATATATATATATATATATATATATATATATATATATATATATATATATATATATATATATATTTATTTATTTATATGTACATACATACATACACATATTTTATTACATCTATTATGCATTATTATTACATTAAAAAAAACACTAATTATGTTCAAAACTAGCATCTAGCACAATAAAGTTTTACTTCACTTATACCATATTTTATAAAAATATCAGAACAAATGAGCTGAGGAAATGTTTGTTTGTTTTTACATGCAAGTGTGTGTGTATTTTTGGACATAATAAAAAAAAATCAACTTGATCTTTCTTTGTAATTATTCCTAAACTTTTAAACTCTGACAAACTGCATCCAAGCAAAACTTTGACTGTTGCAACAAGAGAAAGCAAAATCACATGTATTGTTGAAGCTTATTCAGCTTATAATGTTGTGCAGTATTTTTAGCATTTTATTATTTACTGAGCAATGGTGTGGTTTGTGTTTTACAGTGATGAATGCCACTGAGTAAGATGCTAGGACAAAAAATAAAAACAAAAACAGTCTGTTGTACTGCTAGTATAAAATGAATAATTTCAAACCAACTTCTAGATCATTTTAATGACATACACTCTGTCTGCTGTTGTAGCCAGTTTGTTGAAGTTAAGTGTGGTAGTTGAGTTTTTCAGGGTTCAGGGTTTATAATTTTAGCTCTAGTATGAATGTCACATGTGCACGTCAGCACAGATGCTTACTGCACTGTCATCATGCTGGCCTCCACAGCTGACTCCACCCTCTCCTCATCCTTGAAAGCAGCCATGAGCGCCAATCTCTCTGGGTCAGGGGTGGAGGGCGACAGAACTTCTGTGTGGGCGGGGCCACAGGCACCGTGAGCCTCCGTGATGACAGGGATGGGATTGGGCGGAAAGAAGGATGAAGAGACGAGGACGGTGCTTCGCAGACGGTTGAGTTCCTCCTCCATCTGTTTCTTCTCTTGAAGGATGGTGGCGCGGTCCTCAGAGAGTGTTTCAATCAGGCCTTCAGGGAAACAACAAAACACAGAGGGCAACGATCATGAGAATATTTACTGGCCTCATTGATCATTTCAGTGCAGTTTGGTAACAGATCTAAAAAACAAGTGGAAATTCGTCCAAATCATATGATAAAAATATATATTTTTTTATACTTTATCTTTAATTTCTGTGCAGTTTGGTAACAGATCTTTGAAAAAACAAAACAAGTGGAAATTCTTCCAAGTGATGTGATTAAAACAAAATATTTTATACCTTTATCTTTCTCTTGTTGCTGCAACACGTTTTTGAGCTTCTCTGTGAGATCATTGATGATTTGTTCTTTCTTGAGTTTCTCCCGAGTCAGAACTGTATTGAAGTTCGTCTAGGAGAGAACACCACATTGAAACAAGCTATTTTCAGGGCACATTGATACTATATTAAGGACAAAACATTATTAGGTCAAAAAAGTTACAGGGATCAACAATACCAACATATTTAGGGAGTTTTTTAAGGGAGTTTTTTTTATTCTACTTGTCCTGCCGATTTACACCGACCCACAACGCAACTTAGCAATTCAAATGGAGCTAATGGCAAAATTCCTGTAGTTCAAATCTTCTTATTGCTAACCTGCTGTTCAGCAATGAGTGAGGTCTTCAGGTTCTGCATCTCCTCATTTTTTACGCGTTCCAGGATCTCTAGTTGGGCCAAGAGCGATGCCCTCTCCTCGGTCCACTGGCCACTCTCTAGTGACAATGTAGCGCCGGCCTCCACACCAGCCTCTGACTGCTCAACAGAAGCTGCCACTCTGAAACACAGAATCAGCCGTGAGAATCAACTTGGCTTTGCATTCATTACCACTAAGAAGTCAATTAGCTGATGCTTCCTTCTAAATAAAAACACACAATGCAAATTCAAAAGCTGAGCAAGTTGTTACATATTTTTTCAGTAAATCTGGCATCAATTTGGTGTCTTTCTAGAGCTCTGAAGGTTGTTTCTTGCAGGGTTTGAACCTACGCTACAACCTTTCATTACTAGCTTGGACAATTATATTATAGAGTGCCATACCCACTTTTTCTAAAGAGTTTCTTGTTGGTCACCAGAATAAATAAATAAATAAATAAATAATCAAAAACCTCCAATTTACTGGGATTGGTATAAGACTTGGACACAAATCTGTTTTCTGTTTTTAATTAATCCCTACTTCACTGGCACATGTAACAGGGTTATCATATTTCTCGCTAATTTCTACTTAAGAAATGTTTTAATGAAATGGTCACAGTTTTTGTTCATTCTTTTTGATGTGCTAATTATTCACAAGGGTGAATGAAATCAGAAAGAGAAAGTGAATGCATGTTTCCAGTGTGTTTAATTAACAGTAAAGTTAGAAGTAGAAGCTTTAATTTGAATGGACTAGAGCAGCATTGTTTCAGTGTCATTTTATTTGTCCTCAGCAGATGCTTTCCTCATACAAATGTGCAAGATTTATTGAGTTCTTCATGACCAAATCAACAAGAAAGTGACATTGTTATCAAAAGAACCAAGAGAACAACTAAAACCATGTAAAAAACACAATTTCATATATATTTTTAAACAAAACGTGAGGAATATTTGCTTTTGCAAAACTGCTAAGATGTTCTGGGTGGTTTCCCAAGTAAAAATAGCCAAACCAAAATTTTGGGGCCCTAGATACTCTACCGTTCAAAAGTTTGAGTCCAATAAGATTTGATCATTTTATTCAGAAAGGATGCATTAAGTAGCTCAAAAGTGACAGTAAAGACATTTATGATGTTTCAAAAGATTTACGTTTCAAATAAATGCTGTTATTTGTTTTGTTTTTTCATTTCAAAGAATCCTGAACAAATCCTGAAGTTTCTTGAGCAGCAATCAGCATATTATAATGATTTCTGTCAGATCATATGACACTGAAGACTGGAGTAATGATGCTGAAAATTCTGCTTTGCCATCACAGGAATAAATTACATTTTAAAACATATTCATATAGAAAACGCCTATTTTAAATTGTAATATTAATTCACAATATTAAAATTTGTACTGTATTTTTGATCAAATAAATGTTACCAACCCCAAACTTTTTAACGGTAGTGTATTTCGCAGATCACTCCTTCAAAGTAAGGCTAATAATTAAATAAAGCTAAAATAATTGCCCATTTTATCATCCATTAGCCAAAAGTCTTTTCGCTTGGGAAATGTAACACAATTTGAGGTTTGACTGATGCACAAAATGGACAGGACAGGTTGCACACATAAGCGTAATATTACTGAATTACTAACTTTATTCAAAAATGAAAATTGTCATAATTTACTTAACCTCATGTTGTTACAAACCTGTATGACTTTCTTTCTTAAGGGGAACATAAAAGGACATATACGGAAAAATCTATTTTTGTCCATATAATGAAAGTCTGTGGAGTCTGAAACACTGAACCCCATTGACTTTGTTGTATGGACAAAAAAAAGACTAAAGAAAGAAGTATCTCCTTTTGTGTTCCCCTAAAAGAAAGAAAAACAAACAAGTTTGGAATGAGTTTTCTATTCCTTTAGGATCAAAGGTTTGCTGAAATCCCTAAGCCTAAGTATGAGCAATATTACTAGTGATTAAGCGCCACTTATAACTTAACATCTATCCTTCTAGTAAACTGTGCTTTAAAATTGAATCTTAGAATGATTTTGTCAGAGACTGTCCGTTTCGAATACTTGTGGAACAAGATGGAAGCTTTTGATTTTACTTACATGTCAGTGGATTGTCTGTCTTTTAGCTGATTTTCAAGTAGATCAATTGCTCCTAACAGTCTTGTCTCAGTCTCCTCTTTTTGGAGTTGAAAGTCTCTTAAGGCCTCTTGTATTGCAGCTTTGACTGCCTCCTCTTTCTCCTTCTCTGCCCTCTGCAGGGCCTCCACCCTCTCCTGCTCCAGTCTTCCTGACAATAGTGAGTTTTCCGCCTGCAGGTCTCCAATAACAGTCTGTAGGTCTTGCTCTTTCTCTTGGAAAGCCCTCTGCTCATCCTGCTTTTCCCTCTGTAAGGCAGCAAGCAGGTCCTGATGATCATGCTGGATCTTCTGGACGCGTTCCTCGCAGTCTTTCTCTGCATCCTGCGACTTCTGCTTGAGCGCTGAAAACTCGTGGCGGAGCAGGGTGCTCTCCTCTTCGTGCCGATCAACGAGTTCAGAGATGCAGTGGTCCTTCTCCAACCTCATGAGCGCTCGGAGCTCAGCCAGGCCCACCTCATAATCTTCGTTCTTCTGCTGGAGCTGCTGGTTTAACTTGTCGATCTGCATCTGCAAGGTGGTTGTTTGGGTAGTAAGCTCCGATTTCAAAACCTCTTCTTGGGTGCTTTTGGCCTCCTCGTATTGGAGTCTCATGTCCTCCATTTCGGCCTCTTTAAGAGCCATCTCGACTTCCAGTTTGCAGCGGGCATCTGCAAGTTCTGTAATACGAGCCTCCAAGTCTTTTGAGCGTCCCTCGCGCTCCTTGAGTTCGGCAGAATGGGAATCCATCAGATCTCTTAGTTTCACCAGGTTCTCCTGGACAAGTTTATCAAGCGCAGTTTCTTTTTCCAGTCTGAAAGATTGCAACACTGCTTCATGTTGTTGGTTCAACCGTGTCTCCAGTTCTTGAAGGTGCACCTTCTCTGCATTCTCCATCTCCAGTCTGATTTTCTGTTGGCCATGCTCGATCTCAAAGTGCAGGTTCTCCAATTGCCTAGCAAGTCCGTCCTTGGACAGCAGTGTATCTTTCAGTTCTTCACTTTGCTTCAAAATCTTCTCCTCAAGGTCCTGCACAGTTTGCTTGTGAAGATCTTGCAGTTCTTGCATAGAACGCTCCCTCTCACTCTCCAGTTGTGATATTTCCTTCTCCTTACGCTCCACAAGCCCCTCCAATTCCAGCATTGCTCTCTGGACATCTTGGACAATCTTCCGATTGCCTTCTAGCTCTTCCGTGAGAGCAAGTATCTGCTTTTCATGATCGTCCTTCAAACTCTGAAGATTGGATTGTTGCGTTTCTCTTAGTTTCTCCTCGTGACAGTATTTGACACTGTTGAGTGCGTTTCGGACCTCAATGGTCATAGTTTTCAGGGTGAATCCAAAGTCTCGTTGCTCCTTCAGAACAAGACCTCTAAAGTGGTAAAGGTCTTCTTTAACTTTCCTCAAACTGTTCTTGGATTCTTCTGCAGCGGAACGGTACCTGTCTGCTGATAGCTTAAGAGCTGTGATCTTTGAGTTTTCCCTCTCAAGGGTAGTAGTGTCCTGGATACGCTTGCTATCGATTGCATTAATAACAGAGGAGTAAAGAGACTCCACCATCATCTCTGGGCTTGTAGGATCACTGATGGGATTAGGTGACATCAAGTTCTCCTCAATTACAAATTCATTAACAGCAGACATGAAGTCTGACTCTGGACTTTCTGCCAATGAGTCCAAGTCCAAAGAGCCTTGCTGTAATACAGGATCCATATTGGGGTGCCCAATGGTTTCAAAGTCAAAGGTCTGGGCATCTATGCTGTCGGGTGATAGGTCCTCCAGGGGACCAGGAAGCACCATGGGTTGGCAGTCCGGTGTTTTTAAAATGAGAGTGGACAAAGTTTTGGTGGAGGTAGAGGTGACAGCAGTTGTGCTTTCAGATCTGGGTGTTAATAAAGTGGATCTTTGAGCACTCTGGCTACAGGAAATCTACAAGGCCAAAGCAACAAGGTAAGATCATATGAAAATTCACATTGCTATAAAAGTCAAATTAGATTATATATTTTTTAAGTTGCAATGTAACGCAAGTAGCAACAAATGTTTTCTTCCGTACTGTGACATACATCCAAGTGAAACAATATCAAGAATGAAAAAATACAGGGAAGAAGGGGAATGTCCACTGCTTGTTGATTGAATGGAAGCAGATCGGAATGCAAGTTTGTAGTTGATTGTAAGAAAGGGAAGGGTTTAGGCAGAATCACCACAAAAAAGTCTGTCATTTCAGGTTGAGACATTCTGATTAAAAATTAAGAGCTCAAAAAAAAAGAAAGAAACATATGCATGGATGAATCACAGTAAGATAAAAAAAATATATTTTTTTTTAAATATGGTAAATTTGTATTTCATGACAACATCCAATATTTCAAACACATTTCAAAATTTAATTATTGTGAACACAAAGCACCTTTTGTTCATTTAGTAGGTCTGTGATAGTTTGTGACATCTCGTCCACACTCTGCGCAGCCTGAACCAGCTGATGGAGAACCTCAACATGATGGTTAAGAGGCTCAAAGTCACACAACGTGGGGACCCTGATGAAAAAAACAGGCATCAGACAAAGAACAACTAACACAGACCATCATTTAAGAGTTTTTAGCCATGATTGAAAGGTCAATGGCTGCAATAACACAGGAAAGAAAAGCATATTTGGCATATAAACAAATATGGTTGTGAAGTTACAACAGAGACATCAGTATTGTGACTGAAACCGAATAAGAGTTGTTTACCTGAGGTAAGGCTGAACTTCGGAAGGGCAACAGGATTTGAGATACTGCAGGTCATTCAGGGAAATATCTGGAAGCTCAAAATCAAACTTTCGAGGCCTTCGAGTCTAAACACAAAAACAAAGAAAACACTCATTAATGCTAAAAGACCATGAAGGGATCCTGAAAAATAAAAACAAGTTCAAAGACTCACGCAAAACGAAGAGGGTGGCCATGAGTCCAGTCCTCGAAACAACCGATTTCTGAGGAACGATTTCCCTAAAAGAAACAAAAACAGTGTTTTCAAAGCAATCTCCTCAAACAATATGACAATTAATTTGGACTCAGATATCAGTGTTTGTTCTCAAACTAAAAGAAGCCATATTAAATACCTAAAATTAACTTACTGAAGAGCTTGCCAAAGGTTTCCCTTTTTACTTTTTCTGCCTCATAGAGGTTTTTCCCATCTCTGACAAGAGCATTGGCCCACTAGAAGAAATAATAAATAAAACATTAACACAGCTAGCCCTTTTGTGAGAAATGACAATCAAATGTGCAGAAATCTTTTAAAACTAATAATAAAATATTATTATTAATTATTGTAATTATATTAGCTCATATTATCCACTCAGTATCTGTTCAACTTTGTAAATCATTTTATAACCCCATCTCTATAACAAAACATGCACTTAACCATCATGAATTAGTAGCTGACTCTTACTTGTCTGTAGTGTCCTATGAACATTTTGCGTCTGACCACCTCCGCTACGGCGAGACAGTACATCTGTGGCACAGTGCTGAGCGCTTCCACCACCCGTACACGCTCCAGCAGCTCTGTCAGCAGTCTCAGGAGAGCCTGCAGCTTCTCTCCATCCTGATCAGCGTGAAGCATCACGTAGCAGCACCATCTGATGGAGGAGACAACACAGTGCAGCTAGGAAATGCTTACAATTTATGTCATAAAAGTATCGTAGCTCTGAAAATTGCCAAAATCAAAGCCCAAACTATTTAGTGTTCTGGCCAAATTGAAAACAAACTGTTTAATTTGTTGTCCACAAAGAAGAAAAATGCTGCTCTTACTTGAGACGAACTTGAAGGTTGTTGGCGAGCTCCTGTTTGGCAGTGGTACACTTCTGCTTAATGTCAAGTAGCTTCCTGTGATTGGTCAGCATGATCATTAGCTGGTTGGCGTGACTCAGACACAGGTCAGGCAGCACCGAGGTGTCCTTCAGGTTTTCAGCCCTCTTCTGATTGGCAAGAAATCCCTAGTGGAAGGCAAAGGAGAAGACATGAGGAAGACAAGTCTCCTAAAAAAACATCCACACTGCCATTTTCAAGTGTTTTGCACAGCTTTGTAATAGAAACATGTGGCTAAAGTTTGTTTTGTCGATCTGTAACAATATAATACAGCTTTATAACAAGGCTGTTATTGAAGGATGGGGCAGCACCAACTACATTAGACCTGGCAGTAAACCCACAACCAGCAAAAGATTAAGTGTTGTAACTTGTAACTAATCATATACGTGGACTTCAGGGAAAGAATAAAGTGCACTTATGTGTAGAATATGTAGCCGGTAGGTTGCTTTTATAGACTATATAAATGAGATTTGCTTACCTGAGCAAGTTCCTTCTGTTCATTAACCAACTTTTTACAGCTTGCTATCATCTGGTCAAGCGCATACAATCTGTCCTCAAGACCTTTGATGGCCTTCATGTTCTGATTATCCAATTTGGTAATCGTCTCACGGCATTCAGTTAGAAAGGGTTGGATAATTCGTGGATCGAGCTGGAAGCATAAAGAATGAATTAAACAAATGAAAATGAGTGATCATGGACAGTAAAATAGTTCATGGTTACAATCCTGTGAAATGTGATGATGATGATGATGATGTACTTTACTGTTTAAAAGTTTGGTTTGGTAAGATTTTTAATGTTTTTGAAAGAAGTCTCTTATGCTCATCAAGGCTGCATTTATAAAAACAGTAACATTATGAAATATCATTACAACTTAAAATAACTGTTGTCTATGTTAATATATTTTAAAATGTAATTTATTCCTGTGATTAAAGCTGAATTTTCAGCATCATTACTCCAGTCTTCAGTGTCACATGATCCTTCAGAAATCAGTCTAATATGTTAATTTGCTGCTCAATTAACAGTTCTTATTGTCAATGTTGAAAACAGTTGTGCTGCCTAATATTCTTTATGGAAACCATGATAGGCTACATTTTTTCCAGGATTCTTTCAACAGAAAGTTCAAAAGAACAGCATTTATTTGTCTTTATTGTCAGTTTTGATTAATTTGATGCATCCTTGCTGAATTAAAAGTACTATTTCCTTTTTAAAAAATCCTACTGACCCCAAACTGTTGTATGTGATGTAGGAGTGATTGGTTCCACCACGAATTCCACTGTTAAACTCGATTATACATTATTTAAGTTGAAATAATGTGGCCTAATGGCTTCAACAGAAGCAAATACTATTGAATAACAACCTTGTAGCTCACAGTAGGGCTGTCTTTAAATGTTTGTAAGTTATCGTAAAAGATAATTTCCCTAGAAAATGAATGGAGTTTTTACTTCTGGAACCAACTGTTGCACTCTATTGCAAGGTTTTGTCGTCTTACTGATGTCAGACTATGTTTTTTTGCATTGTCTCCATGTTTCTTTGTAGTGCAAGCAATGTAAAGCATTCCTGGCCACTAATAGCTGTGCAAATATAAATAGCATAGCAAAATGACACTTTTCTATCATCACACGGTATATCATAATGACTGGCCACCTCAACACAATATAATGGTTGTTGCCGGTTACTTCACGGTAGCACTAGTTTACAGACCAAAACATTCACTCCCAATATGACTCGTCTATTACTCACCCTGTTGATCGAGTCAAAACACTTCCTCACTACCGACTCCACATCATTGGGTCTGTCCTGAACGTTGATCCAATCCAACAGTGTGACATTGAAACAGGGCATTGCTCCCCTCTCCGGAGACTCTTCCTCTTCCTGTAGAGCTTCTTTTAGACTACAGCTGCTCTTCAGTCTGTCCTGAGGAGATGAGGACGCCTGGGATGATGTTTCTCCTGAAGCAGAGACCGGCGAAGGTGTCTTTCGATTCTTCTGGCCGTCAGCGGGACGGAGGACAGCGGACTGGGTGGATGTTTCTCCTGCTTCATCATCCTCATCATCTGTGGTTCTTGGGTGAGGGGAGCAGGACTTCTCCAAGTTTTCTCTGTAGCTGTGCCGAGTCAAACACTCTAGCAGTGGAATCTTTGCCATGACCGAGACAGCAGTGCCAAGCCTGACGAATGACATTAAAATTAGTGATCTATATATCTCTCTTCACAAAATACACTACAGTTCAAAATGTTGGGGTCAGATTATTCAGTAAAGACTTATTAAATTGATCAAATGTGACAGTCAAGACATTTATTATGTTGCAAATCTCAAATAAATGCTGTTCATTTGAACTTTCAGTTCATAAAAGAATCCTGAAAAAAAAATGTATCACGGTTTCCACAAAAATATTAAGCTGTTCTCAAGATTAATAATAATAAGAACTGAGCACTTTTAAGACTGAAGAAATGATGCTGAAAGCTTTGATATCACAAGACTAAATTACATTTTAAAAAAAATCACATAGTAAACAGTTATTTAATAATGTAATAATGTTTTACAATATTATTGTTTTTATTGTATTTTTGACAAAAACATTTTTTTAATTTTAAACTTTTCTAAGATAAGAAGGTGGAGTCAAAGATGAACATACTTGGTGAGTTTTATTTTGATGTCTTCAAAATCCTGTTGGTAATTTGTGTAAGCAGTGTCGAATTTCAAGAGGAGTTTTTGATAGGACAGGGTGCAGTCGTCCAGGTTAGCCATGATGGCCGCCCATCCCTGGTGCTGAAGGTGTTCATCATGGACCAGACGCTCACAGAAAGAGCAAAGCTTCTTGGCAACCTCAAACATTTCCTAAAAAATGGCAAAATATCAGGCATTATGAGAGTCATATGCACACAAATGGAACAAAAGCTTCCATCGCTTGGGCGTTTGGGCGCTCTGTCATTTACAAAAAGGCATTGTTGCTTTGACTGTATTTGCATTTATTTTCTCAAATATAAGTCATGCTTAAACCTTAAATAAACATCACTGATATAACAGTGTGGATGAGCATAGATATGTAAAACCAGGCAAATATAGGAAGACAGGGGTTGGTCATTATAGGTCAGAATAGAAGTTGGCCTGTACCAGAGCCAGTTGAGTGCGGGAGGCGACAGTGTGAAAGACGGCAGGCATCATGAGGGACTCCTCCACCTTCAGCTCCATCTCATTCTCTATGGAGAAGGTGGTTTTGGGGATGGTTGGCGCTCGGTCACACAGGATCATCTCTTTGTTGAACAAGAAGATCGGGTTGGTGTCCTGAGGCAGCCAGAGACAAAAATCAATCAGCATTAAGGCATCACATTACTTCAAGAACCTCAATATTTCACAGCCAATTTAAATATACTGAAAGTGAAGTGAAGTGAAGGCCAAGTATGGCAATCCCCCTGGAGCAGTGGGCAGCCATTCACTACGGCGCTCGGGGAGCGATTGGAGATTAGATGCCTTGCTCAAGGGCACATCAGTTATTTCCTGCCGGTATTGAGAATCGAACCTGCGATTACAAGTCCGACTCTTTAACCATTAGGCCACAACTGCCCCTAAATTGAATTAATAATAACACAAGTATCACATTTACAACTTTTATAGAGCTTCTTTGTGATTTTTGGTTCTTGAAAGCATCAAACATTTTAGTAGTGTAATTTGTAGCAACGATTAATCATTTGACTATATTATTCATATATAATAACTAATATTACCCTCTAATCAAATGTTGAAGAGCAAAAATGCTGTTTTTTGTGTGATTTGGCTTGTTACTTACCGTTCCGGCGCTGTAGCTGCACACACGCCTCTCTGCCACCATACACTCCCCTCCATTGACCACCAGCACCTGGTGCTGGATTGCAATTTTATATTTGGCCTGGATGGCATGTTTAAGGTCCAAAACACTATAAAGAGCATGCAGCACAACACATTATACTTTTAGTGATCCAGTAAAACAAATCAGGATTCACTTTATAGACAAAACTCCAGACAAACAGAATATAGAGACATGACTAATACTGATGATGGAATTTATACTTTTTAAGAACGAATAACACTTATGTAATATAATAATAATAATTTACATTTGCACCTTAACCATCATAGCATTATCCAGGTAATTACACTGGAATAATGTAATCAATAAAGTATTTTGCATTTCTAAGTATCAACACAATACCATTATATTACATAGTATATTATTCAATATAATGCATTGTCTCATTTGCAAAATATATCAACATATGTAAATTATATGTAAATTCAGACAAACTCATTCAACTATTTTTAAGATGTTTAAGACAAAAATAAAGAGTAATAGGTTTACCATAAGGCTCTAAGTGTTAACATTAGATAATGCAATAGGTAACAGCCATCTTTGTTAGCATTCATTTCTATGAATTCTAATACGAATATACTTTAACAATAAAAGCTGCAAATGTTTACATTACTTTTGTTCATCTTGGAAACACAAATGAAGATATTTTTAATGAAATCTGAGAGAATTCTGTCCCTCCATTGACAGCTACGCAACTACCACTTTGACGCTTCAAAAAGTTCATAAAGAGACTGTAAAACTAATCTATATTAATTGAGCGGCTTTTCTGAGGAGATATGATCGCTCTATATGATGAACAGATTGAATTTAGGCTTTTATTCACATATAAACACTCATCAACTCACACACCAGTTGTGGTAAACGGACATACAGGAACATTTTTCATTCTCGCGTTACACAGCACGTTTGAGCTTCTGCAAGAACCAATGAGGTTTGTTCTTACACATCAAGCCGGATCGGTTGTGCTTCTGTTTATGCTCGCTTTAAATAAGTTAATAATGATAACAAGACTATTTATCATGGTGACTTATAAGTTATGGTACAGATGCTTTGTGGATTTGCACTTAAGACCAAACAGACAGTGAATAAGAGAGATCGACTGAGCATGTCCGATTACCTGCGTCTGTCTTTGAGGTCAAGTCATATATATTTGTGAAAAGGTTGCCGTGTCCAAGGAAAGCGTAATATTTGTCGTGTCATCCTTTTAATGTTTATGGGTATTTCCACAGCGCGAGGAAGCCGTGGGAAAATTGTCGTCACGTATTGAATCAATGCCATTGGTGTCTATTAAGTGAAGCATCAGCTTCAGTGTCAACCATGCGACGCATTGCTGGTCAGCTGAGCCTTGAAAAGTGGAGCTCAAAGTTGAAAAATAATGAATATCTTGTTTTAATATCTCTCTTTTAATGAATCAGCGTTTTTGAACGTGTTCGTTGAATGAACGGTTTAAAGGTAGGGTAGGTAGGATTTTTATAAAAAAAAAAATTCAAATTGGTTTAAACTGTCTTTATATACCAATACATAATTAAAATGTAAGTGCTCTGAAAAAGAGAGTATAAAAATCGAGTGACTGTAGACCTTTTAATCTGCAATAAACACAGCTCATTATTTCCATTCGGGACGAAACAATTGATTGGTTTGGGCGACTGTCACTCACTCTCGCAACCATGGCTACCACCCCGTTGCTAGATCTGCCCATATGCGCGCACCCGTTTGATTTGAGAGGCGCGGAACCTACGAAGAGTAAAATTATGGCAGAGAAAGAGCATTCAAAATTCAAAGCACCTGCATATGCAGTCAGCGAAGGCAAACAAGGCAAAAACGACTTCCTCGGACCCTGGTTGCCCGCACTCTTGAACGACCTCCTCTGCTTCGCCCTCGACCCCGGACCTGTCCTCGAACCGACGAAGCGGTACTTGTCTCCGGAGTGTAGTCCTCATTAGAGTCAACAATGTTTTCATGGAAATCATGGAAACTCGCAAAACACTGTATATGTTATGAATCTTAGACGAAATTCACCTTCATCACAGTGTAACTGATGGTAATGGAAAAACGTGTATCAGTGCAACCTGTTTTTAGCTTTGCCTTATAAATATAGCTTGTTACCGAATCAAACGAAGTATATTTTAAACTTTACCAGTATCGATATGCTAGCTTGATAGTGAGTACTAAAAGAAATCTTATTTGTCTATATTTATAGTGATAAAGTTAGGTATTTTATTACATGTGATTCTGACATGATGTCACTGCATGCGCTGCGCTCCTTCCTCTCCGCTCGTCTCAGGTAAATAAATGCGTCTTCCAGCTGAGCCTGAGTGTTTGGCGTTGCGCGTTCATCTGTTTTGGGGCGTGGCTTTGGAAGGAGCCCAGAAGGGAGGGGGTGGAGTGAATGGAAATAATTAGCTGTGTTTACAACAGTCGTGAGAGGTCTACAGACACTCGATTTTTATACTCTCTTTTTCAGAGTACTTACATTTTAATTATGTATTGGTATATAAAGACAGTTTAAACAAATTTGGAATGTTTTTTTTTTTAGAAAAATCCTACCTACCCTGCCTTTAATGACTCATTCAAAGACAGTCCGTTGACGTAACAATGCGTTTAAGTTTCAGTAACATTGAAAATGTCCTCATTTTTGTGCAAGCTGACCACATCGTAACACATATTTAGAAACAAATAAATCAAAATAAATCAAAATAAATAAATGGCGATAATACCACATATCGCGCTACTGAGCCACTCAAAATTACCACAAGGGACATTCCTTCACCGCGACTGTCAATAAAGGGACAGAAATCTTTAAAGTCTTACAGGTTTGGACTTTGGAACGACATGAGGTTGAGTAATTTTTGGGTGAACTAACCCTTTAAATATGTTAACATGTATAACCTTACTGAAGTTTTGTTAACAAATACTGTGAACAAGTTTGTCACATAATATGTTCTGTGAAACAGCACTACATCATGACTTCACATAAAACATATAGGTGAAAACAAATGAGGGCTTAAACATTCATTTTTTACTTAAAACCATTAAAATCTCTTACGTTTGGACAGCAAGTTCAGTGTCAAACGTTAATGTGCTTCCATTGTTGACTTGAAACACATACAGCTTCATGTTGAATTCTCCGCTGAGCCTGCCTCCAGCTTGATTTGTTCATCTAGTCAATTATGGCTGTCTGATCAAAAAGAAAGAAAATGCACACGATTCAAATCAAGTTTCATCAGAACTTACAAGTGATGATTTCCGGTTAAACATTTGAATTAACCTAAAATTATAATACATAAAAAAATACATACAATTTTAAAACACAAAAAAAGGTTAATAAAAGGTTTAAATGGTTATACCTATACCGCTCACAAAAAGTCCTGGTAGCAGGACACTTGGCACACTTTCACATATTTATTAATCATCATAAATTAGGTATCATTTGAAAGCTTAAACACTCAAAATTCATTCTATAAAAAACTTTTTTAAATCGGACATTGTGTTACAATGTAAATTGTACTTTAAAACCTTTTAGCCGGCTCAATTTTTGTGATAATAAACTTAAAATATGGCTTTGATTTTCTAGCCATTTTAGAGACCAAATTATTTTGTAAAATACATATTTTGTATAAAATAAAAAACACTGCTTTCAGTAAACTTCTATAACTTTTTTTAAAACTCAAACAATCTTCTTTAGGAGACTAACTCTTAGGTCTGTATCTCAAAGCATTTACAAAATACAACTTTATAAGTTCAGATGCTCATAAAATGGTTGTGCTAGTTAATCTGTACAAGCACACGTAACCTACAAGACATAGGCCTACTGTATCTAGCCCAACGTGACTGTTTCAGTAGATAACAAGCTGGAAAACCCCCAGATAACCAGCTAATCACTGTGATCAGGAATGTCATTCTATGCGGAGACAAATAATAACACTTTTCAGATTATTACATGGGCATTGCCTAAATCTCTGGGGTTGTTTGTGCTCTAAAATGTGGTTACTGAGATGTAAAACTGCACACAGATCAGCATGACCATGTGGCCCAAATATTCAGGCTGAGTCATGTTGTTCCCTGTGGGTAAACACCATCAACACAAGCTAAAAGATTCTTTGTGGCTTAATTCCCCATGAACGGGTGTAAAACTTTGACAGGGAAGCATTGTAACAACTCTTATTATGGATACAGGGAATAATAAGGCGAGTCTACCAGGAATAGCACATGGTTGGCGTGGACCACATGGATAACTAATGTCATTTAATGAAGGGGTAAACAAGCTGAAAAGTGCATAAAATATTGTTTTGGTCAAGTATATTGGGGATCACGATTTATATTAGTCTGTTTGTCACAACTTGTTATGTGTCAATATTGATTGACAGATTTCCCCTTAGGCGGGCAGTTGAAACCTTATCCTCAAAGTCAAAATATGACCTAAAACAAGACAAGTTTCCATAATAAGACTCTTTTAACAAACAAATGAGGGACTCCTGAAAGCTACAAGTCTTTGTTTTGTTGTTTCAAAGGCCCTGGTCATCATTTGAGGAGGGTGACAGTATGTCCAAATATCTCTTAAACCATCACCAGAACACCAAAACCTTCATCAATATCACATTACATGATGTCGAACCCACTAAACCTCGACTAAACCATAATTCGTCAAACTAGACCTGGTTTTGTTTACATTATCTAGTTATATTTAGTGCCACAATTCCGTATAAGTGACCATAACAGCCTCAAATTGTCCGTTTTTTTGCTTTTAAACTGCAACATCTACAATATAAGGAGCTGAATCAGTATCAGAAAGTCTTACCTGACCTGTCTTCAGTCCATTCTCTGCATTAAAGCAGATTAATAGGTTGTTTTTGGCTGAGATGTTGAGGTTTCTGTCAGCTAGAGGTTGAAGCTGTCGGGCTAACAGGCTAAAGCTCATCACTCCAAACTCGGGCCTTTATTTTTCATTCCCACAAAACGCACAAATTCATCCAGGATGAGATGGCATACATTCATTAGTGCTTCATCTTTCAAGACATGTATGTTAAGAGGGGTGGTAATAAGATGTGAGTTTTGTCATCGAGATTTTTTTCTCGCAGGATTGTGTAAGGATCCGCTAATGCTGTTTCTCCTGCTGCTGTGTTTTGTTATTGTCGTCACTGCGCAGCGAGGTGCATTCTGGGAAGGGCAACGGTCAGCAGTAACGCGCTGACCTGGGAACAGATTACACGCCTGGCATATGATTCGAACTGTTGCTAGAGTAACGAGGAAGCTGATCTGAAATCAGCCGCTTCTAGCAACTGGGTGTTCCTTTAATGACAAGGTGTGGGAACAATTAAGTTTAATAAAACGCTGCGAAGCATTTTTATAATATTTTAGACTTTAGACTTTATCAGTGTTGGGAGTAATGAACTGCTAAGTAATTAATTACTGTAATTTACTTTTAATTTAGTTTGTTAAAATTACTTTTCCCTTGCAAAAGTAAGGGATTAGTTATACTTTTTCTGTAATTAAATTACAGTCAATTCTGTTGTAATTGCATTAACCCTTTCATGCATGAATTATGATAACCTCAGTCATGATTTTTTTCCTATGTGTTTTTATTGCTCTTAGGGCATGAAAAACAAGAATTGATTTTTATTTTATTTTTTTACAAATTTTTCAAAGAGATCTTCAGATGTCCACTTGAGTGGACAGCATGCGGTTGGTTTAAACTGAAGATATACTGTATTAAATATAAGACAATAATCAAACACATAAAGTATGTGAATTTAACAAACTAATCAATGCGATTATATCAAATAATGTGAAAACTATAAAATATATACAAAAAATATAACTGCAAAATATTGCAATGGCTTCATACAACTTCATACAAGTTGCACTTCGCGTATCTATGATATCAGAACATGAGGACGTGATTCCATCAGAATTTTCTACAGCCTGTCAAGGTACAACTGTGGAAACCACTCAGATGCTCCCTCCAGTGCACCAGAGTATGGAGATTTACCCTTATTAGCTGATAATTCTGATTCTGTTCAAGATGGACATGCACATTTCTATCATAGCCCTCCTCTGAGAAAACCTAGCGATACGTTTTTTCAATCTCATCTGAAATGATCAGTGTTGGGGGTAACACATTACAAGTAACATGCATAACCCATTCAGATTACTTTTTTGATGTTACAAGTAAAGTAATGTGTTACAAGTAACATGCAGAATACTTTTTGATCTAACAAGTAATTAACTACACGTAATGTGCATTACCTAATCAGATTACTTTTTGATGTAACGAGTAAAGAAACGCATTACAAGTAACGTGCATTACGTAATCAGATTACTTTTTGATGTTATGAGTAAAAAAAACGCATTACAATAACGCACATTACATACAGTAATCAGATTACTTTTTGAAGTTATGAGAAAGGAAACGCATTACAAGTAACATGCATTATGTAATCAGATTACTTTTTGATGTTATGAGTAAAGAAACACATTAAAAGTAACATGCATTACGTAATCAGATTACTTTTTGATGTTATTAGTAAAAAAACGCATTACAATAACATGCATTATAAAATCAGATTACTTTTTGATCTAACAAGTAAAGTAATGCATTACAAGTGTCATACATTATGTAATCACATGACTTTTTTCAATGTCAATGAAAACTACATTTTAATAATACAAATACATTTATTTACAGTAGAAAAAGTCATTGCATATTAAGTTTTTAAGTTTTAAATTTCAAAAACAATATTGTAATCTCTGATGGAATCACGTCCTCATGTTCTGATATCAAAGATACGCGAAGTGCAACTTGTATGAAGTTGTATGAAGCCATTGCAATATTTTGCAGTTATATTCTTTGTATATATTTTATAGTTTTCACATTATTTGATATAATCGCATTGATTAGTTTGTTAAATTCACATACTTTATGTGTTTGATTATTGTCTTATATTTAATACAGTATATCTTCAGTTTAAACCAACCGCATGCTGTCCACTCAAGTGGACATCTGAAGATCTCTTTGAAAAATTTGTAAAAAAATAAAATAAAAACAATATCAAAAACGTGCAAATTCAAGAAAATGCTTTTTTAATAGCTGTCCACTGTAGTGACCACTATGTGTGAAAGGGTTAAATACTGTATAGAGTATAGAATACTTCTATATTACAGTTTTTCTCAGTCGCTTTGGTGCATTTCTCACATCACTATTTACATTTGCACAACAGTTAGTTCAACCTCCACAACATTTAGTCATTTGTGCACATCATAGTAGCAGTTTCTCATTCCTTCCAACAAATTGCAAATGCTTTTGGACATGCATCAATTGCTTTCATACAACTCTCTGCTGTTTTATAACATTATCATTTGCTTATGTCATGTCAGTCAAAATTAACTACTTGTGAATGCTGAATAGTCATTCCATATAAAACTAATAGTCCTCATTTCATTGCTTGAGTCATTACATACAAAAATGTTGAACTAGTTGTCAAAATCTGTCATTTAAAAAAAAAATAAAAATCCTGAAAAAGTCTCCTAAATTGAACAATTTGCAATTGAGCAAGAGATGATATTCGCTGGGATGTAGATGAAATTATGTGACCAGACAGAGAGGAACGTCTGGGTGTGCATGAATGATTACAGTCCTATGTATGTTGTATGTTCAGTTCCAATACAGTATATAGGCCTACTGCAATATTGTGTACAGTTGTGCACAGCTCTACCCAAAGGGAGTTTATGTTTGTTGTAAATAATGGTGTATTTTTTTTTTTTTTTTTGCACAATGCTGTGAACAAATTAGAACTGCAAAGAGCATATGCAGTAAAAATGTGAAACATACATATTCAGTGTCTTGTACTCAGTTACCTCACTAAATACAGCAATGTGTAACTTTACTGTATTTTTTCAAATGGCTGTGCAAATAGTATTTAGTGCTGTATTGAGCATTTTCAGGTAGTGTCACCAAGATCTGACTTTTATCATTGGAAAACATTTACAGAGTAAACTGTCATAATGAAAACATGACTAAGCCATTTGACTATCTTGTTCATAAACGATGGTGTCAGGACTTTTTATTTTGATGACACTGACACTTTCATTGACATAAATACTTGATTTTGAGGAATGGGCTTTCCATTTTGAGCAAGTGACACGCTTTCGCAGGTTATCAACTAGGTTTTGCAGTTTGAACTAATTGTTTTGAGAACTGCATTAACTGTTGTGCAAATGTAAATAGTGTTATGAGAAATGCACCAAAGCGACTGAGAAAAACTGTAAAGTCTAATAAAAAATATAAATGTTTTACTGTAACCTTCTTCCTTTAAATACTTTGGTCAGTTCAATAATAATTTATGCAATTTTATATTATTTATTTAAAAGAACTAAAAGTGTAGGTTCTTGTCTATCCTTGTATTGTTCAACTGGTCGAGGTTGGTATATTGGATTTAGAAAGTAATCTAATTGCACTGTTAAAGATGTACTTAATTACTTTCTTAGAGTAACTTACCCAACACTATTCATTATATTGTTTACTTCTCAAAACTGACAAATTAAAATCCTAAAATTTGAAGAGTAGTTTTTGTCATTTGACAGTAGTCTTTATTATTCGCTAGTATATAATGTTATTATAAATCTAGATATATTTAATAAGCATTTGGGCCTTTGGGTCTTTTGCTCCATGAAAGCTGAAACCCATGGGATTATATTATATTATATTCATGGAAAATCTGTCTGCCGTGTGCTTTAGGGGGCTTCTTGGTTAAAACAGGACAGAAGCCATTTTGAGAGTGAGAGTATTGATTGATGGACGGGCGGACAGACAGACAGGCAGATAGATAGATAGATAGATAGATAGATAGATAGATAGATAGATAGATAGATAGATAGATAGATAGATAGATAGATAGATAGATAGATAGATAGATAGATAGATAGATAGATAGATAGATAGATAGATAGATAGATGGACGAATGGACGGATTGATGGATGGATAGATAGACGGATGGATGGACAGACAGGAAAACAGACAGACAGACAGACAGACAGACAGACAGACAGACAGACAGACAGACAGACAGACAGACAGACAGACAGACAGACAGACAGACAGACAGACAGATAGATAGATAGATAGATAGACAGACAGACAGACAGACAGACAGACAGACAGACAGACAGACAGACAGACAGACAGACAGACAGACAGACAGACAGACAGACAGACAGACAGACAGACAGATAGATAGATAGATAGATAGATAGATAGATAGATAGATAGATAGATAGATAGATAGATAGATAGATGACATATCTTACACGTATAAGATCTTTGAAAATAAATAATGCATGATAAAAGTAAGCAATCAATTCCTTTAGGTTATTGTGCAGTGTGCAAATATGAGAATTTGGAGATTTACTATTTGCACAGAACTTCTCTATTGCATTATCAAGACCATCTAAATGCAATTAGGAGGTTGATATCTCATTGCAAAATAGATATAGTGAACCCTAATAAACTGACACACAGTGCTGAACTCATTTCAAAAGCAATACTGTTGAATTAAGATGCTGGGTTTGACAGACAAATAATACAAGCCTGATAAATAATATACCAAACACACATATACTCCTTGAAAAACAAAAGATAGAAGCCATTTTTCGTAAGTAATGTCAACAAACACAGTAAAGCTCTTTTCTCAAACTAGGTGTTGTGAACAAAAAAACTGAAAACGAAAGTAATACAAGTCAAATTCTGACAAGATGCTTTTTCAGCCTTTTAGCAGAATAGTGGTAATTCATTTATTGCAAGATTAATGTGTAATGTGTATGATTTTTAACTTATGAGGAGTAGAGAGCATCAAAAACTGTCTGGGTCGTGTCTACGTCTTTGGTCATATTTTCTTACAACAGACTTTGTGTGCTGTAGGTAGGCAGAACATGTCTTACAGTTCCACATGTGACCAACAGATGGAGACACACTACTTTGAATCACTGAACTGAGACTGAGTGAAGTTGCTCTCAGTGAATCTTGCCAATCAATCTCTTGACAGATGTCTCTAATCATGGACAGTACCATTTCTAGCTCTACAAATCTCAAATCCCCATCCTCAGTTGTATCTAAAGAGATTAATCTCAAATATATTTCATAACTGGTACATTTGAATACAGAATCAGTTGAAAATTACCATAATCTTTCCCTCTGGAACCCAATAACTATTAATAAGGGCTACCGGCTATAACTTATTTCCTGGGTGACCCTTTAATGACAGTCAGAAGGGAGTTTAGGTCTTTTGATGAATTACTTCATTTCAATATCTACATTATGGAGCTGTATGAAGCTCAAAGATTATGTCGAAACGCTCAAAATTCTTCTTCAGAACTTGATTTGAGGTCAAATAAGGCTAAAAAATGCTGAGTGTTTTATTGCTTGAATCTCATAAGTGTTGCGTAACGCCTTGCATGATCAGTGCAATATCAGCACTTTGTTGGGGACGTTAAAACGCTGAAAGCCAAAAGCAGTTTTTATCTAAAGGAAAGTGGGTCTCCTCTTAGATTCAACTGCATCACCATTATCTTAATTAATAAAGTTGAGTGAATTTTTATTCTCACTATAGTTTCAAGTGGGAAATAATCTAATGCCGCAAGATTTCTCTCAAGATCAAAGTAAGGGTACATGATAAAATGGAATATGAAAAAAGCCCACAGCAAATCTCAAGTTTAAAAATCTCTATCAAACACACACTAGCAAACTTATGCATATACACATAGATGTTTGTGAATATCGCAGATTAAACAGGAAATTATATATGTGTTACTCAGATTACCGTGTAATAAAAATTCTATTGTGATGTTCTATTTAATTTTCTTTTGGTTTTAGGTATCACTTTATAGGTAAATGTTTATAGTCATCAATTTTACAAAGATATCATTATTTACATATTTCAACTGTCTATAGCAAGTCTTTAGTGGTTATAAAAAGCGGAAGAAACATGAAGGGGATCACAGCACAAACCTTGGATGCAGAGATTGTGTCGATTCTAATCACATTACAAAATTATACATAACAAGTGACTCAATGGGACCATTCAACAAAACAGTGTGAGAAGAGATCTCCCCAAAGCCAGAGATGAAATAATCAATACTGACAGCATTAGGTGGTTAAACGGCAACATCTCATCGATGGAAAGCTTTAATATCAAAACATCACAAATGCAGTTTAAAAAAAAAATATATTCTTGGGATTTTCCTAACAAAAAAACATGCATGCTTTGTGGACATATACCACACCAATGTTATCTGGATTATGTAGCATGGTAAATGAATATAATCATTCAGTGTCATGGTAATTATCTGATACCATGGTACCATCACAGTAATTTAATGTAAGGGTGAATCTTGACATAATAAATGCTATAGAGAATGCCTTGATATTGCATTTAGAGTGGACAGATCAAGTATGTATTTATGATAAACCCAACAATAAATGTGTCAAGCCTGAGATGTCATGTAATGCCTACTGTAAATTATGGTCTTTGTATATTGCTAAGGCTGTAACCCTCGATCAGAAACTCACTGAATCTAGCCTACTTGTTGTGTGTGTCTGTGAATGACTGAACAATTATAAGCATTAAACTGTCAAGCAAAATATCTGGTTACATAATAGGCTACTGAAGCATCGTCGCTTATATTATACCAACACCACCCAAACATCCAATCGAATATCATCACTCCCCCATTTCAAGCAGTTACGTGATGTGTGACGTCGCAGTGGATGGTAGTGATGTCCGAATCGTTCTTCTGAACCGGATCTTTTAAATGATTCGACTCGCGAAGCGTCTGGAAATCACTGTACGTATATGGGACTTTGTTCAAGTTATACTATGTAATATGTTATAATATATTTAACAATTAAAGTGAGTCTAATAATAACAATTGTTAATAAACAAACAACATTTGAAATGAAAGCTCTGAGAATGAAAACGCTGTGACTGAGATAGAAACGGCAACAAACCAATTAAATGGACTGTTTGTCTATCCCAACATGCTTGTTTTCATTTGTAAAATTAAAATTAAAATACATTTAAATGGAAATCTATTTTTAAACCACCGTTGGTGCAGTCAGTCACACCTTTGCTCTACGAATCAATCATTTCAATTACCCTCTGGCACTAACTAACGTTAACAGAAAGCTTGGTTTGAAGTGATTTCTGTGTGAGCAGTGCTTCATACATCGAAATTTTCCTGAAATATCGCTAATGTGACTGCATCTTGACGTGTATAAACGATTTTCCTGTACAAATTAATGTAAAATACCGCGTAGGTGGGATATGGGAACTACGTTTGTGCAACAATTCATAAGTAACGGTCACTCGACTCTTTGACTGGTTCGCACCGAACCGATTCGCCAAAAGAATCGAACTTTCCACATCTAGTGGATGGAGGTGGGGGCCGGGGAGGGACTTCTTGGACCAAAAGGGGATTCAAACGTGTTTATGACTTTAGTGTAGAACCGTCGCATTCAGTCAGTCAATGGACTCGGGCGCATTGCGATAACCGGCCTCATTGTGTTCGCTTCAGGCTGGGAAGCAAAACAGAGAGAGATTCGGTCCAGAAGATCGCCCAAAACAAAGGTGTGTCCATCGTAAAGACTTTCATTGTCAAAAAAGGACAGGGCACGCGCAAAAGAGCGAGATCGTCGCTGGGAACAATGATGCTGATTGAAGTTTTGGTATTATGAGCAAAGCGCGCGGATTTGTTGGAAACCCATTGATGCGTCACATATAACAGTTAGTTGTTATCATTGTTGATCAGATCAGAGTGTGCAGTGCGGATTTGTCGCGCGCTCTCCAAATCATTCCAAACGCGGCTTTTCTATTATTACCGTGAGCGGTTACTAAATCCACAACGATGAATTACCAATCGAGCGTCCCGGTTTCGGTGTCAGTGTCCGGGATCTCTCAGCAGTCCCAGCCCGCTATGCCCACCCCGGGAACGGTACCCACACCGGTGCCCGTTCCTCAGTCGATTCCTCCTCAGTTCGGATCCGGATCGTCCGGGAGCTCCGGGGCGGGTCAGTTTGGCTCGGGAACCGTATCGGGCCCTGCAGCGCAGTCCGGCCCGTCGGGCTCCCAGTTCGTTTTGTCCAACTCAGCAGCCATCAGAGGCGAGATCCATCGGTTCGAGTCCGTCCACCCGAACATTTATGCAATATACGACCTGATCGAGCGCATCGATGACCTGGCCCTCCAGAACCAGATCCGCGAGCATGTGATCTCTATTGAAGGTAAGAGCAAGGCCATATTAATTGATGCCACAATGAAGCATTGTATTGTCTGTCAGTGTTAAGGCAAAAGCAGATGGTGCGTGAAAACTAGGGGACATAAATGAGTGTACACCCCTAATCATCCTAATTAGGGGCTACTGATAGCCATAGACCACTTAATATGCAATACAATATTTTAATGTGGCATTCGTAGAGTTGTGACATAATATGTTGTGACATAATAAAATAGTCTTGGGTGATGCATAAATAATAAAGCTGATGTTTACACTAGTGGGATTGTGTGGGAATGAAGAGCCGAGATCTTGCATAATCACGAGCTTCCAGAACGCATCAGTGTGTTGTGGATGTAAATTAAATTGTGAAGCAAAGATTTGTGACTCTCTGCATTAATATTGACATGCCAGTCAGATGTGATTTTCACAGGAGATCTTAATGCAGATTTGATTGTTTCATTATCAGAAGCTCTTCAGGAAAAACGCTTTCCGAGGTTCCTCTCATCCACTGTTTGTGCATCAGTCGTTCATTTGGTTAAAGTGAGTTTATCGATTGATTATGTCAAAGACATTGAATCTGACAATGCTTACAACAGATCTGATTGATTGGCTACCATATAAATAGGTTTTAAATACAAAAGCTGATAGTGCATGCAAACTGGGAAACGTATGACAGGCATCACAAATCATTATCTGCATTATGTTTAATTAAGGGGGCATTTGATTGCCGTGGACCACCAAGATGAATTCTCATCACTAAATATGGAATAAAATATCTTAAAGTCCAATGCTTTTTGTTGTTTAATTGTACATTGGTAGTTAAAATGAGAAAAAACACCAGCATTTAGAATTGGTTTAATGTAAATAGTCTTTTAAGAGTTATGTTGGCACAGTATGTAAATAAATAGTCGATTGTTTGAGGAGCAGAGATCATCAAAGATTTGTGGCGTTTTGTATTAATATTGACACACCAGTCAGACGTGCTCTTCTGCGAAACATTTGTCAGCATCAGTCGCTCATCTTGTATATAAAGTAAGCTTTTAGCTTTGTAAACCTCATTATGTCAGATACATTGACTCTGACTTCCAATTTTTATACAGACCCGACCTCTCCACTCTCATATTAACGGTCAGGGTGAGAGTTCAGGTTAGATGAGCTTTAGTCACAGGTTATTTAAATGCAAATCGAGCCCCTTGCTGCTATAGAGACACATCTCTTCTAGAATTGCAGGGTATTACAAACCCTCTCAAGCAGTCTTATTTTGTTATCATGGAGTTTCTATAGGTTTCGCAGCACACACCGAGCTAGAATGATCCATATCTGTATTTCTGAGGCAGCTACATGGTACATAATAGTATTTCTCTGGTAAATGCATCACGATTCCCTGCAGAAACACCATAAATGTGAAGTTCATTGTTGAGATGATTGATTTATTGTGTTATAAATAGTGGTTTCACATAAGATGAGGTGATTGTGAGTGGTTGTAACATGGTGAGTCAGTGAGCTGGTGAGATTTTCTGTAACTCTCAGTGCATTTTACCATTGAGGGATGGAGATGGAGAAATTTCTGGATGAGCGGACACCCTTTCGAGGGGGCGAGTAGGTTGACAGGAGTGGTAGAGTTTGCCTTTTCGCTATGTGAGCATGGGTTGTGTGCAAGCTGATGATATATTAACATGAAATGGTGAGAGACTGAAATGGATTTTTTACAAAGCTGAATTTGTTTTTTAACAAATATTTGTCAAGCTACCTTTATACAGGCCTAGGTCTTTATACAATATTGTTTCATAGCTGCCAGTAACAATGAATGATGCAAACTTCATATATGAAAAAAATTCTAATTCTGCTGTAAAGCAGCTTAACAAAGACAATAGTGTCATTATTTAGCTCAAGTCTGTTCAGTGTTGATTCATTTTAAGTTTAAAGGGTCACTTCACCCATTTGTTTCACCCACAGTCATATTTTTGAATGGTCATGCATTATTCCCTAATATTTCCCTGTGATGGGAGAAATAAGGATTTCAGTTTTGCAGTTCCTGCTTACAATGATGTAAAAATCGTCATTTTGCGTCATTGTAAGCAGGAAGTCAAATATCTCTGAATAGGGGTTGAGACTACAAACACTCGTCCTCATTATTCCAGGGGGTGGGACTCACTCACCCTAAAGACCTATTACAGATCAGTGGGTGGGACTTCACTTGCAGAAACTAAAAGCAATATCCACCATCTTGTTTGGAAGCTAAGCTAACAGGCGCTGTTGAGACAGATGTAAAGTTATGACAATGGCGGAAGGTACTCAATATGATATGGAAGAAGAGGATTTTGAAAGTCTGATGCTTGACTCAGATGTGCGTGGATACTTTTACGAGCCGCAATATAGCGAAGAGCAGCTGAACAGGAGGCGGCTGCTGCGGCTTCTTTAGCCTAGGGTCGCGGACGAGGAGCTCGCGGCTCGAGCTAGGGGGGACTGCTGGTGCCTGTGCGCCTACGGACACAGAGATAGAGTCCGTCTGCTCAAAGAATTTCATCGATGCCAATCTCTGAATCAGACGAGGACACGGACTAGGGCTGAACGATACATCGAATTTTCATCGTCATCGCGATATGAACTCGCACGATGAACACATCGCAACAGACAGCCTGACATGATGAATAATGCCTGGTTCAGACTGCAAGATTTTTGTGTCTGTTATGATAGTCACGGTGTCCGATTACACGATTTTGACTCTTAAATCTTGTCATGTTGTGGACAAGAAACATGTCAGACTACACTTTCCGACCAGTCATCGCGTGCCGCCACACGCACACATTCACTCGCGCGCGCACACACACACACACACACACACGCACACGCACACACTCGCTCACTCGCGCGCACACACACTCACTGTGCCTCGCTCACTCACTCACTCACTCGCACTTACTCACACACACACACACACACACACACACACACACACACAAACTCGCACACACAAAAACTCGCTCACTGGCGCACAAACTGTTGCTCGCACTCTCACTCACTCGCGCACACTCACTCTTGCTCACATACTCAACCCATCATGGAGGACCGACCGTTAAAAATTAAACATAGTCTTTCTGTAGTAATGTTGTGAAGCATCGCAGACACGACGTAGGTTGTCTAGATGAAACAATCGAATCTTGCGTCCCGACGCCCGTTGTCGTTTACGAATCCCCACGACACCCACGTCAAAGGGATCGTGCAAAAATCGTGTAATCTGAACCAGGCAGGTGATAAACGTTTGACCTATCACGCAAAGAACCTATTAAAGCACTAACATGGGAACAGTATAGCTAACATTTACATTTGAATATTTATCGCAAGTCATATCGTCATCGCAATAATAAACATATGTTATCGCACATCGCAGCTTTTCCTCATATCGTGCAGCCCTAACACGGACATTTGTTTTGTGAACCATTTCGCCCCGCATATGATGGAGAAAGCGGCGCGGGCGCGCGCATATGGTGGTGTTCTGGATTAGTGGGAGTGGCTTGCGGAGCTGTCAATGTGGTGCATTGTGGGAGTTGTTGTCTTTCATACAAATGCGCACTAAAGTTACTTTCTGTGTTTCCTCGGTCCAGGAGGCACCAAATTCGAAATTTTTGTTACATTTCGACTACATATATGACCCACTTTCAATAAAGATTAATGTTCCCACGGGTGAAATGCCCCTTTAATAATGTTGATGTTGCAAAATTCATCAATTATGAAACGAAGGCAATAGTGTCATCATGCAGCTCATTTCAAATCAAGTTTTGTTCTCATTCAATACAGTGCAGTCAAATCGATAAAGCAGTGTTTCTGCAATCTTAAGTCTTTTAAACCCCAAATAGCAAGCCAAAGGCAATAGTGGCAAGGAACCCAAACTCCACCAGTCGAGAGAAATGGAGAAAATACCTTGGAAGAAACCAGGCTCAGTCAGGGTGCCAGTTCTCCTCTGGAGAAATGAAAGAACATGGTGTGAATATCCCTGTATATTCCACAAAGAATAGCCAGACTGGAGGATTCAATGAAGGGTTGACAATATTGTGAGCTGCCAATAATCAGCTACGGACGGATGGGACCTCTGTGCATAATGTTTATCGCAGGATATTAGTGTAGATCTACATCTTGTACTGTTGAGGGTGTAAATAATCTGTGTTAATGGTATTATCCAACTAAACCTCTTAACTTAGGGTAGGGTTAAGGAGCAGCCCTGGCGCTGGACCAGCAAACCAGTGATTTCTAACTAGTAAATATGATTGAGTCATTTATCTTGTTGTCAAAGCATTTGGAAATGAAAGCATTTTTCAGAAAATTCTAGCTTGCATTGCCATTGAAAATCCCTGACTTCAATTTTTTTGCATTCCTTTTGTTCCCAGTCCTGAAATAACCCCGCCCTCTCAGACAAACGCTAGTTACCCTTTTTTATCACAAATGCCAGTAACGTTCAGTGTCAGTCACCTCTGATCGATGCTGACTCATCCGGCCTGTAAAGAAATCCTCAGAAAGCCTGTAACACCTGAGTAAAGGCTTGCTGTTGCCATGGAAAATCATAATTGTGATGTATCACTTGCAGAACGTCTAGCCTATACAACAGCAACGGCATGTGCTATTGATTTCCAGCTTGTTGACCAATAATCGAGGTGTAAGTGTTTTGGTAACTGATTTGGATTGGGTTAAATCTAAATCAGATGGAACATTTGCATTAGGACTAATGGTGTGACGTTAGCTGTGCCCTTGACTACTGGATGTTTTATTGACCGTTATAAATCATATTATGGCAATCAACAGCTGATGACAGGAGAAATATTAAGTTGGGATTTTTGGCAATAGTTCATTATCCTAGTGCAATGCAAACCCTGTCTTGTATCTATACCGGTAACTGGAGATGGACTGGTGTGAATAGAATAGCATAGTATTCTTAATATATCAGCAGTATATACATAGTTCCCACATGACGTCACAACATACGGGCATTTGCCGACCCGGCGCCATTTCTGAGGGCAGAACACAACATTCTTACAATGCAGAACATGAGAAGAAGAAGCTGAAACGGAAATTTTGTGATTAAAAAGTAAAAATGGTCATCTCCTGCTGGGTCAATGGATGTTCCAATCGTGCCGGAGGTTCAGTTAAATTTAGTTTTTTAGCATTTGCCGACCCGGCGCCATTTCTGTGGGCAGAACAATAGTAGAAGAAGCTGAAGCGAGTTAATTTCGTGATAAAAAGTGAAAATGGTGATCTCCTGCTGGGTCAATGGATGTTTAAATCGTGTCGGAGGTTCAGTTAAATTTGGAATTTACAGTATACCCGTCATTAGACTTCATGAATGTGAGAAGACTAAGCTTTTGTCAGAACAACGACGGAGGTTATGGCTGGAGAGGATAAACAGGAAAGAAACTCCCTCAAGAATTTGTTGTTTTTTATTGCGAGTGTACACAAATATAAGTTAACACTTTGCAGTTTGAATTATGTCCTGTATGAACAAAATGACGAGATATTAAAAACATACAAAAACAACAATGTTTCCACTGTTCGATCGCGCCCGCGACTCTCTCACTCTCACACACACACACACATTCCAGCACGGCAATTTCAGATTATGTCCCTAAAGAACCCGCGTATAAAGTAGTTCCGCATTACATTAATTAATTTGCACGCAAGTTTTATTTATTTTCATACCGTGTATATTCATATTCATGCACATATTTCCAGGCTCGGAATTGCTCACATGTATTAAAACTCCTAGCCAATACCAGATAATGATACACATGATAATACTGTATCTGAGGCAAAGCTGCATAATCAGTGCTCAGTGCTTCCTTTGTTAGCGCATACGGATCCACACCATTTATGACTGAAATTTTCGCATTGTACCTCTCTCTGTCTTGTGTTAATAGAGTCTCTTTATAATCTCTGTCACTTTGTCTCTTCATGATTTTCGTAACATTATAAATGGAAAGAAATATTTGAAATTTGCTTGTAAAACTCAGACAGTATGGTAAAACATTGTAAACACAGCAGCTTTTGCCCTCAAAGACGGCGTCTCCGGGGAGGTCACGTGGCCTGTGGGAACTATGTATAGGCTATGCTTACTTAAGAGTGTGTTCTCAATTGGCATGTTTGGTTTGATTTAAAACGAACCCTGGTGAGATTGCTCTGTTAGCGCGGTTCATTTGAATAAGTGTGAACGCTGCCATCTGAACCCTGGTGACACCAAACAAGCGGACCGAGACACTGAAAAGATGGGTATCGATTCGCTTCCAAACAAACCAATCAAACAGCTTCCTATCGTTTACGTGTGTGACGGAGGGATTCCTGCCTCGGTTTTGACTCATTTACACATTTTATAAGCTCTTCACGAGTTCTCGGCTGGTCAAAATCCCATCATATGTAGGCTATGCACATACAATGAGCACATTTAGCCCAGCACACAGCATTGTTTTGGATGTTCGGTCACAAAATATACATAATAAAAGCTGACCAATCAGGTTGTGAACATATCGCTATACCTTTAGGTTGTTCGGTGTTAAAATGCCAATATGAACGTTGAGCGAACCAGGACTACATTTCTTTTTTTTGTCCGGACCAAACAAACCAAGCGAACCGAACTACAAGTGTGAAGTGAACACACCCTAATATGTAAATATCTAAAATCCCAGTATGCAACAATTGCACTATTGATACATGATTGTATCTGGATATCTTGCATATTGCATTTTGTTTCACAATAGTACACCGTATTCAATTCCAAACAGCCATATGCTAGTAGAGTTGACAGTCCACTAAGACAGTCGATTCTCATTACTAGTTCAGGTCTTGAGTGAATAGTTTGGATTTAACCTGCTGGAGGAATTATAACCATCCGTGCTCAGTTGTGTAGGCCTACAAAATGTCTCTAAGTCCAGTTCGGCTCGAAGTGCGCTGTGTTTTGGGAATTAAAAATCCGCCTCCATCTGTCATGTCCTCTTGTATCTTTTATTTATGCAGTTTTGTTATTAGAGAACAGAAAGTTAATGTGATATAACAGGTTTTGTAAGAGAGAACAAATCTGTCTGATTTTGTATTTCTTTTTAGTAAAGATAAAGCTTATCAGCAGTTCATCAAAGCAATTACACACTTAAGCACAAGAGGCCTCCAGGCAGAAAGCTATATGTTTTCTTCGCTTCTTTCACCCCTGTCATGCCCCTTTGGTTATGGCTAATATTTACATGGTATTTACATAATCCCCCTCCATTTTATGTCAATACCTTGGAAAATGAAAGCATGTCATACCACACGCATAACAAACAGGATGTATTGCATCTAAGCAACTACATAGCAACACCATAGCAACCGCTTGGCGCCATAGCAAGACTTAAGGCTGGTCCACATCAGATTTTCAAAATGTGAGAGACCACAAACATCATAGATTTAAAAGTTTTGTTCCTATAGAACAGGTTTCCTCAATTAGTTTTCACCAAGGGCCAAATTCTGCCAACAATACAAAGCCAAGGGCCACCGACCACAATGTTATGAGTCCGCAATGTTCGTTCTGCTACACTCTAAAAACTGCTGGGTTAAAAACAATAATTTCTGGGTTATTTTGCAACCCACTTAACACTTCTCACTCCACTGGAGAATTTGATAACATAATCTGTAGAACCATCAAAATAAAAGGGAGTAAGGAAGGAAACATCCAGATAAGGAACCTTCCAGATCACCCCAGCAACAGCATAGAAACTCCCTAGTGACCACTCAAAACACCTTAGCAACCGCATGGAAACGCACTAGCGACACACTTAAAACATTCCGAACACCTTAGCTACAGTACATAGCATCCACTCAGAACACCTGACTGAGGTGCATGAAAAGAAAATATCTAGTTATTATTGGTATTTTTTAGCATATCATTCTGTGAATGGTGCAATAATGCTAAAGTTGATTTAAATCATTCTGAGCATTTCTGAATCATGAACATTTGGTGTATTGTGTTCGAAGTGCTTTCTAGCCATCAGCGTCCTTTGGGACAGCTTTCAGACAACAGAGAAAATAAAGTAATTACTGTTGTTTTAAGCTGCCATTTATGCTGCTATAACTGATGCCATATCAGCAAATTTGTGACTTTATATCTGCCGCAGCGATGCTGTGGCCGTTCTTCCACTTTAATTCTTTTTGTCAGCGTTATCTGAACGACCTTCAGCAGATATTCACTGGTGTAAACAGAATTTTGTATTCAATGTCATCAGGGTCTGAATGAAAGCACAGTTCCAAATGGAGCTGAAGTTGAAATTCAGACTGGCTGTTTATTTCAGTGATTACATGGAGAAACAATGTTATTGAGCAATACTTGAAGGCTACATGCTATTGTTTTAATCTACTACGTTAATTTTTGCAGTGATTTGTGACATTGGTATGAAATTTGGTATCATGACGACCCCGTTTGCATGATCAGATCAATAAAAGGAATTTCATATTCACAGACTTTGTGACCATTTGCTGTTGTCATTGCTATAACTATCATGCAAATGTATATTATGTTTTTAAATAGTTTTTTAATCATCATAGTTGCACTCCATTTTCATTTTCTGGTTTGTTAATGCTGCAGATTATTTGTGCTTTTATGTAAAACTGATTTCTTTCTCTTTTACTGAAGGTATGCCTTTTCAAAACAGGCTAGTAGAAAAGAACATTGGTGCCTGAGAAATTTGCATATGCTTTGTTTTGTCATAAGCAGCACAAATCTCTATGCGCAACATGCTTGTTTCTAAATATTGTCATGTCTGTCTGCCTTAGAACCTTCTGAAATTCTTGGTACAGAATCAAATTAAGATTTTTGACGTTTACATGATGAGCAGCTTAACATTTTACACGTACATGCTGATGGTCCTTATGAAGTAAATGAATGTGTTGCCAAAAATATCTTGTTGTGATTCATGCAATACAAACTCATGCATTTAAGTTAAGCTCATGCACATTGCAAAAAAATCCAGTCAAAATGCCCATACTGACTCGTTGTGATGCATTGCATGCGACGTATTCCATGCAAAGCATCGAGTTGCACTACAGCAATCGCTTCTTTGCATGTGCTGCATCACAGGGTATTTTGACTGCAGCAAGGCTTGTGAAGCTTTTGCAGAAGAAGCTGTCGTGTGAATATGCACCTGTGTGTCTGGACTGCAGATACTACTGCGATCATCCTACGTTATTGCAGCACGCCTGTTGCTTAGGAACCGGAGCCTTATAGCTTTGTTGAAGATTAGAACAGAACAGGAGTTTAAAAAAAACACTTCAGATATTCACTCTGCTTCTCCAAGCTTGAGGAACAGTGTTTTATGAGTTACCCCACAACTGATTTGTCCCATTTAAGTAAGTGAAAGGATAATCAATAATTCTAAAAGACAGAAATGCCTGCAGACGGCTTATTTAGTATCTTGTTTCCTCAAATTTGTTATGTTGATGGGTGTGCTTAAGACATTAAAGATGGATTATTTGCCTGCTGAAAGATAAAGGAAATGCACTCTGGGACTAAAAGCAAGATTTTGCGGCTGAAACGTGGTTTCTCTATAGAAGTGAAGTGTATCGAAGGATTGGTATTGTTTGGAACGTTTGCTGTTGCATTAGTATTGATGCTCTGCCATTGACCAGTTGTACTTCAGAACTCAAGAGCAACCTGCATGCTATGCTCAGTAATGGTCTTCAGAATGATATAAAGTAGAATAGATAGGCTAACAATAATTTGGTTTGTATTTAGGGCTGCACAATATTGGAAAAACTGCTGACTTGAAAAGCTCTGTTTGGAAAGAATTAATCATTCTAACGTTTAATCGTTCACCCTGATTGTGGTGATTTTGTTGGTGTGTGAATATAGAAAATTACAAGCATAAATAAATGCAATAGAACAAAGATACAAATGAAATGTTTTTCAGGTAAGGCTAGCAGTATTCAGGTACAGAAATCGAATAAGCAAATGTAAAATAACACTGCATAGTCTTCACTGTATAACATTAAATATTATTAATCTTTGTTAAAGCTTAAAAAAAGGTGTTTTTTGTTGTTTGATTAAGATTAATGACACAGACAGCAGCAGTAATATTATGCTGCAGTCCCTTTAAGACCAAATGCCGAATATATGACAAATATGATACGCATACGTTTTCTTTCTCAGTTGTTTATGTTCACGTAATCCATAAGTGACTGTGTTTACGAGGATACTCACAGAGACGGACATTTTGACATTATTTGTGCTTGAACGGACACATGAACGCAAAATTCAGAATTCGGTGTTCGCGTGCTGCTCTGTGTCTTGTGCTTGAAAGGTTTAAAAATGCTTATGTTTTTCTTAATCAAATAATTTTCTCATCTTTTTAACATGCAAAATGACGTAGACTAACAATCAGCCATGCAACAGTAAGTGGAAATCAAAACAACAGCAAGAAATCACTTGAATGTTTAAGCTAACAGGACATAAAGGACGTGCAATTGATAAACTTTTGCTCTATGAGGGTTTCTTAACTTGATTAATCCGAGAATCACGTGAGTTTCGCCTGCTTATCTAGTCTGTATGGATCAGCTACCTGTACGATCCCTATACTTAACATCTCACATCCTGCGATGTGACTATCGTGCACTATCGCGATATCGATGATAAAATTATTTATCTTGCAGCCCTAGTTGGAATTAAAAAACCTAAGCAGTTACCAAGGTCCCTTTTATATAATTTCTCTCAAGGAGTTTGACTTGAACAAGGATTTGTTGAAAGCGGTTTGGATTTAAAGGTTTCCAAGTACTCAATTTCTTAGCATATTGAGGCCTGTCTTTAAAAAAAATATTCATAAAAAAATGTATCTCTGCTCTGTCTTACGGATATCTCTGTCATTGGTTTTTCATCTTTGGCAGTTGTTAATTGCGAGTGATCACCATTCAGTCTGTGCATCTGTTTCAGCTTTTCACAAAAGAGATTGTTTTGGAACAATACACACTGGAGACATCAAATCAAACTCCAAAACAAGAGAGTAATGCTTCGCACCGTTGGACGGTCTCGTTGGAAACCGATGGATTCTCCACATGGTTTAATCTCAAAAGCTCTTCTTTGTTATAAACTTCTGATGCCGCATCAAGATCCTAAGTCTCTCAATCGCTGGTTTAAAACCATCCCGAACTTGGCGCGCTCTGGATGCTTCGAGGTCGTAAGTGCGAGAGGTCACAGGTCAAAAAGTGTGCTCGTGAAGAGGCTCTTTTCATAGCAGGGAAACTCTAAAGCCACGGCCTATCTCTGGAACATAATGTAGGTCATTGTTCCCACTACACAAAGGTGCTCTCTCCGCTTGTTTGCCAGCCTTTTTTTTTTTTTGCTATTCTTAAGTGAACACACGTGTTTTAGTCCACACAAGCAGCCAGGGGTCTGTGTTTTGGTTGTGGTCAAAGGATCAACTGTGGAAGAAACACTCTTCATAGTCCATAAGCTGCACGATGTCGTACTGGGATAAAGTTTATAGGTAAGATATAAACTCTGATGTGTACGGTAGAGAACAAAATCAGAAAATCTCCTTTTCACTGTAATTCGTCGCTTCAAACTAAGATTGTATCAATTTCATCGTTACACCAGTAGGTGGCGACAAGGGACTGTTTAAAAATTGTATTTGTCATTGAAACATTCATTCAAGGGATTCCTTCAGAAACGCTGATTCATCCAGTAATGAAACAAGTGAAGTATTTATGAGTGAGTCATTGAATCATTCATTCAAGAGATTCGTTTAGAAACGCTGATTCATCCAGTAATGTAACAAGTTTTTTTAATTTTTTTAATTTTAATTAATTAAACATTTTTAAATAGACTGCAGCAATTAACATTAAGTCAGAAACTCTAGTAAATGACATGTTATTTTGTTTAGTTTGTTCTGTTCGTGGAAGAATTGTGATCTCTATTTGAGACAAAAAAATGTGATTCTGAATTTATCCAGATTCGTGCAGCTTTATTCTATAGTAAATTATTGAATACACACTATATTTTTCTAAACATCACCATTGCACCCTTGAGCAAGACCATTCATTTTAACTTGAACCCTAACCCTTGGTTGCTCTATGGAGATTATCCCTTTAGTAAGTATATAATAATTGTACTTTTAGGGTTGTAAAAGCTTGTACTTTCAAAGATACACCTTTGTACATTCTATACCTCTAATGGGTGCACATTAGTACCTTCATTTACTAAAATGCACTCTTTAGTGGTAGATAAAGCATGAAGGCGTATGAGGGTACTAACACCAGTGACAAGCTAATTGCAAAATTTTTGCATATTTTTTGCTTTGATGAAAATGTCTGCTAAATTACTAATTATATTCTAGCAATCCACAGCATTTATGACTTAGATTACCATTCCAAAATGAAAATACACTCATCTCGTCAAATCGAAAATTGAGGTTATTGTGAGGTAATTACAATGGAAATGAATGGGGCCAATTTTTTTATTTTTTTTATGGTGACATTTCACGGAAAGGATTAGTAAGCAATTTTTACAGACTATAATCATGTTATCATGCATATTGTACGTCTTGTGGCTATACTATTGAATCAGTGAGCATTTGAAGGTTTACAGATTGGCACCATTCACTTGCATTGTAAGTGTTTCACTGTAAACCAGGATAAGTGGAAATTAATATTTGTGGTAATCAGTCACAAATGCTGTTGATTAAGCTTAACTTGGAATATTCCTTTAAATTACATCCCCCAACACCCCCATTGATGCTAGATTTGATTGTAGTTTTTTCAGGAATTCTGCAAAGTGATTTTGAGTGCAGGAGTGTATGATGCTGATCTGAGATCTTCTCACCAACTTATGGAGGTGATGGATCTGACTTTCTGTACAGCCGAATAGGCATCTGGACCAGAACGGTACGCCTCATCTCCGGCGCCAGTGTGGCTGCTGAGTAGCAGATGGTCTGTGACATGAGAGGAGAGTTTGGAGAGCAGCGACTGAAGCCTGCCAAAGACCCCGGTTCTCCTCACTGTTAGGACCGGCGCATTCAAACAAACACGCACAACTCAGTGGAGAACCTCTTATTTGTATCTACACCTGCTTACAGTGACAAAGGCTTTTCATTCCTTTGGGATTATCCAGGCGTACACACCAACAAGACCCCTGGTTTGCCCCATGACGGGCGCCACCTGGTTGGATACCGAGCCCCATGACGCAGGCTAAACCACAAGGGCATGACTGCCGTGCAGTCCGGAAGGGATATTCACACAGTTCTGGCTCCTCTTCACGGATACACCCCCGTCCCCCAGCGTTAGTACGGTCTTGGAGAAATGGAGCGCGCCATATGTGGGAGCAGGATGTAGAGTATTTCCACAGCATGTGCTGTAGAGCATATATCGTCACTGCCTAAAGCTCCCACACCGAACAGCTAATTGGAGTTGCACGTCCTGTTTGGGGACTTCAAACCTGCACCAGTTAAATTGAATTTATTAATTGCAATTATAGAACAAGGCCGTGTCACAGATTTTCGCTTATACGTCAACGTTCAAGGGCATCCTTTTTTGGCAGCTCTTTACCTACTTGTCTCTGCTTGAGGCAGGAAGTGTGCGTTAAGACTAGGTTGTGTTAGTAAACTCTGCTCAGCTTGTTTTCCTCTTGATGGATCTGTTTGGAGTATAGTGTATTCTGTTTATGGCTCGTCACACACACATACACACGTTTTTCCCATGAGCACTTGGTTTTTGAAGCCATTTGAAACACTAGTGTAAAGTGATACTCTTGTGAATGACTGTGACTTTAGGCCACCATGTGCAGAAGAATCACCTGTTTAGGGTGACTCTACCTGTGGTGATATATAGTCCATAGGGTTTTCTGTTGAAAATAGTTTTGGAAAATCCCTTGTACCAGCTACTTTTTCTCAGCAGAGTGAGCTCTGCTAATCGAACACACTCTCAGCTCTCTCACTCTCTCGCTCTCTCTCTGTCTCTCATGCATAGAGCTAGTAAGTCTGATTCATTTTAGTGATTTGGTTCATCATAAACTGTTCTCTCTATATATATGTAGCATTGGATTCATTTGAGTGAATTCATTGTTCATTCATTCATTCATTCAAATCCCTTGTTTGTTGTGGCAGAAAGGGCTGTTTAAAGTATAAATCATATAATTGGATGCAATGGTTATATATATATATCCTATGTTTCACTTCATACCAACTGTAGGAGGTCACCGTTGACTTAAGACCAGGTACTGTAAGTTTGTCTATGTACACACTATCTCTGATTGGGTTATCATGTTTAGCGCAACCCTGATTCCTGCATAACTACATTTGTCAGTGTCCAAACCTTGAAAAGACCAAGGTTATACAGAGGTCAAGCCTTTTACAAAAAGAGAAAGCTTGCGTTTGAACTATTTTAGAGGTTTGCAATCAAAAGAAGCAGATGACAGACCATTAACTAATCCGTTTAACCAAATTTTGATGTTTTTTCATACAGTTGAAAGAAAATATATTTAACCCACCTCAGCTAAAATGGGGCAGGATGAGTTAGAATGATCCATCTTTGCTTAATGCGATTTAGTGTGAAGTAGCGGCCAGTTTCACCGGGTTGTAAAAATTGTAAAATCTAACAGCAACTTTCCAAGAGCTGTTTTGTGGGTGTCACGAGGGGGTGGTGTGGAGGCCTCAGGAGTGGAGTGTTGGCTCGGTTAGTTTGCAGCTTTTGCTGATGACTGTGGGTGTCCGCCTTCAGCACTAAACAGAAATGTGCTTCAAAACCGATCGTTTTGTAAGATATTACGTTAAAAAGGATTCATGCGTTTATCACGCAACTGAGCCTATATGAATGGATCCTCTTCACGAACCCAGATCAAGACAACATCTGCCCCGAACTGCAATTTGCTATCAGATTTTTTAAGTTTTATGACTGTTTGGAAACCCGCCATATTGCGTTCAGTGCAACAGGACACGTGTTCTTGTGTAACCCCCCCCCACATTGCACTAGGCTCTCTTTTTTCAGTCTTCTTTGGTCAGAGGCCATGTTTGTGAAGTGATTTTGAGGTGGTTCTCTCCTTGATTCCTGGAGACGGCAGCGGGAGAATGGGTGTCCTTTGGCAGAACCAGCTGGAGGTGTAGGAACAACGCTTGGCACCTCACTGTGAATTCACTCATTGTCCTCCTCTTTGTTTGTCTGTGATGGCGGATTGTGTGAATTTTAAGACCACAGGTTTTTTTTTCTTTTCTTTTTGTCCTGTTTCAGAGAGGTTTAAATATAGGTTTTGTTTCTTTTGCAAAGTGAATACAATCAGTAAAAGCAATTTTCAGTAGAGTTTTACCAATGTGACGTTGGGTTTGTGATATGGTCTTTTTTTGATGAATTGTTGCTTGGGCAAATTTGATCATGGCAAACTGTATTTTTCAGATTTTCTGCAAAATCAGCCTGTTTTATTCAATAATAGGGTTAGTGAGTGGGTGGAAAATGGTCACAAAACCAATTACAGCTGATCTTTATGCAAGAAAGATTGACAAACATTTATTTGCCTTTTTTTATACAGATATTCAACTCCATTTTCTCATATATCCTTCAGTATGCATGCACAATATTAAAATTCTGATTGATAATGATAACAAGCCAATAATTGTTTTCATGTTGTTTCTGAAAACTATTAAATTATACTATTTTGTTTCTTAAAAAAATTATGCAATTTATTAAAAATGTATGCAGTTTTGTTCCAAAATAGTATATGTAGCCTACTATTTAGTCCAAAAACACAACAAAAAGCTAAAATTCAATAGTTTTAATCAATGTCAAATCAATGCCTAGAGGATTTTTAGGCATAACAACATTACAGATTGTGTTTTTTATATTAATAGTTGTGGACTACGCATCTCTATTGTAGTGAAATGCTCTTTAAGAAAAAATGGGTTAAATCTTTGCTGTAATCTAGTGCTAGGTCTATAAAGCCCCTTTCATACAGAGATTCCGGAAAATACATGGATAATGTGTCCCGGGATCGTTTGATTTTTGGTTCATTCACACTGCCAGTGATTTTCCGGCACATGACGTCAGGATGTGACGTGTAACGTACGCGTCGAAAACATGTACTCTAACGCATCCACAAAGCTGGTGAATTACATTTTTTTTACGCCAATTTCCCGGGATCAACGCGCTGTGTGAAAGGGTTTTTGTTTGTAAAAGTAATCTAAAATCCACAATTAAATATCCAATATTTAATACAAGATACAAAATCATAACATTAATTAACTTAAATAATGGCTGCTATCCGATCTGGTTCCAATAAATTGTGCGTCTATATCTTTCAGAGACATTTTTGCTTAATTTATTAATTAGGAACTAGCAACCATCTGTTGTTTTCTACAACTTTTGCAGATAACTCTGTGATCCCATGATTCAACACATCTGCCCCATCCCTGTGAATATGGAAATCCTGACATTCCCATGCAATGTTACAGAGTTTACTGGGGTCTCTGTCTTGTCCCACAGCTGATGGGTATTTTTAGGTTTCCTACATTCCTCTTTTCCAGGAAAACGGCTCTGCTTGTCACTTTGGGTGACCGCTCTGTTGGGAGTACAAAATGCAGATCAGTGCTGATCTGAGGTCATTCCCGTGTCTTTAGTTTTAATAAGGTTTTGGTCAGAGTTTGGCTTTGGGAGGCTGGACCGAGATCAGGGGACCAGATCTGCTCTTGAGGGAATTGCTGTATGATTTTGTTTACCTCTTGATTTCCTGTGTTCCCCCAATTCTCAATGCTTGGTTTGTTCCAGTTGCCTGATAGAGAGTCCGCTGTGCTTGTATGTATATTTAAATGGATACATATTTAAAAAATAAATGAATATTGGTTTGTTTGTTTAGGTTTATATATATATATATATATATATATATATATATATATACATACATTTTTTTTTTATACACAGAAAATTTACATTTATATAAATTATTTTATCTTGTTTTATTTTATCTTATATTTTTATATATTTTCTCTAGCAACCATTTAGTAATACTTTTGCAACCACCTAGAATTTTAATTTAATTTTATTTTATTTACGCATGAATGCATATTTAACTAATTTTCTACCACATTTTAATTTTTATTTATTTACTTTTATACATTTAAATACACATAACTATATTATTAGCATTCATATATATGAATGTATGTATTAACCCTAACTCCTTATTCTGTGTATTTTTACGGCTTCACGATATTGAAGAAAAATATCATATGCAGTAATAACTTTTGTAGCTTTAATATGCATACTTTTCAAGACCATTTGAGTTCAATAAGCCGCAAAAGAGAACTGAATTCGGGATCACTTGCTGTCCGAGAGGTGGCTTTCTGTGTGTGTGTTTTAGGTGTAGGCCTATGTCAGACAGTGAGAGTACCACAATAAGTTGTTTCCCGCAGCTTATTGCGCTTAATAACTATTTTTAACATCAAGCAAGTCTCATGTAAGTAGGGCTGTGACTGTGGCAGTTTTTTACCACCACGGTGGTGGTAATGGACCAACCACGGGCGTTTTATATATATATATATATATATATATATATATACACACACACACACACACACACACACACACACACACACACAGCGGTTGTCAAGTTTACCAGCACAGCCCTACATGTAAGTAACATCCGTGTGCCAAGTCATTCTCTGCTCTATGCGTCGACCTAAAACTTTTTAAAGTAGCCTATTAAAATCATTCAGATATCGCAGGCCGTTGCGATATGCACATTTGAGATATTTCGTTAATTTCCATATATCATGCAGCCCTATATTTATGACATTGCAGGGTGTTCCAAATGAACGAATGTTGTCAAGTGAAGTGAATTCTGCAGATATCCCATGTTGAGTGTGCAGGGAACACACAGTGAATACTCCATAATGGGGCCCGTGTGAATCAGAACGCATCCTCTCCATCAATTTTATTCTTGAAGAAGCTCAGTTCCTGTGGTATCTGCAATGTTCCTTTTGCTCTGAGTTCACAGCTAAATCCTATTTAGTGCTTGCTGAGAAAGGTGCCATTAAGAATATACTGTCTGCTGCTCAGAACATTACTTCTGACTGTGGATCAGCAGTTTTTTCCGTATAGTGGCCAAAAAAAAAAAAAAAAAAAGCATAGATGTGGAAAACTGGTCCTTTGTCAGCATTCCTGATATAATACAATCTCTTACCTGACAGGTGGACTAAAGATGTTTGGGTCAGGATGTGTTATTTTAAAGGGATAGTTGAAAATTCTGTAATTATTTACTCGTCCTCATGACGTTCCAAGACTTTCGTTCATCTTCGGAACAGAAATGAAGATCTTTTTGATGAAATCAGTTCCTCCATTGACAACTACACAAAGTGAAGTTTCGAAAAGTTCATAAAGAGATTGTAAAAAATAATCTACATTATTCAAATGGTTTTGTCCAAATAAATTTTTTTTGCTTTATATGATAAACAGATTTAATTTAAGCTTTTATTTACATATTCATTAACGCACACATCAGTTGTGGTAAACAGAAGCTCAAGCATGTTCGCTTGACGTGCGAGAACCAATGAGGTTCATTCTCGTGTTATGCATCACGTTTGAGCTTCAGCAAGAACCAATGAGGTTCATTCTCGTTCTACGCATCACATTTGAGCTTCAGCAAGAACCAATGAGGTTCATTCTCGTTCTACACATTAGAGCCCGACCGATATGGATTTTTGGGCGCCGATACCGATAAAAAAAAGCCAGATACCGATATATCGGCCGATATTATTTATGTGTATATTATAATACAGTAGCAATATTATTTATGTGTATTATAGTACAGTAAGTTTGGACACACTTTACAATTGGTGTGTACAAACTTTTGATGGCTACTAGAGCCCGACCGATAAAGGATTTTGAAGGCCGATACCGGTACAAATATTTGTTGGTTTTAAATTTTTTTTTTTTTTTTCAGAAACGCGCAACAAAACATTAACAAATTTCCCTAACATTAGTTATTTGTAGTTATTTATGAGTTTTAACTAAAATAATATGATAATGCATTTTAAAAAGAAACTTGTTTCTTTTATTGTCACAACAGAACAGAGGAATATCAAAATATATTAAAGTTCTGATAAATAAAATGTATAAAAATACAAACTTAAGATTTTTTTTTAAGACTAAACGTTTAGTCCTTTGAACAAAAACAACAATTTCACATTCAAATTGACAACAAATTCAAATTGTCATAATTTACTCTCTCAAGTTGTTTTTTTCTTCTGTTGAAAATAAGTTATTTGGATGAATGTGGGTAACCAAACAGTTGATGTACCCAGTGACTTCCATAGTATATTTTTCTCCTTTGGAAGTCAATGGGGACCAGCTACTGTTTGGTTACCCACATTCTTCAAACTATTAATATTAGAAAAATATTAGAAGGAAATTAATACAGTTGGAACAACATTAGAGTGCCTGTAAATAATGAGATCATTTTTATTATTGGGTGAACTATCCCTTTAAGGACAAGCGGCAATGTGTTTACAATTGCTACTGTCTCTTTAAGAGCTGAGCACGACACGTCTAATGTACACGCATTTGACAAGCAGATTTTCTCTCAATTTTTGCCTTTACTTTAGACAACCGACTTTGTTTATGTAAGTCTTGTGTGTATTTAACAGTATTAGCACAATAATACTCGAAAGATAACTTAGTCCAGTATCCAGGCGCTGGTAGAAAGGCTTTTAGTGCATGTGAGCTTCACATGTACGCGCTGAGAAACGCACACGTTAGAACAGCGCATCAGTATTTAAAATTAAATGTTTAACCGACAAAGCATTAAAGCACATGCACATTATGAACTTTTGTGAACTGCAGTGTTAACATTTTATGTGAATATAGCCTACGTCGCGTTGTTCCGCTTCACTCTCGGCTTATTTAACCGCAGCAAAACTGGACATGAGTCACGAATTTTGTCATCCTTATTTGAGTTAAGAGAACTGATAGGGATGTTCTTTTAATTGTTATTCAAGCAATGTATGTCTCGTGAGTCGTGACCAACTCACCATGAACACACTTCACCGCTGATCTCACTCGCGGTTCTCTCTGCCCGACTCTGGCTAGATCAGCAGGTTGCAGAATGTGTGGCGCGTTATACACGAGTGTTGCCAACAGGGACGGTGTAGAGTGCCCTCTGGTGGACAAACTATACAACGCCAACACTCATAACATGGTTGAAGGGTGTTTCGTCCGTTTTTATTTTATTTTTGAAATATTCATTTATCGGCCGTTATAAATGCCGATACCGATAGTTTTGAAAATGCCTAATATCGGCCGATAACATCGGCCTGCCGATATATCGGTCGGGCTCTACTACACATCACGTTTCAGCTTCAGCAATGGGGTTTGTTCTCGCACGTCAAGCAAGTTCGGTTTAGCTTGTGTTTATGTTCGCTGTTTATATATGAATATAAACCTAAATTCAATCTGTTCATCCTACAAAACAATCAAGTCTCTTCAGAAATTTGGACTTTTTTTTGAACTTTTTAAAGCTTCAAAGTGGTAGTTGCGTAGCTGTCAATGGAGGAACATTCTTCATTTGTGTTCTGAAGATTAACAAAAGTCTTAAATGTTTGGAGTGGCATAAGGTAAGTAAATAATGACTTTTAATGACTTTTGAGTGAGCTAACCCTTTAATAATTGCTTTGATGAACGTTATTATTTTGTCAGTTTGTCAAATTAGTTTTTAAAAATGCAGTACTAAAAGACTCACAAATCCAGCACACAGTCCATCAGCCTCATTATATGAATAAGCAGAGAGTTTTAATTAGTTTACTGTTCATTCTTCATGTTTTGCATGGACAAAGCGCCAAGATAAATATTGCTGCATTGTAAACCTGTTACAAATTGGCTCCGAAAATGTCATTAAGAAAAGGCGAGAGGTGGGTTGCTTTGGTTTTTCTCTAGCAGTGATTGCCAGTGTGTCTAGTTTAGAAAATGCAGAATAACATGTTACATAAGAATACCTGCTGGCAAAAAAACATCACCAGCAAACACACACACACACAAAAAACACGCTGAGAGGCATACACAAATCAACAACTCTTTGACAAGGGGGAGAATTTTTCAAACTCGAAAATTGTATCCTGGAGGTTACGTGCGAATGAGCGAAGTGACATGTTTGCAGTCATAAATATGAATGAAGTTTCAGATTTCCCCTGTTTAAAGAAGCTGTTACTATGGAGACGTTGTTACAAGAAGGTCATTAGAGAGCTGCATTGCTGATGCGCACAGCGTTCGGAGGCAGAGCAAGGCGCGCTGCTGTCATCCATCTCCACTTTTCTGTCATTTATGGCTTTAGAGCGGTTTATCAATCAACATTTGATCTAACTGAGTGTGGACTAATTAGATGAGTCAGTTTTCTCGGCCTGCTGATATAAATCATTAGCCACTCAGGAAGATTTTTTCTCAGTAAGGAATGTTTGCAATAAACAGTGTTTGCGAAGGCAGGCACTAGTGTTATTGCTCATGCTTTGTGTTACAAGTATTATAATTCATCCTGCGTCGTTTGTGCAACACACATTAATGAAACCTGACTGGAATATCATAGAGACTTTGAGTTGGGCTCTTTTTACTTTGGCCAGTAGCAATCACCATTTTATTTTTATCTTGTTTGTATTATCTACACTGAAAAAAAAAATATTCGTTGAATTTAATCAATTTTTTGTGGTTGCAATGCACAATTGATTTTAGCTACATTTAAACAAATGCATTAAGTTGAACTAAAATGTATTAAGTTCAACTTAATGCATTTGTTTAAATGTAGGTAAAATCAATTGTGTGCAACCACTTATGATAAAAAGAAATTGATTAAATTCAACGAATCATTTTTTTTCTGTGTAGTTGCATGGAATATTTAAGTCCCATTATAAAGTGTACTGGATGTATTGTATTTGTTGGCAGCTACTGAAATGGACATCAATCATAATGGGGTTTATAAATCACTAGATGTTTAATTTGTACTTGGCATTTATACTTGGCATTGAAATATATTTAGTTAATTGGTGCTAAATTAAAGATGTTAATCTGTGTATGTAAAATAATTCATTAAAAGATTTCAGTGCAATGGTGAAAAAAGCTTGCCTTAAGCTAACCACAGGCAATTGTTCATAAAAAGGGTCAAGAGTATCTCAGTGGGTCAAGTATTCGCTTAAATACCCAGAAGGCCGGTGGTTGTGGACAGGGATTGTTGACTTTATGGAAGGTTGTGTGGTTTTGCGTACCTCAAAGCTACATGAAGTTGAAGCCACACATCTCCAGTTTTGATTTTATGGGCTCTTTGACCAGTGAAACCAGTGACATAAAATCAAGAACCATCATCAAGTATCAAAAGACAAAGAAGACCCACAATTCATTCAAAGCTAATAAAACCACCCGTATCATTGAGTGTGTTTCATATTCCCAAACGTGCAGACAAGAACATCAATCTGTCATCTTTCACAAAACAGAGGAAGAAATGAAATGCAGCTTCCCTTGTGTCAGCATTCTGTGAGTGTCTCTTTTTCTCTCTCTCTCTCTCTCTCTCTCTCTCTCTCTCTCTCTCTCTCTCTCTCTCTCTCTCTCTCTCTCTCTCTCTCTCTCTCTCTCTCTCTCTCTCTCTCTCTCTCTCTCTCTCTCTCTCTCTCTCTCTCTCTCTCTCTCTCTCTCTCTGATGAGTCCTCCTGCGTCTGCGGTGATGTTTTTTCACTAGTAGCAGTTGGAATGAATGGACGCTGCTTCAGCTATGCGGGAAGCTGGCAGCGAAACTCTACATTCAGCAACGCCAGCCTTGAGCTTTTACAAATGCATTATGCACTTCCTTTCCTCATCCGCTCACTGAAAAAAAAAAAAAAATCAACCCAAAAGCGCTAACCTGTTAGAAAAGGAAGTATGTGAAAACGGAGGGCATTGCCTTCACCTCTAACGCGCCAGTTAATGAGTGATGATTGTTGATGAGTTGGACAGATCTGTAACACAGTATTAAACTTGTTGAGGAGAGGTGTGCTTTTACTTTTTTAACCAGTAAGCAACCGTCATAGCAATGCCATTTTTATTAATATTCTTTTTTCAATTTATTTTAATTATTTTATGTATTCATTTATTAATAGTAAATGTATTAATTTCTAATTATATCAATTATTTACATTGATTATTATTAATTTATTCTGTATTTTAATATTATTTTAAATTTTGTATTATTTTAGTCATCCCAATCTTTTGTTGAAATATTTTTGTATCACAATATTTTTGTTGTGGTTGATGGAATAGAACTGAAAACGAGGGAAATGGGTAAAAGTAGTTCAGGGTAAGACTGCAGATTTTATTCATTCATAAGACCAATGTTTGCTATAATTAGTCATTTTTTATAAACTTCTTTGTTGTATTACTAAATGCATTAACATTGCATCTCTGTGTGACTTAAATTTACATCTGCTTATGAGGCATTAAAAAGAAAACAATATTTTCATTTTGTTTTATACCAGCCATCAGGGTTCCTTGGAGTCTTTTAATGTTATCATAAAATGACTCAAATATCTGAAATTGGTCTATCTTTGCACAGCAGAAATCGTTCCATAACACTCTTCAGATCGCACTTATACTATCACACGTACTGGCTGAAGACCCAGAGCCTTCATTAGGTGTCAGGGTGAAGCAGTGATATCTATAGCTTGTCCCACAGAGCACTGATGCTGCTCGTACCATCTTTATCACAGCGCTGTGATGTGGAAATCGCCCCGTTGTGAATGTGGGTGAGCGTGTTCGTGCTGGCACAATAGAGTGAGAGGGAATGTGTGTGTTAGTGGGTGCGTAGGTGGATGTGTGCGGGTGGAAACGAGAAGAATCGACGGTGCTAACGTCGGCGTTGTCTCTTCAGACACTCCTTCAGAGAGCTCATGTGGGAGAGAGCGTGGGTCAGATCGACCTCAGGAGTGTCCAGTGAGCTTACAGCAGGTCTTGTTTTAGAGCCAATGGGCCGTCCCAACTGTGAGAAAAAGCCTTTTGTGCAATACGTCACTAATTAAAGGGGATACTTCATTAAAATTAGTACATGAGTACGTATGAATGAATCTCACAAAAGAACATGTCCAGGTAATATTTCACCCCAAAATCAAAAGAAATAATAAATAATAATTTGCTAAAGAAAATTAAGACATTTTTTTAGGACTGTTAAAATTGTTTTTTCCAGCAATTTCTCATTAACGTAATTGCAAAAAATCTCATTATAGTACTGTAATGTAAAAAAAAAGATGTAATTTAAAATGTACATTATGGTATTGTTTGTTGTACTGTTTTTATACTGATTTTTAATTAAAAAAACTTACGGTAATTTTTGTACTATAATACAATATAATGAGAATTTAGGAAAATGTGCCTAAGTGTCATGAAAATAATAACAATAGATTTAAAGAAATATTTTCTTTGATATGAAAAAAAAATCTGAAATCTATGTGAAAATAATACAAACAAATATTTCTAAAATATTTCTAAAAACTGGCTTTGTTTAATACAAAAAAAGGAATAAAATTTTTTAATTTGTTATTTTCTTTTATGTATAAAATTACACACACACACACACACACACACACACACACACACACACACACACACACACACACACACACACACACACACACACACACACACACATACATATATACAGTGCTATGCATAAGTTTAGACACCCATGCTAAAGTTGACTAAAAAGAGGAATAAAAAATCATCTTTTGGAAATTGAACTTAATGCCTTAATTTAAAAAATTAGGAAAAATCCAACCTTTAAGGACACCAATTTTCTTTGTGAATGAATAATGTATCGTAAATAAATAAATGTTCTTCCTTAAAATACAGGGTGCATAAGTTTGGACACCCATATGTTAAATTCCCATAGAGGCAGGCAGATTTTTATTTTTAAAGGCCAGTTACTTCATGGATCCAGGATACTATGCATCCTGATAAAGTTCCCTTGGCCTTTGGAATTAAAATAGCCCCACATCATCACATAGCCTTCACCATACCTAGAGATTGGCATGGTTTTATTTCAGTTAGCCTAATAGCTGGTTTGATTTGCATTGAGAGATGATCTTATGGAAAGTACTCCATGCCAATCTCTAGGTATGGTGAAGGCTATGTGATGATGTGGGGCTATTTTAATTCCAAAGGCCAAGGGAACTTTATCAGGATGCATAGTATCCTGGATCCATGACGTAACTGGCCTTTAAAAATAAAAATCTGCCTGCCTCTATGGGAATTTAACATAGGGGTGTCCAAACTTATGCACCCTGTATTTTAAGGAAGAACATTTATTTATTTACGATACATTATTCATTCACAAAGAAAATTGGTGTCCTTAAAGGTTGGATTATTCCTATTTTTTTAAATTAAGGCATTAAGTTCAATTTCCAAAAGATTTTTTTTTATTCCTCTTTTTAGTCAACTTTAGCATGGGTGTCTAAACTTATGCATAGCACTGTAAGTATATGTGTGTGTCTAATGAATAAATGTAAATGTTTATAGCCATTCTATAAAACTATAATTGTATAGCTATAATTCATAAAGTTAGTTAAGTTAGCAGACAGCCCATTTAACTTTAAAGGCCAGAGAGAGGGTAAAAAAAGAGCCATGTTAAACAGTTTTTGTTCTAAGAAACCTCGACTGACAATAATAGTGTAGCATCAAATGCTATAAAGTGTAGAATGTGTTTCATTTGAGTTTGTTTCGAGGTGTTTGTTTCGCTGGAGGACATCCTCTTGTGGAAAGACAGGCCAGTAATCTTTTTTTACTTTTTTTATCATTATTGTCCTGCGCCCATGTGCAACACCTCAGTTAAAAGTTCAGAACTCTGTTTGAAAAGATGAAGGATCGACAGAGGAAGAGGAAGGATGCGTCAGAGAGAGAAGGGAAGTGCACGATTCCAGAGCGTTCCCGCGTGTAATGTATCGTATGTGCCATGCCGATGTTTCCATAAATTCCAGCACGTTTCAATGTGAATCCCACTCGTGGCTCCGTGTTGCTGTGCCTTCCATTGAGAGATGCAGCGGAGAGGTGGGCGGAAGAGGTGGCGTTACGTAACTGAGAAAAAGGACTGATGAGATAAACTTCAGTTAGAGAGAACGAGGAAGATAAAATAGTGCGTGATACCTCATCCTTCACTTAAGACCACTGTGTGGATTTGTTTGTGTGTATATGCACTTTCATGACCTCATATGTTGCGTTTCTTGTTGCATAAGTGCAATTCAGATTTTGACTCTCCTTAATGAGAGAATTATCCCATCCTGTCTCTGTGTAAGTTCACGAGTGCAGACACGTCTAGTTATGGTCAGATTTTCATGAGGTCATGCTGTTTGAAACAGATCTTGCTGAGGAAGCCAGATGTTATTAACATGGTAGCTACTAGCTACTTGAATACCTAAACACATGCCACATTTGAACTATTGCCCCCTTCAGGTTACTGAGATTTGATATTGGCACAGTAAATAAGTCTCTTATGCTCAGCAAGGCAGAAGTACTGTAATAATATTGTGGAAAAAGACTGCGATTCCTGTGACAGTCTTCAGTGTCACATGATCCTTCAGAAATCATTCTAATATGCTGATTTGCTGCTCAAGAAACATTTATTATTACTATCAATGTTGAAAACAGTTGTGCTGCCACATATTTATGTGGAAAAAGTTAAAACGGCTTTTATACATCTTTTATACAACAATAATAAATGTCTTTACTGTCACCTTTTGATCAATTTAATGTATCCATGGTGAATAAAAGTATTATAGACCTGAAACTTAATTTTGTGCTTTTGTTTTCCCTTGTATTTGTAGTAAAGTCCTTTAGGATCCGCATGTTTTCATCCAGATGCCTTTTTTTCAGTCTTTGTTAGTCTTTGTGTAGTATTTAGCTCGATGACCTTTACTTCAGAGCACGGAGCTACTTATTAATGTTTTCCAGTGTGTTTTGTAACCGAGACTTGTTTCGAAAGAATGTTTTGACATGTTTTTATGGTAAGATTAACTCTGAAGGATTAAGTCTGAGGTTAGAAAGGTTGTTTTGTGATGGAAAGCGTGGATGAAACTGGAATAGACTGCAGGGTGGACTTCAGGTTGATCCTGCCACACAGCTTGCTGTGACCCAAACACTGAAGATGCATTGAGATGGAAGACATTGAGAACAGTGGCTTAGCGATTATCATTCATTTACTACTCGACAATATATAAAAACTTGTATTACTATGATCTGTCCAGTGCAGAGCTCAAGGCTGCTTGGCCATGTTGCATTAGCAGGACCTCTGGTGACTGGATGTCAGTGTTGTGATTTCAGCTAATTGATGCACAATGTGTTCTGACACACAATTGTCTTGTCTACATGTTTTATTCTTTAGTTGTTTTGACTAGCGATATAAAGCAGAACAATTCATCAGACAAGGTTAGCTATATATACCTTTTTATGTAACATTTCATTACTGCAACTGAAGTAACAAAATTAACATCTTCATATAAACGTATCTAGAAGTATTTATTCTGTGTCTGTATGGAGCTGTATTTATTTTTTTTGTATCTTTCTCTGTTTATTTTAATTGAAATATTTGGTTGCACACTATTTTAAGGTGTCATTGTTACAGTGTAATTATATATTTAAGTACTGTATAATATTATTTAACAAAATGTACTTACTATAGTGTTAGGGTAGGATTAGGATTTTGCTAAGGGTTGGTTGCATGTAATTATGCATCATTTACTGTTATTACTATGGTAAGTATATGTAACAAGGACACTAAAATAAAGTGTTACCAAATGTTTTAGTAAGATGTTGTTTGAAATATATTTCATTTTTCTTTGGTATTTAGTTATATCTCATTTGCTGTCCGTCATCATTCGTCTTTAGTATGTTTGACAAATAAGAATAAAAAAATGTCTTTAAAGAAAATGAATGGCATATTCTGACTAATGGTCTTTTTTTCTTTTTCTATGTCCTGTGCCACCATGCTGAAATGAATCCTGATGACGTCTGCTTTTTAGGTAAGAAATCTCTCTTTATTAAACATGCACACTGCAGTTGTAAATATGAATCGCTATCCAGTCTTCAAATTTATATATATTGGCTGGTTACTGAAGAGCTTTATTTTGCTTCAGCATGGCATCGTTTACCCCAGTAAGAGATGGCAATAATTGCATTTTAGTAGTACTTAGTACTTAGTACCACTCCATGCATTTTAAAGATATTAAAAGACATTTTGATTTGGTGAAAGCTCTTGAATGTAATTTCATGACTAATATATATATATATATATATATATATATATATATATATATATAGCTGCTACCACATAACAGCCTCATTAAATGTGTCAATTTTGAAGTTTCAGCTTCCAAATGGCATGAAGAATCAGGGTTTTAAACATACTCTGGAAATGGTTTCCTTTTTTTCTTTTTTTTAAGCATGCCATTACAGCTCTTTGCTATGTGTGTAGTTGTGTACATTAATAAATTTGGTCCTCTATACTTTCATTCAGAATAGTTTAAAACAAATTTCATATCCTGCTTTTTCTTGTTTTAGTAAACTGCATGAGTCAGTTCTCATCTTATAAACATTGTAGTTTAAACACATATACAGTAGATGATTTCATATTCAATTTATAATGTGGATTATTTATGTTAGTGGTTCTCCAAATGGAGTATTGTTTGATGTATTCTATGGAGTGCCTCAGGTGTATGTATTGGGCAACATTCATTTGCAAATACATGGGCATATTTTCATAATTTACAATCTCATGAAAACATGCCCAGTTCATATTTCACCCCACTATTAAAAGACAAAAAATAATTATATTTTGCATAATTAATATAAATATTTTTTTGGACCATTATTATTATTTATTTTTTTTGGCATTGCGATTGCATTATTTTCTCGAAAAATTAGTGGATTTTCATTATCGTAATGCATTCAGATCAGATGTTGTACTTTGGGTGTTTTATTTTTTGTAATTCTCATTATTTTCAATGACAATTATTTTCTAATTACTAATAATGGGATTTTTAACAGTATTACAGTAAAAAAAAATTCTTTCCATTTAAATCCACATCAATTAAATTAATGCAACAAATGCTTCTATTATGGAATACCTTTTAGTACTTTCAACTTTTGTAGTTTTTAATGTTGTAATTATAATAAGAATTTGTGGGCAAAATGTATTTAATTGTCACAAAATGCACAAAAAAGCATTTTTTCCTAATGCAAAATATAATTTCTCTTTGATTTCTTCTGATTTCGGGGAGGAATATGACCTGGACAAGATCCTGATGAGTTTTGTGAGAATCCATACTTGGTATGCATAAAATATATTACACAGTAAGCTCACTAAGCTGTGTGAACGCACGTGTGTCATAAATAATTGGAATATTTAATGAAGCAGCAGAATGAGTGTATGTGTAAGTGAGATTTGAAGGCCAAAGAGGTTGTCTTTGTGATGCTGTGTGACATTGAACTGATTGGTATCTCTTGATTGCTCGAGCTTCGCTGGCCAGATGTTTTCATTTCTCTGTTTCTTGTGTTTCCCCTCCCTCTTTCACAGCAATCAGTCGCATCCCTCTCTCCCCTATCTTTAGGAGTCAGGCATGTAATTATGTTGGCTTGTTAGTGTGTGTGTGTGTGTGTGTGTGTGTGTGTGTGTGTGTGTGTGTGTGTGCGCGCACTCCTGGAAGGAGGAAGGTGGCACAGGGGGTGTAGTCGAACCTGCCACTTTGAGCTGGTGCATCAATTACCCACTGGGTGTCTCTGTCACGTACACATCTACACACATACACATATATACTTGTACACAAACACAGTCATGGCTGTTTTCAGACACTAAGACAAAGATATACTCACACAGTGACTATCATCGTGTCACATGCAATTATGCGTTTAATGCATACTATGAACTGAAGTGGAATTACCATAACTGAGATGAAGACATTGTGATTTTCCACCTATATGGGTGTGCGAGGTCTCTCACCCCGGGTGTCGCCTGCAGGGTTTACAGCTGTGAGTTTGGTGTGTTTGTGAATTCTCACGGGTGAGTGTGACGTAGTCTTCTACAGATCAGATGTTTTCAGCAACTACTGTGATTTGATCGCACACGCTCCCAATCTTTGAGCCGTTGCGATGACATTCGCATTGTGTAAATGAAATAATGGAAGTGTAACATTGATGTTTTTTAGTGACCTAGCTATATTTTATTTTACTTACCAAATTTTGGCAAAATTTTTGTCAACGACGTGTATATATTTGAAGGATATTGGTCATTTGTAATCATGGGGTCTTTTAAGGAATGTTGATAGTTCAGTCAAAAGTTAATATGCTGCTACAGTAATGTACTTTGAATATAAATTCACATTATGATTCATATTATGTGAGCTATTAAATTATTTAAAATGGTCCTTTTTGTAGTTAGATTATGTTTCTATCGCTGAACCTACTACGACATTATTTCTGTGACTAAAGTTTACATTTCTTACTGTGTTTACTAGAGTTATGTGGGGATGGCATTGAAATTGATTAGAAATTGTCTAACATAAAAAAACATAAAAAAAGAAATGTCAGTAAGACTTCATTGTCACACTGGCTTCAGTAGCTTGAAATGCGCATTTTAAGTCTGTATTACATTTCATTCATTATAAATGCCTTAAATATTAATATTTTAATATAAAGATTAATATGATTTTATTTACTTTACTTGAACTTGGAATATTCCTTAAACTTTTGAGCCTGCTACAATTTTATATAGTCATCTTAGATTGCAATCTTGATTGCAGACAATTATATAACGTTTTACTGTTGTCTTTTGAGGATATGTTTTAATATTCTATTATGAATAATTCGTTGGCTAGCTCTTCTTTTCAGAGTGCTGTCAGTTAATATGATTGATATTACAGGTATGAATATTTAAAAGGATTTATAATGCTACCCTGAACCTTCTAGAACCCAGATTCTGCTGTCTCACTCAGAGCCAGACTGTGTGTTTCACCTTAAGGTGTAAACTTTTCTGAAACAGCCTTTCATCTTCCCTTCAAATGCTTTGAAATGTTCCGGTCCTATTTTCTATTCAGTTCAGGTAGTAGAAATGGCTCTTTTTTCACCCATCAAAGCTTTGTAATGGGTTAAAAGTTATTAAGAGCAATTTTAGCCTACAGTCATGTGTCGTAGTTACTGCCTTTAATCCAGTTTTTCTTTTCAATTCTGACTGTGTGCACATCATTTCACAAAGTTAGCCATTTCTGCTCTAACAGCTCTAGTTTCCAACTTACATCCTTTTTCAGTGTTTGCATCTGTCTGAAGATTGAGCCATGTGGACTTGTTGGTTTGTAGCAGGCTTATGCATGGATAAATGGAGTTATATACTGTTCCAGGGGCAGGAATCCTTTTTTGTCTCTTTGTAAAGTGGCTCATGCTCTTTACTGCAGTTGTAAGGTGTTATGTAAGGCTGAAGGCTGTACATCTATTCAGACTATTCAGCCAATCATGCAAGTCACGTTAGCATATATTACCACAGCAGCCAATCATGCAAGTCACGTTAGCATATATTACCACAGCAGCCAATCATGCAAGCCACATTAGCATATAATACCACAGCAGCCAGTCATGCAAGTCACGTTAGCATATATTACCACAGCAGCCAATCATGCAAGCCACGTTAGCACATAATACCACAGCAGCCAGTCATGCGAGTCACGTTAGCATATATTACCACAGCAGCCAATCATGCAAGCCACGTTAGCACATAATACCACAGCAGCCAATCATGCAAGTCACGTTTGCATATATTACCACAGCAGCCAATCATGCAAGTCACGTTTGCATATATTACCACAGCAGCCAATCATGCAGGTCACGTTTGCATATATTACCACAGCAGCCAATCATGCAAGTAAGGTTTGCATATATTACCACAGCAGCCAATCATGCAAGTCACATTAGCATATATTACATGCAAGTCACGTTAGCATAATTACCACAGCAGCCAATCATGCAAGTCGCATTAGCATATGATACCACAGCAGCCAATCATGCAAGTCACGTTAGCATATATTACCACAGCAGCCAATCATCCAAGTCACATTAGCATATGATACCACAGCAGCCAATCATGCAAGTCACGTTAGCATATATTACCACAGCAGCCAATCATCCAAGTCACATTAGCATATATTACCACAGCAGCCAATCATGTAAGTTACGTTAGCATATATTACCACAGCAGCCAATCATGCAAGTCACGTTAGAATAAATTACCATTGATTCCGAAGAGCATCTGTCTAATGTTTTATTGCTCTGCCTTAGGACTCTCTCTCTCTCTCTCTCTCTCTCTCTCTCTCTGTCTCTCTCTCTGTGTGTTGTTGTCTTACCCCTGTCATTTATTTTCCCTGTCTCAGCTATTTTATCTTTTACAACAGACAGTACTACTCACCCTTAAGATGTTCCAAACCGCAAACCTGTATGAATATTTTTTTCTGCTGAACACAAAAGACGATATTTTGAAGAATATGGATAACTAAACAGTTGATGGGACCCCATTGACTTCCATAGTATTTTTTTCCCCCATACCGTGGAGGGCAATGGAGCTTCGGATTCTCGCCTAAATGTTCAAATAGCCTACACACAACTACTCTACACTACTCTTGACCGAATAACTTTTGTAGGTTTAATAAGGATTAATCTATATTTAATATATACCAGTAAAGACTATGCAGTGTTATCCTACACTGTAAAAATAAAAGGTGCCTGGAGGAACCTTTTGGGGTTCTTCACTTTGCCACACCGGCGGAACCGTCTGTAGATCCTCTAGGCACCCTTTAAAAGGGGCCGGTTCTCTGAGGAACCACACAGGTTTCCTGAGGAACTCTTATATTAGGCACTGTGTGGAACCACTTTGGGTGCCTCCAGGAACCAAATTTCATTTTTTTAAAATATTTAATTTCATGTTGTTACTATGGTTACCTTTGACTTCTATTATAATAAACACATTGAACCAAATACAAAATAAGAATTGTTTATTACATATTTGATATTCATTTTTATACATACACTTCCATGCACATGGGGAAAAAAGCTAACTACAGATTAATATCAATGACTACACAAAAAAATAGTATAATACATAAGCAACATGAATAATCAACCATGTATATACAATAGATAAACAAGAAAAGACATCTCAACAAAATGCATGGAAAGACATATGTTCCACTAAATAAATCAATGTAAAAAAATTACATTTGAACTAATTAAAAATGTCCATCATACTTAACTTTAAAACATTTGTGTTTCAGTCCGATGGTTAGTCTGACATCACTGTTTCCAAGTCCAAAAGCTCTATCAGATGCCAAAAACAAACAACAGTGCTAATATACACTCATTGTGCTGTAACCTTTATCTCTATACTGAAATCTCTGATCGTTAGTTATTCAGCTATTTTGAATCATAAAATGTTTAAGTCTGGGATGCCGTTAGACTGGAGACTGTAATGTACACTATGGCTTTTGAAAAGCTTAAATGTGTGACTTGAATCAACAGTGTTCATAAATGGTTGTTGAGTATTCTCATGAAACAAGATAGAGGAAGTAGAAGTAGAGGCTTCGACCCGAAACAGAGTTAAGGTGCAGTAAAATGATCTGTTGTTCTGTGAATGTTCACTGGTGAATTCAGTCATTTCAATATGAATTCACACGATCAGCAATTTCGTTTGTGGTCAAAAATGTCACTATGGGACCAAGTTGGTGTGAGGTACTTAATGAGTTAGAAAAGTGAAAAGGTACGGCATCGTTTTCCGTGTGTTTTTCCTCTTTTCTGGTGGATGGTCCAGGCACTTCGATGATTTTCAGGTCTACAGGAGGATTTTTATTCTTGGTCAAACTTGTATTTCAGCTTACCGAGATCCCTGCAAAGTACAAAATTTACTAGTAATGTAATTAAAGTGATAGTTGTGAAATTTAAATAATTTCCTCAGCCTTGTGACGTTCCAAACCTGTTTGACTTTCTGTCTGTGGAACCCAAAAGCAGATCTCAGGCATAATGCAACCCCAGTCACCGATCGCTGACAATGCATGAAACACAAGCAGAAAACAATTGTGTAAATCATTCATGAAACCATTCTTATGTACACTTGTCTAGTTCAATTAAATGCAACAATTTATGTAAAAATGGTTAAGCTCCAAAAATGTCCCAGAAAAGATCCTAAAAATAATCAATGAGTTCACAACTCATGTGTTATGGGTTGTGTTGCAAGTCTTCTGAAGCCTAATTGCTTTTTCCTATTTATTAATTTTTTTGTCGAAAAAGACTAAACTTTAAGTTATAATTCAGAGTTAAAATGTCTATAGCATTTTTTGTGAATCAAACCTGTGATATTATTTTTTTGAGTAACATGAATGAGATTTGAGATCATGAGAAAAGATTTTCAGAGAGTAACTGATTAAAAAACACAAGTACACAGTCAAACAATACAATTTCACACAGAGAAAGTTCATAGTAATAAAGTACTGCATGTGGTGCAGGTAACTTACTGTAATTCAATGTTGCCACTGAAATGTTCAGATTATTTTAGAAATGTAATGGTTGTTCTGGGGAAACAAAAGAACAAAGCTGATTATTCACAACATAATATTTATTGACCAGTAAATGGCTTTAAAATGGTATTTGAGAGAATGAGGACACCTGTAGTAAAGTTAGGCTAAACAAAAACAGAGCAAACTATAACCTGTTTTTGTTATTCATAACAAACGCCAAGAATCAGAGAATTTTCTAAATTAGTTAGGCTATATCAGCAATTTGAAGACACAGTTGTACAAAATATGTTGAATTGAATGACTAAATCAATCTAAGACAATAAGTCAATCATTTCCATTTGTTCATTAGATCAACGTAGTTAGCATCGCGGCTAAAACCTTCATACCAGATACTGTGCAATAAACGAGTGGTAAACACTGTAAAAACGTAGTAATGTATAATAAATTTAGTTTATATATATATATATGTGTGTTTAAATATATAGTGAGTAGACTCTGTCTGTATTTATATTTATTTGGCGAGTTTACAAACCTTGTAATGGAGAGCCGAATAAACGGCGGAAGCTTTGATGAGAGGAGCCGTTACTTTCCTGATGACGATCAGCTGAGCTTTGTTGCGCGCGAGCAGCGCGAGCATCACTGAAGCGACGACAGCAGAGGAATAGCAGCAGTTTCGTGACTGAATAATACTTTTCTCCTCCTGCTTCTTCTTCTTCATATAATATTATTATTATTTAGTGTTGTTGTTTAAGGTTTAAATGACTTAATAAAAGAGGCCTATACTAAATATATGTAAGCTACCCAAGTGAAAAAGACTATAGTTACTGTTAAATGTATTAAAAATGCATTAAAGTATATTTGTATTGTAGGTCTACTAAAAAAACACACTCAAGTACATTTTTAATACATTTAATAGTACATCTTTTTCACCTGGGTATGTATACTGAATCAAACTTGCCTATAATAATAATAATAATAATAATAATAAAAATGCATTAAAGTAGGCTATATTTGTATTGTAGGTCTACTAAAAACACACTCAAGTACATTTTTAATACATTTAATAGTACGTCTTTTTCACCTGGGTATGTATACTGAATCAAACTTAAGTAGCCTATAATAATAATAATAATAGGATAATAATAATAATAGAATAATAATCTAATTCGGGCCTCACTGAACCATTGGGTTCCTCCAGATGCTGGCTTTAACATAACAGATCTTCCAGGAACCACTTAAATGTTAAAAGATCTTCCAATAACCCTTTTATCACATTCAAGTTCCTCTATTTTCCCCCAAAGCACTTTGAGGTCTCATGGTAATGAAAAGGTGACTCCAGAACCTCTGAAGTAAATACAAAGTGCTTAAAGGGGTCATATAATGCCATTTTTGTACAAGCTAATATGATTCTTTAGGGTCTAAATTAAAAGTTTGTAATATACTTTAATTAAAAATTCTCATTAGTATTGTAAGAAAACACTAATTTTACCTGGTCAAAAACAGCTCTGTTTTCAGCACGCCGTTTCAGTGCATGTGTCTTTAAATGATAATGAGCTTTGCTCACTCCGCCCCTCTGTTCTGTGCGTACACCGTTTGTAACACAATAACCACGCGTTGATCATTATAAACCTGGGATTATGAATTATATTGAGAACGTCATACATGGAAAACATGCTGTAATGTACCCTGAGTGTAAACCTTAGATGCATTCATCGTGAAGCCTGCAGCAAGGTTTGCAAATTTCGCAAAGATTAATATAAATACTAATATAAAGGTTAATAAAACATTACACTCACATCTTCTGGAGGTTCAGCAGTAACACGTTGGTACCGATCCGTTTTTTCTCATTTGTAAAGCTGTCTGTTGTGAAATGATTCGCGTAAACATGAAAGCATGGACGATCGTGGGGAATTTCCGTGAGGGAATCCCCGCGTCAATCCTTTGGGCATATGGCTTCAAAAACAAAACTCAGCCACTGCATCTATAACGGCTCAGATTTAGGAACATCCAAATGACTGCTGTGTTCCTTATTACATCTAAGAACAGAACACCACAATCGCGTAGACGCCATTCTACTCCAGCATAACAACAATGGCGGACTACTATGACGATGGCTGTCACAGCTTGCTCAGGGCGGGTCTTGTGTTGAAGCACGGCTGTCAATCACAATCGCGGGAGGGGCGTACGATCTTATGACGTCACAATATCGAACGGCTTGATTTCATAGATGGTCAAACATATAAGGAGATTAAAACAAAACCCCTGGATGGATTTTAATCATGATAGGATGGTTGTGTACAGGCACTGCCAACAGACATTTCAGTGCAATCAACTTGTAAAAGTGCATGTACCATTATATGACCCCTTTAAAGGATCCCATAAGTTCCAGCAAGAACCTCAAAGATTGTCAATGCTCCTCCAGTAACCCTACTATAGGAAAAAGAGCTTTGAGGCACCAAAATTACATTTTGAAGTTCCTTGAGTATCCAACAGGATACTTGAGGCTCCTTTAGTTTTTACAGTGTACTTTTGATTTCTTTATTCAGTTTATGTTGTAGGCTATCTGAATACCACTGTTAGTAGTCTACATCTTCCTGAAAAATTTGAAGCACTGTTTATTTAATTTGCATTTTTGTTCTCTTGTATTTATTTGTCCATTTTATTTGTAATTACTTTTTTGTTCTTGACTGTTTTCTTGTCTCCTGTAACAGTTTTGAGGGTCTTTTACTTAGCTACATTAGTAAACCTAGAGTTTTTGCTGAAGTAGCTTATCATTAATTGTGACATTTTTACTGATACCTAAAATTGTTCATATCATGAAATAAGACTTTGATCATATCGCCCACCAATAATCATGTTAAGTAATCGTGATTTTCAATATTGACAAATAATCGTGATTATGGTTTTCGCCATAATCCAACAGCCCTATATCTAGCCTATAGCATTAAAGTGAACATGATACCATTTGCAACTCATTTTACTTAATGTATCATACTACTTTTAAACGGGATATTCAACAAGAATTAATGTTGGAAGGCACTATTTTTTTCAACCGGGAATTTTTTGGATGATAAAGTTGGCTTTCCATTCCAGAATTGAGTGAGATCTGAATGTGAGTTTGCTAAAATAATGCTTAAATATCTGTTGGCTATTGGTTCAAATTTTCCATTTTGATTCAGTGTTGACTTTAAAAGTGAATTGTTGTAACCAGGAGTTAACTGCAGCCTGTTTGACTGTAACTCTGGCAGAAGGAAGCCATTGCCTGTGGTTTCTCAGAGCTCTTGGCAGGGCTGAGCCGTGTAGCATGGGTTGGCTGGAGCATCTCTTGAAGGTCCGCCAGACCTTGGAGCTGACGCAACTCTTTCCACGCTAGTTACGTTCGACATTTCAACATCTCCAATTTTTTCTCTGCAGGATAGAGTGAAAAAGACACGTGTATATAGCCTACATGTAAGGATTTTCAGGAAAAACCAAAGAGGCCATGAAACCAAAATGGTAGTTTTATTGCTTTCGGCACATGTCTGTTTGCTTTAAGGCGAGACACGGCAGGCAAAAACATCGTTTTTTTTTTTTTTCACTGGTCAGTTTTGAGATTTGGGGATATTTGTCTTCAATAACATGTCTTCTTTCAGTATTATTCCTAGCCTGATTTATATAACATTTTATTCCAAAAGACATGGGGCAAATCGATTTTTTAAGGCTATTGACAGTATATTCTGATTTACAGGATAACAAAAGTAGATATCCATAAATCCCTCTGTATTTTTTTCCCCATCTAAAATTTGAACACAATGAAAAAATAATTTTGAACTTGGCTTTATCCAATATTTAGATTTTGTTTTTTAAAATATAAGCAAATTAGCGCATTTAATTAGATAATGACTAATTTGCACCAAATTACGACCCGTACCAGTCTAAAATAGTCCGAATGTAAACACTTATTCTAGTTGTAGTGATTCAGGATAAGACAGAAACACGGTTTGGAAAATGGATTCATAATGTACTCGCTTGTTATATAATGTTTTGAACACAAAAAAAGTTACGGACTGCAGCTTTAAGCAGCAAATCATCATATTAGAATGATTTCTGGAGGATCATGCACTGAAGACTGGAGTAATGATGCTGAAAAGCTTTAATGTAAATTATATTTTAAAATATATAATGATAGAAATTACTCGTTTTGAAAAAAATGTTCACAATATTACTGTTTTTACTTTATTTTTGATCAAATAAATGCAGTCTTGGTGAGCTCTTCCTGATGAGACTGAGAATGTCGACATTGGCGCTATTTTTCGAGTTGGCTTTGAGCAACATGTCAAGCTTTTCCTGAGCCAAAAACTTTTCATCAAAAATTGTCTATTACTAAATGATCAGAATAAACAACAGAACAATCAAATGATAAAAAATAAAGCATTAAAATATAATTTTCACACTTGAGCAAAAATGACGGGTCATTTAAAATCTCTAATTGCTGAAATGTTCCTCAAGGAAGACGCTTTGAAAAAAGTGTTTTTTTGCCGCTTTGCTGCTCGTAGCCTGCAAGCGGCATCAGCGACAGATTGCAGCTTCAGTACAGCCCGCACACATTTATTCGAGTCATATTCATCCCAAATCTCCTTCTCTGTTGCCTTTTCATTCAGCTTTCACACACTAGGAGCCAAAGCTTCATGAATGTGACCCTAGCGCTGACGTAGATCGCCCCACGCGCCCACATCCTGCTCGGGCAGCCGGCTCGCAGATCTCCTACCTGTTCAGGAGGAAAGGTTGGATTGAACTGGCCGGATGCAAAGAGGGGGCTATCGTTGCTTCCCCTCATCAAAATCCTCTTTACACTCTTCTCTGCCATCTGGAGAGGATGCCAGTCGCTGTATTTAGAAGTGTGAACCGGGAACCGTGCCAGTTCAAGGGGATACTCTCGTAGCCGGGCTTGTCAGTGTGGAGGGTCTAATTGAGAGGGAGGTTGTCTGTTTTGGACATTCAGAACATTTTACAGCTTAAAATAGTGTTGGAAAAGAAACCGCCACATTTAAGCGAGCTTCGCTATAACAGCATGTATTATGAGTAAAATCAATTGAGTGATTTAATCTGCTCTCTCTTCAGTTTTTATATTCCTGAAAGCTTAATTGTTTTAGCATCATTACTCCAGCCTTCAGTGTCACATGATCCTTCAGAAATGATTCTAATATGCTGATTTGCTGCTCAGGAATATTTTTTTCATTATGTTTGAAAACAGCCGTGCTTCTTCATATTTTTGTGGAAACCTTGATACATTTTTTTTTTCAGGATTCTTTGAATAGAAGTGTTTTTTTATTTTTACTTGGTTTGGTGTAAACAGACCTGGTTTTGTGTTTGTTTGTATCTAGTTAGCTGGTAAAGCTGGCACATTTCCACTGTCTTATGTGCTCGGTGAGGTATTGTGGCAGATTTAATGGGAACGTGCCATGTACCTGCAGCCTTGCTGTCTAATGAGCGTCACGAAGCCCAAAACACTCCCGGGTTTGTGTGTGCATTTTAGCATGTGCGTGTGCTTGTTATGAAATGGCTAAAGGTGCAGTTGCAAATCTAGTGGTGTGAAGAGGGATACGCATATGTTTGAGCGTATGTGTTTGTCTGAAAATACCTGGAGGGGCTGTTTCAAACCTCCTGGAGTGCAGAGGGAACGTTATCTTCGAGTGTATGTGTGCGTTGGATCAAATGAAATCCCTGTGGTGAGCAATCCTCTGTGTGTGTGTTCTGCATTTTATTGATATTTATTATCTGTATGTGTTCAAATGCTCCCCACCGACCCTCTTCTCACTGGTTTGATCATCCTCAGACGTTCAGCCATCATGAAATCACTATAACTCTATTCCAAACACATACTGTCATGTTGAGTCTCATGATGTACAATAATCTTTGTACTGAACTCATTTGAAATATGTTTTATTAGGATTTGCAACGTGTGAGGCTTGCTGTGATTCTGAGTGGCACTGGCTTATATTTGGTTTTCTCTTTATGTACTATGTAGGTGTGTGTAAAGTCCTCGTGGGAGCTGATAAATGTACGCTTACAGTATATGCTTAAAGGAACAGTTCACCAAAAAAAGTGTTTTGACTTTAGACCAGTACAGTTTAAGTCAGGCTAAAGCATTTACATGACATTTTAAAAAATTGATTTAGTCCAAATGAAAGCTTTTTAAAGTGCATGTAGACGTACTTGATGGCCAGGTGCTGTCAAGCACTAAAAAAGACAACAGGTACCGTAAAATCGTGGGGGAGAATAAATGATGAGAGAATTGTAATTTTTAGGTGAACTTAACTATTACTTTAGGCAGCCAGGGGTCTTGTCCAAGGAAAGTTCATCTTAATGTTTATTCATTTTCTGATGGATTTCTTCCTCTCTGTTATCCACCGCTGTATCCCTTTTGCAATGACAATGTATGTGTATATAGTTTGAGGAAGGACATCACGCCCAAAATGTTACCAAAAAAATCCTGTTAACTGGTCTCTCTCTGTCTCTCTAGATAGATAGATAGATAGATAGATAGATAGATAGATAGATAGATAGATAGATAGATAGATAGATAGATAGATAGATAGATAGATAGATAGATAGATAGATAGATAGAATGATAGATAGACAGACACCCTAGTGACCACCTAGAATCACATAATCTCCCAGAACACCCAGCCAACAGCCTAGCAACACCATAGCAGCCATTAAGAACACATTAACAACAGTCTAACAACACCCTAGTTAGCACCTAGATTCACAAAGCCTTAGAACACACTACCAACAACATATCAATGCTACAGCTACCATCAAAAACACATTTACAACAGTCTAACAACACCCTTGAGACTACCTAGTCACATAACACCACAAAATACCCTACCAAGAGCCTAGCAATGCCATAGCAATAATTAAGAACATTTTTGAATTAGTCTAGCAACAACCTAGATATCATACAAAAATCGTATAATGCCCTAAAACACCCTATTAACAGCATAGCAACGTCATATCAACCATCAAGAACACATTTGTGTCAGTCTAGCAACTCCCTAGGGACCACCTAGAATCGCATAATACCCTACCAACAGTCTAGCAACACCATAGCAACCATTAAGAACACATTAGCAACACCCTAGAGACCATCTAGAGTCACAAGGCCTTAGAACACCCATCCAACTGCATAGCAACCATCAACAACACATTTGTGACAGTCTATCAACACCCTACTGACCACCTAGAATCACATATAGCCCCAGAACAGCATATTAACGCTATAGCAACCATCAAAAACACATTTACAACAGTCTAGCCCACACCCTAGACACCACTTAATCACATCACCACAACATACCTTTCCAACAACCTCAGCAACATCAAGAACACTTTTGCATCAGTCTAGCAACACCCTGGAGACCATAAAGAATCATGTAATGCCCCAGAACACACTATCAGCAGCATAGCAATGCTATAGCAACCATCAAGAACACATTTGTATCATCTAGCAACACCCTAGTGACCACCTAGAATCACATAATGCCCCAGAACACCCTACCAACAGCTTAGTAACACCATAGAAACTATCAAGAACACATAAGCAACAGCCTAGCAACACCCTAGAGGCCCCAGAACACCCACCAACAGCATAGCAACACTCTAGAGGCCCCAGAACACCCACCAACAGCCTAGCAACACCCAAGAGGCCCCAGAACACCCACCAACAGCCTAGCAACACCCTAGAGGCCCCAGAACACCCACCAACAGCATAGCAACACTCTAGTGACAGATGAGCAGACTCTTAGAGAACTGCCTAAAACACCCTGAAAAAAAGCTTAGCAATGGTCTCACAATGACCTAGCAACCACCTAAAACACCATAGCTAGTAGCAACCACTCGAAATATCATAGCAACTGCTTGGAAATGAGATAAAAAGCACTCGGAATGCCCTAGCAACTGCCTAGCTGCCACTGAAACCTAATGACAGCAAAAAAATAATTATCTAGTCGTTTTTGAAATTCTGTTTGGTGACAGTAATTGTGCAGAAATTGCACACTTCTGCTTTATGTTTGTGAGTTTTGTCTATTAATGTCTAGATAGAAGATGGTGCTGTTCAATGTATATTTTTGGCTTTGTGGTTCTGTTATTTGTATTTTCATACAGTTATCAATGATGCTGTTTCGGTGGAAATGAAGTGCAGGTCTTGAATAGGAGGCTCAGTTCTTGGATTTGCAAAATGCAAAGAGAAAAAAAAAAATCAATAGTGTTCTAATCTTGTCACATCTGAAGTCATTTCTGTCTCTTCCTCCTGATGAGAGAAGATGCGTGGAGCGTACTCTCGTCCCTCGGAAAGAAAAGAGGGAAAGAAATTAGACAAAATATATAAATAAAGCTGCATTTTTTCCCACTTTCAACAGACAGGAGCACGTTGTGTTACCAAGGCAACAGTCTGCCTGCTGCAGAACAAGAGAAGAGGGAGTGTGTGGGCAGAAGGCAGGCGCGCACAGACGCATGCACGCATACAAACGCTCTCTCGCATGTACGCTGGTCACTCGCTCCGGTGACGGCTCGGGACAGAGTTCAAAGGCCAGTAGGATCCCAGTGACAAGCTGTTGGACGGCTGTTCTTCAAAAAAGACCAACAGCAAAAACAGCACATCACCTGATGAATAGAGACGTCTGCCTCTGTAACTCGTGCCAAGGCTGTTCGATTAAAACCAAGTGGTTAGATCTTCGGCCATCACTTACTTTAATGCCTTAGGTTCAATACAATTGAAACTCATTTGGCAGCATTTGTGGCATAATGTCGATTTTCCACTGGAATAATTCCGACTCGTACCTTTTTTCCCTCAGTAATATACTTACAAAAGGGTTTAAAAGCAGAAATTTGCTGATTGTATTTAATAAGGCCTCCTGTAGTCAATCATTTTATCCCTTAAAACTACGACATATTTAAATATTTTTCCTTTAAAAAAAGTGTTCATGCCTTAAAATAGCTTGAATGTAACTCTACACCCCGACTTTAATTACTCTACGTGGACCCATGAATATGCAAATTAGTCCCGTCTCCGCTCACTAAAACCAGCTCGGAGATCCACTCGCACAACTTTACTGTAGTAAATGCTGCACAATTGTAAGTGGAAATACTGGTTTAATTCAGCCATATATGTTTGAACCAGAAACTGATTCAGAAGTGGAAGAGTGAAGTATAAAGGCTCATATACAAGTCGATGGTAATGCGTTTTATGTCTCGCTCTCTACAACGTAGAGACTAATTATGATTAGCCTTTGACTACGTCATCAAACAGCTAATAATGTGTTGCTAATGTGACACAAACCATGTTCCAGTTCGCCTTCTCAGTCTGCCTTCTAAAAATCAGTATCTAAAGGCATATAGTTCATAACATCGTAATATACATCATACACATTTTTCACCCGCTATATTGCTAAATGTACATGATTTTTCATATCAACAGAAAAATTGACTGGGATAACCTGGCTTCTCTTAAGACTCCCCTGCTTCAGAGCATAGGTAATGATATGCGAAAGCTTACCTGCACGTTGACGTGGTTACAACATGTTTGTGACATAGAGAACGGGCGATTTCAAACCGCGTTTTTGAGACTGTCTTTGGTTCACTGCAGTTTTAAGGAGAAAATACTCAGCAATGGTGTTGACTTATGAATTTGAACATGGTTTGTCTGAAAACACCACATAGACATATAAACAACATTATAAACTTGATTTTACAGGGAACTACACTGCGACCAAAATGGTCGCATATGCGACCTTTTGAAATGCCATTGCGACCCTAATTTTTAATGGGTCGCAAATGTATCACTGATTATTTTTGTACCTATGTTTTAGGCAATATGCTATGATTTACTATGAGCATTTATTAAAACTGAAATGTGTATTTTAAGAATACGTTTTATAACGTGCTCTGCCTCGAGCATTCAAAACATCAAGTTAACTTCAGCCCCGCGACCGTTACTTAGATTAAAACGTAGCCTACCATTGTATCAGTGCTGCGCGAGCGGCTCTCTCTCTCTCTCTCTCTCTCTCTCTCTCTCTCTCTCTCTCTCTCACACACAAACACGGATATTTAACGTTTTATATTTTAACGTGTTCTAACGTGTGCGTTCCTTCCTCAGCGCGTACATGTGAAGCTCACATGCACTAAAAGCCTGTCTACCAGCGCCTGGATACTAGTTATCTTTCGAGTCTTATTGTGCTTATACTGTTAAATACACACAAGGTTTAGATAAACAAAGTCGGTTATGTCTAAAGTGAAAGCAAACTTGAGAAAATTGAGTAAATCTGCTTGTCAAATACGTGTATAGACGCGTCGCGCGCAACTCTTAAAGAGACAGTAGCAATAGTAAACACGCTGCCGCTTGTCCTTAAAGGGATAGTTCACCCAAAAATAATTTACGCACTCTAATGTTGTTCCAAACCTGTATTAATTTCCTTCTAATATTTTCTAATATTTTTCTAATATTAATATTTTGAAGAATGTGGCTATCCAGTAGCTGGTCCCCATTGACTTCCAAAGGAGAAAAATATACTATGGAAGTCACTGGGGTACATCAACTGTTTGGTTACCCACATTCTTCCAAATAACTTTTATTTTCAACAGAAGAAAGAAACTCATTCGAGTTTAAAACAACTTCAGAGAGTAAATTATGACAATTTGAATTTTTAGGAGAACTATTCCTTTAATGTTAATAAAACAACAAAATGCAAAGAGAAAATCACACACTGCTCTTGACTGAAGTAGCTTTAATAAGTATCAATGTATAATTTATACAGTGAAGTCTATTTTGTTTTATTTTCATATTTGTTAATTTAATTACTTTCTTCAATGCTACTGTTAAATACTGAAGCTGAAAACATAAAACACTGTTTATTTAATTTGTGTATTAAGTTGTGTATGTGTAATGTGCATCTTTGATCTTAATATTTAATAACAAAGAAAATAATGACAAATATTTGTTATCTTCGTCTGCCATTTTTTTATATATATGTTTTGTTACCCAAGGCTTTGTTTTTAAAATATGGACATACGTTTTGGCTGTAATGCTCAGTCGCAAAATAGTAAAACCAACATAAAGAATCGTGATAAAATCGTGAAAGCGTGATTTTCCTGAAAAAAAATCATGATACAATATTTTTGCCATTGGAATAATAAATTAAGTAGCCTATCTTAATTGTACACAATGTTCCTGTTTTTTTTTTTTTTGTTTGTTTGTTTTTTTACTGTTTTATGCCATAACAGCAATATTAATATTGGTTATTATCGTTATCGACCACAAATTTCACATCGGTGCATCACTACTTAAGAGTTCAGGAGTCTGCCCTGTGCCAACCATAGCATGTTGAAATCCATTTAGGAGAAAATTTATCCCAACCAATGTTAAAGAAAACAAAAACAAGAAGGCATGTGGTTTAAAAGTAGGCAAGTAAAATAAAAAGCACATCTGTATGCAATACAGTTTCATTATTGTTCATTATTATGCAGAGCGGCTTACTATAAATAATTTGTGCGACCAAATCATGTTTTGCGCCAGTAACTGAAAAAGTTAGTAGCGCAAGTGCCACCAGTGGAAAAGGTTAGTGTAGTTCCCTGTTTTAAATCTTTTGCATTATAGCTATATAGTTGTAAAATTGTCATTTTTGAAGTGGGACCACTTTTCTACGTTGATTTAATTATTCATAACTGATGTGAATACTGTGAATTTGCTCCATATAAACGGTCCCTTTTTGGTATTCTGGCTTGTATCCTGTGAAAGTTACTAGGATTATCGGCTTTACCAGCATGGTCATGACAAGGTCAAGGTCAGTAAGCATTTCTCGTAGTACATATCTGTGAACATCTCAAAAAATGTGTTTTATGGTTTCATAACCATTTAATGTTTAAGGCTACATTTAAAGCATACTTTTTTAAAAAACTTTTCATATTTGTTAGATATATTTAATTGTATACTTCCGTCATTTTTTTAATAAACTGAATGTTAAGTCAAAATTATTTTCTGCCAAATGCTATTGATAGTTTTACATTTATTGGGCCCGTTAATTTAAAGGGATAGTGCACCCCAAATTGAAAATTGTCATCAATTTCATTATTTCATTTGAGCTCTTATACTATATTCCAGATTTAAAGTTTTATGTACTATATCCAAGGCATTTTTTTTTTTTTTGCCTTTTTGTAACTTGGCAGCCCTGGCCAGTCCCCATTTACTTCCATTGTATGGAAAGTAGCAGCTTGGACATTTAGCTCAATATCTTCTTCTCTGTTCCACGGAAGAAACAAACATAATGGTGAGCAAATGAAGTCAGTTTTTATTTTTTTATTTTTACTATCCATTTAAGGCTTCTTTAAAACCACACTTTTTAATATTGATCATATTTTTCAGATCTATTTATCTGTATTTATCTGTATAATTATCTATTTATCTGTATATCTGTATAATTATCTGTATAATTCAGATATTTATCTGTATAATTCTATCATAAGTACTTTACTGCAACCAAGATTTTTGCCCTTTTTTTTCAATAAGTTGAAGGATAAGTCAGAATTACTTTCTGTTGTAATTGTCTTTATGCCACACATGCTTTCAAAAAAAGTTTAACTTGTATTGGACCCAGAAAAATTGCACCCCAAGATGAAAATTGTCATCAACTTGCCCTTATTTTGTGGAAGAACAAATGGAGACTGTCCAGGATGTCCAAGCTGCTATTTTTAATATAAAGAATTAAAGGTTTTATGCATTACATTTTAAGGTACATTTTATCCTTTTTGAAACTTGGCAGCCTTAGTCCCTATTTACTTCCATTGTATGGAAAGTTGCAGCTTGGAGCAGCTCAGTATGTTCTTTGGAGTAAATAAAGACAGAATTTTTTTTTCCCGATGAACTCTTCCTTTAAGGTTGAGCGTTTGGAGTGGGTAGACGCTGGACGGCATTAGGACTCAAAGTTCACAAGGTGTTCTGGATTCCTCCTCCACACATCACTAGTGATTTAGAGTGATTGAGGAGCCGGATTGTCAGAGCTGGATTAAGCCTAGTCTCGGATTATAAAAGATATTGGAAGGAGAATCAAGACAGACTGTGAAAATAAGTTCACTAGTCCTCTTAATCGCAGAAATAACCTTGAGATTTAGTTGCCAAAAGCTTAGCCTGAGTGACAGACTGAGACGAAGTAGTTCACTTTGAATTTTGGATGCTTTGGTTTCAAATGTCTGTAAAATAGAGGTATGCTCTTCCATGCTGTTTTATAAAACAGGCGTTCGAATAGCAGTCAGAGATATGGATCTAATCCACTTCTGAACCACAGTTGTCCCAGCTTCCCCCAACTGAGCCTTTCAAACCATGTTTCCCAGTATTTCTTGAGTCCGAGGGCCGGAGTGTAATCCAGCAAGCTTTGTCAGGGCATTTGAGCTGCTGTTGTCAACAAACGTCCGCTTTGTTTTACGTGCAACTTGTAAACTCCTCCCCATCTGTCAAGTCTGAGATGTCACACAACAAATGGAGTTGGATAAAAGTGGAGATTTTTGTCTGGTGAGGACATGCTGCATGGTCTTCGTGTTTTGTTACAAAGTTAGTGAGCAACAAAAGCGTCTTTGAGGCTGTTAAGGGAGACCTTGTACAATCACTGTACTATTGGTCCTAGAGCTGAATGTGTTGGATGTTTGTTTCAAGTGCAAAGGACTGTGGGTGAGCTCATTGTGGGTGTAGATGAGTGTGATGACCAATTACTCACATGTAATGGCCTAGAAGAAATGACTAATACTATCAATAATATTCTAGATATAATTTAAAAAAGAATTCTAAATAAATAAATTACTACAAGTGACTTTTTGGGAACCCTAAATCATACATAAATATAGGGATGGCCCGATACCGATACTGGCATCGGGGATCGGGCCGATACTGTCCTCATATACTCGTACTCGTACTCATAAAAATTCGCCGATACCACGTACATTTTGCAAAACGAAACTGGCCGCCGCGAGTGCTTTGTGGAGGTGAACTGAGGCATAGGAAAGTATAATGTAGACGGTTTGGGCTCATTTCACAGGGTTCGTACAAGGTGCGTGTGTATAGTAACATAGCTGTGGTGCGCGAGCTGATAAGAGAAAAACGCGCAGTGGATTAAGTGCGCAACGGAACAGACGCGCGAGCTGGTCGAGCACATCCCTTTAAACAGACATCAGTGGAAAGTTTGTTCAGTCGGATGTCAATGGTAAAGAAAAGAAAACGAGGCATGTAGCTTATTAACGTCAACTGACCAGAGAGAGAGAGAGAGAGAGCGAGAGAGAGAGAGCGAGCGAGCGCACTTCTGTTGAATGCTCTTGATTGCTGATCGCTCACTCAGCACATGTTATTTGGATGAAAACTGAATCGTTTAAGTAAAGTAAAACATGAAATGTTACCTGATTTAAGTATAACGAGTGGTTCCCTACATTATTACAGGACGTGTGCAGGTCAAGAAGTTCCATGAACGCAAACATCCAAAGCGCGCGCCCTGCAAACCAGCATCTCAGCGCGCGAATACTGAATTAAATTGTCTTGCGCTTGTACTGACGAATTCACACAAAATTAGGTAAAAACGCCCGTCTTGGCGAGTATCCTATAGTAAACAAAGTCAGTTATATCTCAAATGAACGTAGCATGTTCAAATGCGGTCCGTGCGTTTGGTCTTAAAGGGGCAGCAGTTTAATAAACCTGCTTCTGTGTTTTAATGTTAATCACACAAAGGACAAAGAAATTACTCACTGCTCTTGACTAAATAGGCTACCCTTTTCAACTTTACAAAAATATCTATCTATATATAATTTATACAGAATTGAATATGCTTTTTTTCACATTTGATTACTTTATTCAAATTTCTGTACCTGTTAGATCTACCAGAAAAACTCTAAAAACACTGTTTATTTCATTCGTAGCCTTTCTTTGTTCTATTTTATTTATTTTTCCTATTTCTAATTCGATTGTTTGTTCTATTTTGTCACTGACTGCTTACTTGTTTTAAATTCACATTAATTAGGATGGTAGTTTTTGTTGTAGTATCAAGATTGGATTAAATAATTGATATTTCACTGGTTTTGACAAACATTTGAACATTTGAATTTGATGAACAAATTAAGCCAACTAATATGATGTATATTCTTTTGGTTTATCAACTAATACATTTAAAAATTACAAATGCAGTGTAAATTCAGGTATCGGTTACGGTATCGGTATCGGCGAGTACCAAAAATCAAAGTATCGGTATCGGACTCGTTCTGCAAAAAGTGGTATCGGGACATCCCTACATAAATATCCCAATATCTGTATCCCAAATTTGTGTGTATGTAATGTAGGGCTGAACGATATATCGTTATCGTATCTATATCGAGATATGAACTTTCAAGATATTAATATCGAAAAAAGCAACGATATAGACGATATAGATTTTCCCTCTCCGCGCTCGCCCTGCATACAACTCTGGCAGTCACAACAAACATCAGTTTTACGAGTGTCCTTGAATGCACCGCTAAAGCCAGCGCACCCACACTACCAGGGACGTGGGAACTATATTGTGAGAGGGGGGGCGGCGTTTCCATGGTGACGCGTCATTGCTTGTCACGTGACACACCGCAGCAGCAACAGCGCTGAATGAATGATGATCTGCTTTTATGTCATTTTTCCTTTTTTATTCAGAATATTCACAAATGTGTTAGCTATGGCATGAAATATCTGATATTCCGATTGTCAAATACATGCAAGTGGAAGTATATTGTTGTTTAAACACCTTTATAATGATCGCTTTAGTTGAGCTGTATGCGCGATGGGCGCCGCCGTGTTAGTTTGTGCCGCAGACGCAGTTCAGAGAATCGGATCTGTTGGATTTACAACCTCTATGTTTACAACACGTGAATTCATCCACTTCTCCCGAAATACTGAAAAGTAAGTGGCTGGTGAACTGGGAATAGAATAGAGTAAACATTGAAGTTACTTACACAATGTGTATCTGATATGAATAAAACGTGTCGAATTATAATGGAAAGGATTATTATTACCTCTTCCATAGACATCAGTGTGTATTTTACAAACTCTAAATGTATTGTTTTTTTAGTACTTACGTAGTCATATCGTATTGTATCGATATCGAGATATCTGGCATGAAAATCGAGATATGAAATTTTGTCCATATCGTTCAGCCCTAATGTAATGTATGTATGTAATGCTAATGACGGGCAGTCATGGCCTAATGGTTAGAGAGTCAGACTGGTAACCCGAAGGTTTCTGGTTTGATTCTTAATACCGGCAGGAAATGATTTGAGGAAGGCACCTAACCCCCAATCGCTCCCCGGGCGCCACAGCAAAATGTCTTTCCACTTCTCCGGGTGTGTGCCACAGTTTGCTGTGTGTGTGTGTTTTCACTTCTCACTACTCCTAATGTGTGTGCACTAACTTGTATGGGTTAAATGCAGAGTACAAATTCAGATTATGGGTTACCAAGCTTCACATGTCACTTTTTCACTTTCACTAATATCAGTCAAAACCATTACATTACCAATTTTCTGAAGTAATGCAAGTATGTTGTGGGCCCTTTTTTATCTGGTAGGCAAACATCTTGTCTGATTAGTGATAAAAGTGATGCTTGCCTTAGTAAGAATCACAAAATCGCTAGTTAAACTTTCTCAAACTTTATGCATGTGTTTTTGAATGACATGAGCCTTTTAGGTAAGGTTTGGTTGGCATGAATTCTGGGCATCCTCCACGCTGTTGTTGTTACGTAACATAAAGCCACACACACACACACCCACAGGCAAAACATAAATCTTCTGATGCTGTAGTAATATTCTCTGACAAGGTATTTGTGGTGTGTGTGGTCATGTTGTGTGCTTGTTTGTGAGGAATAAGGATGGAATTAAGAAAGTGTTTACTAGTTTAGTTTGTTCACTATACTATAAATGAACTGTATTCACTTCAAAGTGACAACTTTTAGCGTTAGCGTTAAGATCTAATTTTGGGGATTAAACCAAAACTTCATTTCAATGAATTTTGACATAACTGAGCAAAACGAACCTTGCGGTTTGATGACTGCCATATGTTACTGGCTGCAAACAACAGAATCAATATCTCAAAATAAAAGTTGTTTGAAGCTGATATTGTGATGAGGATCACAAATCTTTCTGCGGCTTGTTCTCATGATCAGTCAAATCCAATCTTCTTTGTAAACCGTGTGATGTCTGCACAGAGATTCAAGAGAAAATCAACAAATTTGATGCCAGTACCACAGAATCAGATAAAATGCTTTCATGGCAAACACTGAAATGAGAGAGCAGCGTGAACTTGCCCCTCGGTGAGCGAAAACACGCTGTGCTGAAGCGGCTTTTAACAGTTTTGAGTCAAAATATGTCAAGTCATTGTGCAAATGTAAATGCATGTCATTATAAGCTAATGTGTCTTTTCACAGAAATACACTGTAAATGAATTAATGTGCTATCATTACAAACCAGATTTTTTTGGAAGAAAATGTGTTGATTGCAAATGCCAAAAATTTCAAGTAAAGTAGCCTGTTGTAAATCACCGTTCACTCATTCTAACCATAAATATCTATGGTTCTAATAACGTACTGGTTCTATCACTGACGGACGCGCATATTCTGCAGGAACATTGACATTTCTCTGTTCATGCTCCTCATCATCTGCCATTAAATTGATCGTCTCAGAATGCATTTTCAATTCTGCATTGAATTTTGCTACATTTATTGTGGGACATTTAATGAAAATGCTATTGCAAGTGTCTTAACTGAGTGGAAATTAAGAAAAATAACATTTTAAATTATCATTTTAAATCAACATAAACATATCTAATCATTTCTGTAATTCATTTTCATTTTGCAACTTGTAAAACGTTAACATATGTTTAAATTATATGTTAAAAGTAGTGTTTTAAATTCCTAGTAATCCAATAATCCAAATTACATTTTAATGTTTTTCTATTAAAACGACAGAAAAAAAAGACTTTGTATTGTCACACACACAGTAGTTGTGTAAGTGCATTTATTCAGCAACCACATTCGCAAATATAGTTGCATGTTTTGTTTCTTTTATTTGACAAACAAAGTTTGTCAATGAACTTTTTTTGGTCATAAATTTGAAATTTAAGTAGCTAATTAACCCTAGTTTGGAGGCTTCAAACTGATGATTATAGATTCAAAATTCTGAAAGTTTCTTCATATTGACCAGGTTTAAGCCTATTTTAGACTAAAATCCATGTTTGGGCAGTTTTAACTGAAAGCAACTTAAAGCATATCTTAAAATCATCGGTAATGTTTTTTGTAAGGCACGTTTATAAAAACTACTTAAATGTCACAATTGAACTAAGGTCTAATCATGGCTTAAAGGTATAGCGGAGGATCTTTCCGAATTTTAGATAAGACCCGCCCTCTCCACTTTTTGAAAAGTTTGATTGATTCACCAGAATGATTGACAATTAGGAGGACCAATAGTATAGGTGATCCACCCGGAAGTAAAAAATCCTCTGCTATACCTTTAATTCTTGCCTTGTCTGTGAAATCAGGCTTATATAGTCATATTTTTTTAAACCTTGACTCCGAAGAAGAGTATGTTCCAGCTCTCGACAGTAACAACGGCCCCTGCAGGAAAGGAGGCAGGCTTACCGACCATCTTCCCTCAGGGAAATATCCGTCAATCTAGGACTTGTCTTAATTTGTAAGGGTTCCAGGGGAAATTTGTACAGCGCCACTGAAGTCTATCAGCTCCTGTGGGTCAGAATTTCTGGCAGAATCCATTATTACTGTTTACACGTAACAATACGCAGTCAAGGTACTGATCATTTCTGTGAAAGTGTAGTACATTGTATTTTTTGACCTCCAAACCTCATCATTTGCATAATTATGCCATTGTTGTGCACTATTACTCAATTATTAAGTGCCATTACTCAGAGGACTTAAAATGAAAGATAAAATATTCAAATTCTAAACTGCATGTTTGATTATCAGTAAATGTTAGCTGTTCAGTTTTTTTCACAAATCCCATAAGAGCCCATTTAATTGATTGCGATTATTAGTGGTGTTTGCGAAGGCATGCATCACTATGACTATTGCAGATGTTTTTATTATATGCAGATTTTTTTATTTGTATATCTATGAATTATAATTATTTTGTATTATATTATATTTATATTATATATTTTTAATTGGTATTGGCCAATTTAGTATTTATTTATTTATATTCTAAGTATATTATTACATGTATATTATTTATTTATTTATTTATTTATTTATATTGTATAATAAATGATTTAAATTATATTATATTTTATTATATTATTTTATTTAACGTTTTTGTATTTTTTTATTTTTAAATGGTATTGGCCAATTTTGGGTTTATTTATTGTGTATTGAATTATATTTATTTTATATTATATTTATTAATGTATTTTTAGTCTGTATTGGTCAGTATTGAATGTAGTATTACTAAAAAAAATATGTGTTTCTTAAAATATGATTTTCTTAAAAAAAATTATATTTAATTTAATTTATAATATATTATTTATCTATAACGGACATTATTGTATATTTATGAGCTGATTATGACTATTGAATTGTTTAAATTCACTTTTAGCATAGTTCCAACCACTCCAAAAACCTTAGCAAACAAGTACAACTGCCTTGGCAACCACATAATCATTCTAACATTGTGGTGGTGAGTTCTGCATAGTTAAGCACCACTCCAATCTATTTACCTAGTGATTCGTTTAAATCTCTATTAATACCTTATTTACCGAAATGACTGCTTAAACACATTAATAGTGAGTACTTTTGTACTACACTACAGTTGTGTGTTAATACAGATAGATGTAGTATGGCAGAAATAGATGATCTCTTCTGTTGAGCGGCGGATGTGCTGTACGTAGAGCTTATGTTGGGATTTAGCCCAGGATCCCCCGCGTTTATTGCCAAAGTGCGGCTCAAACACAGACTAAACTTAGACATGCGACACTCATGTGCTTGTTTCATCTCACCAGAGTGATGGATCATTGTTTTCTTCTCAAATCTCTCCATCAAAGGGCCAATTTATTGTGCCGGCTTTTCTCCCTTATCGCCACTGCATTAACCACTCAATGGTTAATTTTTTAGTCCCAAACAAATGAGCTTTGATGACATGAAAAAAAAAGCCAATGACATGTTGAAGGAAACTGTGCTTGTCGCCATTCATACGTCGTAACATATTACCTTTTAGATTTGCTCAGGTTTGTTTTTAAGCGTTAACAGGCCTACATACCTTATTGGATGCATCTGTTGTAAGCACTGCCCATTGACTTCTTTCTCCGCAGGTGCGGTGGCGTGGAAACTCCCGGTGTGTGTGAATGTTTAAATTTAGCCGGTACGCTGTGGAGGTTGATAATGAGGAATGGAGAGGAATGCTTGTGCCAGACTCATGACTTTCCACCTTCAGAGAAGTGTGCGGGTAGTCCCAGTGCCTGGTGATTGAATTAATGAGAATGGCTTTACCTGCCTCTATTTATAGGCCGATAAGGTATGACAGTGGGAGAATGAGACGGGGGGCTAATCTGATTGTAGCCAATTTCTGAGACGTGATGAAGGCTGTAATGTAGTACAAAAGTGAAGGTGATGAGGTGATTTAGGCTAATAATAGGTAAGGAATATTATTTAAAGGGATTAGAAGGGATCATAATTTCCCCGATTGGACTGTCATGACATTCTGGAATCTCATCCCTGCTGAAATCTTAGACCAGCTTAAGGTAGCCTTAGCTAGTTTAAACGGGTTTAACTGGTCTTTCAGCTTGGTCAAGCTGGTTTATAATTGGTTTAGTTGGTCTTCCAGCCTATTCAAGCTGGTCTTTACTTGGTTTAGTTGGTCTCCAGCCTACTCAAGCTGGTGTTTACTTGGTTTAGTTGGTCTTCCAGCCTATTCAAGCTGGTGTTTACTTGGTTTAGTTGGTCTCTCAGTCTATTCAAACTGGTGTTAACTTGGATTAGTTGGTCTTCCAGCCTATTCAAGCTGGTGTTCACCTGGTTTAGTTGGTGTCCCAGCCTATTCAAGCTGGTGTTTACTTGGTTTAGTTGGTCTCCCAGCCCATTCAAGCTGTTGTTAACTTGGATTAGTTGGTCTCCCAGCCTATTCAAGCTGGTGTTCACCTGGTTTAGTTGGTCTTCCAGCCTATTCAGGCTGTTGTTTACTTGGTTTAGTTGGTCTTCCAGCCTATTCAAGCTGGTGTTCACCTGGTTTAGTTGGTCTCCCAGCCTATTCAAGCTGGTGTTTACCTGGTTTAGCTACTCTCCCAGCCTGATCAAGATGGTTTTTAGCTAGTTTAGTTGGTCAACCTCTTAGCCAGACGAGCTGATTAGTGCCCAACACCTCTCTGAACCATCAGACTAAACCAGACTAACCAGCTTAGTGGTTAGCTAAGACCAACAAACCATCTTAGTAGGCTTGCTGTGGTAGTTTGTGTTACAAACAGAGGACGTGTGATCGAGAAAAAGTGAAAGTCAAAAGCGAGCAAGCATTTGATTTGATTTTACTTTACAGGGAATCAGTTAAATCATCACAAATTAATATTTATTATTCATTAGTGAATGAATTTAGTCTCTATTTATGTTTTGCCTATCCTTATCCTGTAATCAAACTACTGGAAAGGTTATGTAAAGGTCATGGCTCCAAGGTTTGAGACAGATGTTGCTGTTATTTTCCTGTCTCTATACTCTAAGTCAGGATTGGGCTGTAAGAAGTTTTGAATGTGCATGTTTTCCAAGATTGAAACAAGAGTGTGTGGATGAAGATTTGTGTTGTGTTTGTGCAATCTGTGTGTGTGTGTTTGTGTGTGTGTGGGCATGCCCTCGAGCTCTGAGAAACTGGCAAAGCTAAAGTAAAATGGATGAAAAACAAAACAAGCTTGACAAACTAACATCTTTAGAATTATGTAAAGTTAACATGAACACATTTTTATACTGTAGTCTGGAGTTTAATCTCACTATTAATCTACTAAACTCACTATCGCCATCAGTGTTAGTTTAATATTATCTATATCCTATTACAGTATTTGTTAATATTTTAAATTAAATTAGCTTTAAATTATGTGCTCAATTTGATTAGTTTTCTTTTTAAATATTAATGTAAGTGCTAAATTTACTATAATTAAAACCGAAATAAAAAACTGAAAAAGATTTTTAATAGTTTTAGTTGTATTTAACAATAAACTGGTGTGCACTACTCGTGGTCTGGAAATATATTTGTAAGTATAGTGTTCATCCACATAATCATAACTCTAATATGCTTGTGTCTCGCTCCAGGTATCTTTAGATCTTGGCTGTTCAATAAAAACGTTCTATATTTATCTTCAACTTAATTTACATAATCGAATTAGCTATGGCACCATTTGACACCGTTTCTCCATTACGAAATTAGTATGCAAATAAGATCCTGTGAAAACAAGCTGCCAATTTAGACCTTTCTTATTCAATATTTGTCAGTGACAGTATTGTGGAATAAATTATATGCAAAGTCATTTCAGTATTATGATTGAAGTCATTCGGCCCTGATTCCACTTCATGCAAACTCAATAACAGACATACAGTAAGTCCGTTGTAGATGTGCAGAGAGTGTTACGTATTGAAAGTGAAATTTCATTTAGGAAATTATTTAACGGTTCAATGACACAAATGCATTAATCATTCATCTTATACAGTGACTTTTTCAAACTTTTCTCTCTATTTTCAATTTTTTTATGCTTATGCATTCTATTTAGTGTCAGTATTATTTCTTGTGCTATTAACAGGGTCTAAAATGACTTTTTAACTCCCATGTCAAGTCAATAAAACTTAAAAAATACTGTATTTTTACACTTATTAAAATCATACATTTCAAATATAAAATAATGCAAAACTTATTTTACTGTATTTCTGCACTTATTTAAAAAACATATTTTAAATGTAAAATAATGCAAAACTTATTTTACTGTATTTTTGCACATATTTTAAATGTGAAATAATGCAATAAGTATTTTGCATTATTATATTGTATTTTTACACTGATTAAAAGTATACATTTTAAATGTAAAATAATGCAAAACTTCGCATTGTTTAATGCAAAAAAGTATTTTGCTGTAATTTTGCACTTAAAAATATTTTAAATGTGAAATATTGCAAAAAAAATTGTAATGCAGAAAAGTATTTCACATTCATTTACTGTATTTTAATTTAATAAAAAAACATTTTTAAATGTAAAATAGTGTAAAATGTACCTTTTATTATTCTACAGTGTCCTTATGACAATTTATCTATCTGTTTTTCTGTAGCATGACTGCAGTTAACAGTAGCACTCGCGGCATCATATAATCTAAAATGCACAGTAATGGCATTTTTCTGGCAAGTCTTCCTGATTTTAACTTTTTCCAGGAACCACCTCAAATCCTTTATCCAGTCAGAATTCAACGCTTTATTCAGTTGTTGTTAATTGCCTCTGATGGTGGAGAGTGGGAGTGGAACGTCTTCCACTGACATCTATAAGCTCCGTGGCCTGCCATTATCCTCTGAGCGTCTGTGGCTTTGGACAACCGGCGCATTAGCTGACAAAACGCCACCCCTAGCTGCCATTATACCCCCTGATAACCAGAGTTTGATTACCCCCATTCAAACTCATGCTGCAACATGCTATTAGCTTATGATGAAGACGTTTGTGAATCACTGATGCCGTCTGGGTCTGGATATGTGACGCATCCTGGTCACAGAGCCGGCTGGCATGAATGGTAGCTCTATTCAATAATCTACCGCTGCGAGATAAATTGAATTTCGTGTTCTGTTGCCGGCATTAGTATAGCATTAATTGAGAAATTGCTAATTTAGAGTGTTCATAAAATTCTCTTCAGGGCACACACTGGCACTATCTAAATAGAGGTGTGGAATTAGCATTAGATGAATGTTGAAAATTAAGCTGAGGTGCAAAATGTCTTTAGCGTAAGTTGATTTTCAAGGTGGTTTGAAGTGGCGCTGGGGAAACCTTCAGTGCATCCTTAATCTGTCCACATTGTGCATGACAGAATCACAGCCAATCTGAACACTTTTGATTTTGAATGTACATGGAGAATGATTTTGGACCAATGATATTTGACGGTGGGCGGGGCTTACCAGTGTAATGCTACGCAGTAGAAACCAATTGATTGATGTAAATAGTCTGAAACTTGTCGCAATCCCTTTTTAGGACAACAACTCAAATTTACGATTTATCTTTTATCATTTGTCAGCTGTTCGGTTTCATATCACCCTCTTTTCCTATTGATCTCTTGTAGTCAGGAATATGTGACTCCATCCAACCCATCTCTCTCTCTCTCTCTCTCTCTCTCTCTCTCTCTCTCTCTCTCTCTCTCTCTCTCTCTCTCTCTCTCTCTCTCTCTCTCTCTCTCTCTCAGTCAGAGGGTTAGCTTTGGCAGCTGCGCAGCGCTTGACTCATTGGTATGTCTCACGAGCACTGAAAGAGAGAATGAACAGAGAATGCAGATGGGTGAAATAAAACGCAGCACTGGCCGGAAGATGCCCTCATCATTAAAACAACACCTGCTTCTTCCCTCTGCAGCATCAGCGCGTCAATTAAACCCACCAAAACTCATCAGACTAACCACTCTCTGTTCGTCCTCAACAGGTGGAGGGGTTTAAAACGCTACAATACTTTTTACATCCAATTAGCCGAATCAACGTGACTGTCTGGTGTAGGTGTGCGATATTGACAAAAAAAAAAAAAATTCTAACCTTATTAGATGTACGTATAATCTTTTATGCCAAATTCGTACATTTAGTCAATAAATTCAATGAAATAGTAACATCAACATGCATTTTTTTGCACTGCAGAAGTGGCACAGAAGATGCATCTACATTACACTGCAATTACAATTACATAAATTATGCTATGAGATTTAGACCTGAGTGTCTTTGTTGATTTGTTGTAATTTGTTCTTTCTTGATTTTTTCTTTTTCTTTTTTTTTTTCTTGCTTGGTTGCTTCATTCTTCCAGTGTTTCTGTCTTGTTTGTTTGCTTGCTTGTTTTCTTGTTTTGAAATTAGACTTAAAATATGAAACTAAAATCGCCAGTAGGTAGCAAAAACAAACAATACTGACAATAGTGTGTCTAAAATGTAATGCATATTACCTACTTGGTTATTGAACCGTTGTATAAAATCAGTATCGCACATCGGCGCCGATAGCCTTGTGGGCAAGTGCGCCGACATGTAGCGCCATTGTGCTTCGGGCGACCCGAGTTCCAGTCCCCCCTCTCCCACCTCACTTCCTGTCTAGCTACTGTCCTATCCTAATAAAAAAAAAAAAAAAACATCAGTATCACACTTGCAACCGTGCTGAAATTCTTCAGAAAAACCTTCTGAAAAACCGTGCTTGTTTATGGGATATTTTCTTCAACTCATACGGTTCATTTTTGCCCCTTATATTGACTTTTATGTTTTGTTTACTGCATTGTTCTAGGCTACATCACAGTGAAAGCATTCACTCATTTGTGTTTACTGGCGTAGGGGCGGGGCAACCTGTCACTCACATGAGATCCACCAATAGCAAACCACAACCATCCAATCATTTCCCTATGGATAATATCAAGTCCCGCCTAAAGTTGTTTCTTGTTTGAGGAGCCATTTCACTTGGATATATACGTCACAATAGGGAAGAAAAGACTATCGCAACTTAATTTTCATGCCGACTATAAGCCCGGCTTCTCATCTGATTGTGTGTCTTTACCATCGACTGTAGTTCTGCCTTGCTTCTGTTAGCGGCACCGCAGAAGACATACCGTGAGTCACTGTGTGTTGGCTGTCACACCTGTTTTTTCTCCCACTGGCCACTGTTGGCCAAATATAGTCTGATCCTGCAGAGAAATGCACCATGGGATGGATCCCGTTGCCTGATCTGGCATGAAAGGGTATGTTTGGGAATGCCTGTAGACGTGGTTTCTTGGTGTAAAGTTGTCCCGTTGACCTCGCTCAGCGTTTGGATTCTGTCCTTGTCCTTGTTTTGGCCGGTGTAAACAGTGTAGCAGATGTGTTTTGTTTACGTGTAGTCGAGGGAGTGTTGGGAACAGAGCCACTGAAGCTAGTCAGTCCCCGACGTGGTTCGTCCCTGGATGAAAAAGTAATTTGATCTTTTGCATTAAAAACTTTGAGACTATGAAAGGACATAATGTACTCCGGTGTTCCCAAGAATCCTCCTGTGATGTGGAAAAGTGCTTATCACAAACGCACACGATCAAGCGTTCCTTCAAAGTGTCGTTCTGTCCAGTTTGATGTAAAGTGATGAGCTAAAGAGGCTCGTGTTTGGATGTTTGAGTCGTGTTCCTTTTTTTAAGACGACTGTGAGATTCAGCAGTTTGAGATTCTGTCTCAGGCTTTCATGAGTGAGAACGCTGCTATCTTTCTCTATTTTATGCCTGTCTTTTGGTTTGTTCTTTTTTCCTTTCATTATTTAATCCTTCCTTCATTTCATTTGTTTCGTTTGTTCCAGATTTTTTCTTCTTTCAATTCTTGTTTGCTTTTTTATCATATATCTTTTGTATTGATTTTTTTCCCTTCCTTCCTTCCTTCCTTCCTTCCTTCCTTCCTTCCTTCCTTCCTTCCTTCCTTCCTTCCTTCCTTCCTTCCTTCCTTCCTTCCTTCCTTCCTTCATTTCTTCAGTCCTTCCTTCATTTCTTCATTCCTTCCTTCATTCATTTCTTCATTTTTTTTGTTTCATTCCTTCCTTTCTTCATTCCTTCCTTCCTGTTATTTGTCCTTCATTTCTTCCTTCCTTCCTTCCCTCCTTCCTTCCTTCCTTCCTTCCTTCCTTCCTTCCTTCCTTTCTTCCTTCCTTTCTTCCTTCCTTTCTTCATTCCTTCCTTCCTGTTATTTGTCCTTCCTTCCTTCCTTCCTTCCTGTTATTTGTCCTTCCTTCCTTCCTTCCTTTCTTCATTCCTTCCTTCCTGTTATTTGTCCTTCCTTCCTTCCTTCCTTCCTTCCTTCATTCCTTCCTTCCTGTTATTTGTCCTTCCTTCCTTCCTTCCTTCCTGTTATTTGTCCTTCCTTCCTTTCTTTCTTCCTTCCTTCCTTCCTGTTATTTGTCCTTCCTTCCTTCCTTCCTTCCTTCCTTCCTTCCTTCCTTCCTTCCTTCCTTCCTTCCTTCCTTCCTGTTATTTGTCCTTCCTTCCTTCCTGTTATTTGTCCTTCCTTCCTTCCTTCCTTCCTTCCTTCCTGTTATTTGTCCTTCCTTCCTTCCTTCCTTCCTGTTATTTGTCCTTCCTTCCTTCCTTCCTTCCTTCCTGTTATTTGTCCTTCCTTCCTTCCTTCCTTCCTTCCTTCCTTCCTTCCTTCCTTCCTGTTATTGGTCCTTCCTTCCTTGCTTCCTTCCTCCCTTCCTTCCTGTTATTTGTCCTTCCTTCCTTCCTTCCTTCCTTCATTTCTTCCTTTCTTCCATGGTTCCTTCCTTCCTTTCTTCCTTCATTTCTTCAGTCCTTCCTTCATTTCTTCATTCCTTCCTTCATTCCTTCCTGTCTTCATTCATTTCTTCATTTCTTTCTTTCATTCCTTCCTTTCTTCATTCCTGCCTTCCTGTTATTTGTCCTTCCCTCCTTGCTTCCTTCCTTCCTTCCGTCCTGTTATTTGTCCTTCCCTCCTTGCTTCCTTCCTTCCTGTTATTTGTCCTTCCTTCCTTCCTTCCTGTTATTTGTCCTTCCTTCCTTCCTGTTATTTGTCCTTCCTTCCTTCCTTCCTGTTATTTGTCCTTCCTTCCTTCCTTCCTGTTATTTGTCCTTCCTTCCTTGCTTCCTTCCTTCCTTCCTTCCTGTTATTTGTCCTTCCTTCCTTCCTTCCTTCATTTCTTCCTTTCTTCCATGGTTCCTTCCTTCCTTTCTTCCTTCATTTCTTCAGTCCTTCCTTCATTTCTTCATTCCTTCCTTCATTCCTTCCTGTCTTCATTCATTTCTTCATTTCTTTCTTTCATTCCTTCCTTTCTTCATTCCTTCCTTCCTGTTATTTGTCCTTCCCTCCTTCCTGTTATTTGTCCTTCCCTCCTTGCTTCCTTCCTTCCTTCCGTCCTGTTATTTGTCCTTCCCTCCTTGCTTCCTTCCTTCCTTCCGTCTTGTTATTTGTCCTTCCTTCCTTCCTTCCTTCCTAAAGATTTAAGTTTAATGAGCCTGTTTTAATGTTTCTTGTCATTTGGTGAAGATGAAGTGAATTAGTAGTCATGTTCCCTGTGAGAAATATGTTTGGATCAGGAGGAAGGATACAGCTGAGCGATGACACATTAGAAACGCAGCGGTGTGTAGTCATTAACAGCGTCACGACACAACAGCATCCTGCAGATAACACAAAATCCAGCCTGATCAAGCTTTATAACCTCAGAATACTGGAGAAATTTAAAGACTTGAAAACTGTCCTCAAATTCATGAAATATATCAACTCATGAATGTTTTTGTATGGAAGTTTGTTTCTACCACGGAATCAAAAAATTAAAAAGATAATTGTGACTTTTTTCTCTCTCAGGATTATGAGATAATCTCACGATTGCATTAAAAGTCAGTTAATGCAGTTATACAGTGATACATTTATAAAGTCAGAATTGCGGGATATAACCTATAATTTTCAGATAAAAGTCACAATTACCTTTTTTATGTTTTATTCAGTGCGGGAAACAAGCTTCCATATTTTTGAGATCCTTGGACAAAATTCTTAATCTATTTTTACATGAGGTATGTAAATATATCAAAAATTCAGTACCATTTTAATTATCAAAGTACCACGTATACCATGTGGTAAAGTACCATCACTTTACCCAGTTACCATGGTACTTTTTTTGTAGGGTTTGACAATCACAAAATAACACTGTGGCCATACCATTATACACTTTATTATAATATACTTGATTATGTGATTGCTACCATATTCATGTAGTATTTAATTGGTATTAAAAGAATACCATAGTATTGCCATCATGATAAGGTTCTTTACCATGGTCCCATTTCATGATAAATACTTGTAAGTGTAATAATGTGTTGCCAGGTTATCTGACCTGTTGATCTGGATTGAGAGTCTGTGCTAGTCTAGCCAAGCAAAGCCACTCGTCCCAGTAAATTCAACTCAATTCACTGATTTAAGGTCGTGACATTTGACGGTAAGCCTCAATTAGCCAACTCTTTAGGAGATTTAAGGCTTTATAGTGTTATAAGGCTGTGAGGGAAGATAAGCTGCTATAGATTTAGTCCCTTTGGCAGTTCTCAGTCACATTAAAAAACAATTTTGAGAGTATATATATATATATATATATATATATATATATATATATATATATATATATATTGCCATTTATGAAACAAACCAAACACTTATTCTATATCTCTTTCTGTACTGTAACAGTAATAATAAAGTGCAAACTGTCTGAATAATGCATAGGCCTGTGCTGTTGGGTGTTAACTTAGAGCTTTAAGTATTA